>NC_082638.1:33703928-34012857 GCF_002263795.3 Bos taurus
ACGCGAAAAGCCAGCCCCAACCTAAGACACCGCCAGGCCCGCGCAGGGAACAAAGAACTGAACAGAGATAGCTGGCTGCAGACCTTCCCCCTCCAGTGACAGGCAGCCAGAGCCGGAAGGGCGCAATCGCAGCCCCAGAGAGACATTATCTATAAAACTGTAAGCAGGCTTCTTTGCTAACTAAAACTTCTTGGGGGTCTGGACGGTTAACATCTGCCTGAGAAGGTGCGCCGGTTTTATACCCAGATAACCGAGTGGCTGGGAGGCGATAAGTCGCAGTATTGGCGCTCGCCAAACACCTCATCACTTGAGCTGCTCGTACCTGGGAAGAGCACAAAAATCAGGCCCAACTGAGTCTGCGCCTCTGAGGACTGCCCGAGCGCCTGAACCTGAGCGGCTTGGACGTGGGAGGTACATGCAGCCCAGGGCCAGCCTCGGATTGTTCCCAGCGGAACAACCTAGAGCCCGAGCAGTGTGGGCAGGGAGGCTACACGCGCCATGAGTGGGGGCAGACCCAGTGTGGCTGAGGCACTGCGAGCGCACGCCAGTGTTATTTGTTTGCAGCATCCCTCCCTCCCTCCCCACAGCGCGACTGAACAAAGAGAAGAAATACAGCTCCACCCATCAGAACACTGACACAAGCTTCCCTAACCAGGAAACCTTGACAAGCCACCTGTACAAACCCACACACAGTGAGGAAAAGCCACAATAAAGGGAACTCCACAAACTGCCAGAATACAGAAAGGACACCCCAAACTCAGCAATTTAAACAAGATGAAGAGACAGAGGAATAGCCCGCAGATAAAGGAACAGGATAAATGCCCACCAAACCAAACAAAAGAGGAAGAGATAGGGAATCTACTGATAAAGAATTCCGAATAATGATAGTGAAATTGATCCAAAATCTTGAAATTAAAATGGAATCACAGATAAATAGCGTGGAGACAAGGATTGAGAAGATGCAACAAAGGTTTAACAAGGACCTAGAAGAAATAAAAAAGAGTCAATATATAATGAATAATGCAATAATTGAAATTAAAAACACTCTGGAGGCAACAAATAGTAGAATAACAGAGGCAGAAGATAGGATTAGTGAATTAGAAGATAGAATGGTAGAAATAAATGAATCAGAGAGAATAAAAGAAAAACGAATTAAAAGAAATGAGGACAATCTCAGAGACCTCCAGGACAATATTAAACGCTACAACATTCGAATCATAGGGGTTCCAGAAGAAGAAGACAAAAAGAAAGACCATGAGAAAATACTTGAGGAGATAATAGTTGAAAACTTCCCTAAACTGGGGAAGGAAGTAATCACCCAAGTCCAAGAAACCCAGAGAATCCCAAACAGGATAAACCCAAGGCGAAACACCCCAAGACACATATTAATCAAATTAACAAAGATCAAACACAAAGAACAAATATTAAAAGCAGCAAGGGAAAAACAACAAATAACACACAAGGGAATTCCCATAAGGATAACAGCTGATCTTTCAATAGAAACTCTTCAAGCCAGAAGGGAATGGCAAGACATACTTAAAATGATGAAAGAAAATAACCTACAGCCCAAATTATTGTACCCAGCAAGGATTTCATTCAAGTATGAAGGAGAAATCAAAAGCTTCTCAGACAAGCAAAAGCTGAGAGAATTCTGCACCACCAAACCATCTCTACAACAAATACTAAAGGATATTCTCTAGACAGGAAACACAAAAATGGTGTATAAATTCGAACCCCAAACAATAAAGTAAATGGCAACGGGACCATACTTATCAGTAATTACCTTAAACGTAAATGGGTTGAATGCCCCAACCAAAAGACAAAGACTGGCTGAATGGATACAAAAACAAGACCCCTACATATGTTGTCTACAGGAGACCCACCTCAAAACAGGGGACACATACAGACTGAAAGTGAAGGGCTGGAAAAAGATTTTCCATGCAAATAGGGACCAAAAGAAAGCAGGAGTAGCAATACTCATATCAGATAAAATAGACTTTAAAACAAAGGTTGTGAAAAGAGACAAAGGAGGCCACTACATAATGATCAAAGGATCAATCCAAGAAGAAGATATAACAATTATAAATATATATGCACCCAACACAGGAGCACCGCAGTATGTAAGACAAATGCTAACAAGTATGAAAGGAGAAATTAACAATAACACAATAATAGTGGGAGACTTTAATACCCCACTCACACCTATGGATAGATCAACTAAACAGAAAATTAACAAGGAAACACAAACTTTAAACGATACAATAGACCAGTTAGACCTAATTGATACCTATAGGACATTTCATCCCAAAACAATGAATTTCACCTTTTTCTCAAGCGCACATGGAACCTTCTCCAGGATAGATCACATCCTGGGCCATAAAGCTAGCCTTGGTAAATTCAAAAAAATAGAAATCATTCCAAGCATCTTTTCTGACCACACTGCAGTAAGATTAGATCTCAATTACAGGAGAAAAACTATTAAAAATTCCAACATATGGAGGCTGAACAACACGCTGCTGAATATCCAACAAATCACAGAAGAAATTAAAAAAGAAATCAAAATTTGCATAGAAACGATTGAAAATGAAAACACAACAACCCAAAACCTGTGGGACACAGTAAAAGCAGTCCTAAGGGGAAAGTTCATAGCAATACAGGCACACCTCAAGAAACAAGAAACAAGTCAAATAAATAACCTAACTCTACACCTAAAGCAACTAGAAAAGGAAGAAATGAAGAACCCCAGGGTTAGTAGAAGGAAAGAAATCTTAAAAATTAGAGCAGAAATAAATGCAAAAGAAACAAAAGAGACCATAGCAAAAATCAACAAATCCAAAAGCTGGTTCTTTGAAAGGATAAATAAAATTGACAAACCATTAGCCAGACTCATCAAGAAACAAGGGGAGAAAAATCAAATCAATAAAATTAGAAACGAAAATGGAGAGATCACAACAGACAACACAGAAATACAAAGGATCATAAGAGACTATTATCAACAATTATATGCCAATAAAATGGACAACGAGGAAGAAATGGACAAATTCTTAGAAAAGTACAACTTTCCACAACTCGACCAGGAAGAAATAGAAAACCTTAAAAAACCCATCACAAGCACGGAAATTGAAACTGTAATAAAAAATCTTCCAGCAAAGAAAAGCCCAGGTCCAGACGGCTTCACAGCTGAATTCTACCAAAAATTTAGAGAAGAGCTAACACCTATCCTGCTCAAAAACTTCCAGAAAATTGCAGAGGAAGGTAAACTTCCAAACTCATTCTATGAGGCCACCATCACCCTAATACCAAAACCTGACAAAGATCCCACAAAAAAAGAAAACTACAGGCCAATATCACTGATGAACATAGATGCAAAAATCCTTAACAAAATTCTAGCAATCAGAATCCAACAACACATTAAAAAGATCATACACCATGACTAAGTGGGCTTTATCCCAGGGATGCAAGGATTCTTCAATATCCGCAAATCAATCAATGTAATAAACCACATTAACAAATTGAAAAATAAAAACCATATGATTATCTCAAAAGATGCAGAGAAAGCCTTTGACAAAATTCAACACCCATTTATGATAAAAACTCTCCAGAAAGCAGGAATAGAAGGAACATACCTCAACATAATAAAAGCTATATATGACAAACCCACAGCGAACATTATCCTCAATGGTGAAAAATTGAAAGCATTTCCTCTAAAGTCAGGAACAAGACAAGGGTGCCCTCTTTCACCATTACTATTCAACATAGTTTTGGAAGTTTTGGCCACAGCAATCAGAGCAGAAAAAGAAATAAAAGGAATCCAAATTGGAAAAGAAGAAGTAAAACTCTCACTATTTGGAGATGACATGATCCTCTAGATAGAAAACCCTAAAGACTCCACCAGAAAATTACTAGAACTAATCAATGATTATAGTAAAGTTGCAGGATATAAAATCAACACACAGAAATCCCTTGCATTCCTATACACTAATAATGAGAAAACAGAAAGAGAAATTAAGGAAACAATTCCATTCACCATTGCAACGAAAAGAATAAAATACTTAGGAATATATCTACCTAAAGAAACTAAAGACCTATATATAGAAAACTATAAAACACTGGTGAAAGAAATCAAAGAGGACACTAATAGATGGAGAAATATACCATGTTCATGGATTGGAAGAATCAATATAGTGAAAATGAGTATACTACCCAAAGCAATTTATAGATTCAATGCAATCCCTATCAAGCTACCAACGGTATTCTTCACAGAGCTAGAACAAATAATTTCACAATTTGTATGGAAATACAAAAAACCTCGAATAGCCAAAGCGATCTTGAGAAAGAAGAATGGAACTGGAGGAATCAACCTACCTGACTTCAGGCTCTACTACAAAGCCACAGTCATCAAAACAGTATGGTACTGGCACAAGGACAGAAATATAGATCAATGGAACAAAATAGAAAGCCCAGAGATAAATCCACGCACAAATGGACACCTTATCTTTGACAAAGGAGGCAATAATATACAATGGATTAAAGACAATCTCTTTAACAAGTGGTGCTAGGAAATCTGGTCAACCACTTGTAAAAGAATGAAACTAGAACACTTTGTAACACCATATACAAAAATAAACTCAAAATGGATTAAAGATCTCAACGTAAGACCAGAAACTATAAAACTCCTAGAGGAGAACATAGGCAAAACACTCTCTGACATACATCACAGCAGGATCCTCTATGACCCACCCCCCAGAATATTGGAAATCAAAGCAAAAATAAACAAATGGGACCTAATTAAACTTAAAAGCTTCTGCACATCAAAGGAAACTATTAGCAAGGTGAAAAGACAGCCTTCAGAATGGGAGAAAATAATAGCAAATGAAGCAACTGACAAACAACTAATCTCAAAAATATACAAGCAACTCCTACAGCTCAACTCCAGAAAAATAAACGACCCAATCAAAAAAATGGGCCAAAGATCTAAATAGACATTTCTCCAAGGAAGACATACAGATGGCTAACAAACACATGAAAAGATGCTCAACATCACTCATTATCAGAGAAATGCAAATCAAAACCACTATGAGGTACCATTTCACACCAGTCAGAATGGCTGCAATCCAAAAGTCTACAAATAATAAATGCTGGAGAGGGTGTGGAGAAAAGGGAACCCTCTTACACTGTTGGTGGGAATGCAAACTAGTACAGCCACTATGGAGAACAGTGTGGAGATTCCTTAAAAAACTGGAAATAGAACTGCCTTATGATCCAGTAATCCCACTGCTGGGCATACACACTGAGGAAACCAGAAGGGAAAGAGACACGTGTACCCCAATGTTCATCGCAGCACTGTTTATAATAGCCAGAACATGGAAGCAAAAATAAAATAAAATAAAATATTGTAGTTGGTTTTCCATACACTGGCATGAATCAGCCATGTGTTTACATGTGTTCCTGCTATGAACATTCCTTCCACATCCCTCCCCATCCCATCCCTCAGGATCATCCCAGTGCACCAGCCCTGAGGACCTTCTCTCATGTATCAAACCCAAACTGGAGATCTGTTTCTCATATCATAATATACATTTTTCAATGCTAACCTCTAAAATCATCCCACCCTCGCCTTCTCTTCAGATCAGATCAGATCAAATCAGCTGCTCAGTCGTATCTGACTCTTTGTGACCCCATGAATTGCAGCACGCCAGGCCTCCCTGTCCATCACCAACTCCCGGAGTTCACCCAGACTCATGTCCATCTAGTCAGTGATGCCATCCAGTCATCACATCCTCTGTCGTCCCCTTCTCCTCTTGCCCCCAATCCCTGCCAGCATCAAAGCCTTTTCCAATGAGTCAATTCTTCACATGAGGTGGCCAAAGAACTGGAGTTTCAGCTTTAGCATCATTCCTTCCAAAGAAATCCCAGGGCTGATCTTCTTCAGAATGGACTAGTTGGATCTCCTTGCAGTCCAAGGCACTCTGAAGAGTCTTCCCCAACACCAGAGTTCAAAAGCATCAATTCTTTGGCGCTCAGCCTTCTTCACAGTCCAACTATCACATCCATACATGACCACAGGAAAAGCCATAGCCTTGACTAGATGAACCTTTGTTGGAAAAATAGTGTCTCTGCTTTTGAATATGCTATCTAGGTTACAGAGTGCAAAATACCGTTCTGTACATTTATGTCTATATTGCTGTCTCACATATAGGGTCATCGTTACCATCTTTCTAAATTCCATATACATGTGTTAGTATACTCCTGATCCTGGGCATTTTCTTTCCTTTGGCCTCTTCTCATCTTTTGATGTATTCCATAGATACAGGGTCTGTGTCATTAATCATGTATATTTAATTTGCAGCGTGCACAACTGGTTGGAAGGTTTCCAATCCTCTTGCTTAATGGCTCTATCCCTGGGTCTCTGGTGTAATTTTTGTCCTTCCTCACATGTGGTCACCAAAGGAGTCTGCCCTGAGAAACTCGTGGCACACCGGGGCCTGCCTGGGTGAGCACAGGATGTGGTACAGCTGCTTGGAGTGCTGGAACCCTGGTGGTGCCAATTATGAATAGGAGCCAGCAGCCACGGGCAGAAGAGATTTGGCCTTAATGGGATCATTATCTATCGTGTTTTTGCAGAAGCATGAGTAGTACTTCTGACTGGTCTTTCTCTATTGCCTTGTAGTAGGTGTTAACAGGCAGGAAGAGGAGTGGCTACAAAGGTATCTCTACCTCCTGAGTGTGACACAGCAGTAAGGTCCTGCCTCTTTGGCAGTTTGTGATTTCTCAAAAGGCATTTTCTGCTACACAACTACTCATACGTGCTCCGTCAGGCCATCTCCACATAACCAACAACAGTCCTCTCCCAGGATGGCTCTCTAAATCCTGTGTCCAGCTTCCAGACCCCATGCACACTGGTTGAGCTGCATTGCAGTTTGGGCCATATAGAGCCACGACACACATTATCTGTGTAACTTTTGCTCTACATAAATAATATTTCATCAGCTGTTCTACCTTGCTTCCTTTTAGTCCAAAGCAATTTACCCTTTACTGAAGGGGCTTGCCTCATTCTGGAAATCTCTTCCCTGCTTCTCCATCTCCCACCACAAGGCTCAGGTTTTGTTTTGCTTCCTCTTATACTCCTTCTCCCATCCTAATTCCTTCCCACCCAGGTATGTCTGAAACCCACATGGGACACTCTGGGGACTAGGGTCTTCTGCTAGTATTTATCTGATGCTCTGGGAAAACTGTTGACCATGTAGAAGTATTATTTCTGATCTATACATTGAGAGAGGTGTATTTCATATCCTTCTACATTTCTGCCTTCTTTGAACTTCTCAGTGTTTCCTGGAAAGCTCTATTATTCTTTTTCCTTGACAGCAAAACATGAAACATTAGTGGACATGAATTACTCTGTTTGATGGGACGTTGCTTACGTACACATGTCACTGGCATTACTTTGACTTCCAACATGCAATCAAGCACATTTGTTGTTGTTGTTGTTTTCCCCCTAGAAAATTTCTTAATGATGAATTGTCATCAGCATGAAGAAATGCAGAACTTTCCACATAAAATATAATAGCATAACTGGGCTCAAAAAGTCAGCACTTGAATATTTCTAGCTATATTTTGAATGTTCCTGACATTTTCCCAGAGTACCGATGTCTGATTTTGAATCTCAAAGTTTAATTCCATTCAGTGAGTCTCAAGGGTCAGAGACTGCTGTGGGCATAATTTAATTCCTGTAGAATAAGTTGGCAAGTTCATACTGACTTGACTACTTGGTACTTGACTACTTGATAAAGAGAGAAAATGACAATAGCAACAATGACCAAAAAATAAACAAACAAAAAAACACAGAAATGTGTAGTTAGGGATTCAGTCATAACAGGTACACATGAATTGATGTATGGACTATATAATCATCTATATCTGCTTAATTGTTTCTGCTAATGACTTGGACACTGTGAATTGCACACAAACCATTAAAAAAGAAAAGTAATTTTGGAAAATTCTTAGAGAAAAGAATACTATAATCCCTTACCTGTCTCCTGGGAAATGTGTACGCTATTAAATTTACAACAGTTAGACCTGGACACGGGACAATGAAGTGATTCAAAATCGGGAAAGGAATAAGTCAAAGCTATCTAGTGTTGCCCTGGTTATTTGACTTCTGTGCAGAGGACATCATGAAAAAATAAAATCCCAGATGAATCTCAAGCTAGACACAAAATTTATGTGGGCGATATGATAACTTAGTTATCCAGATGACAACACCCAAATGACAGAAGAATAGTAGGAATTAAGGCTCCTCTTGATGAAGGTATTACCTGTTTCAAGTACAGACATCTGAAATGACATAGTCCTTCACAAAATATGAAATTCTCAGTTTCACATATGAAAATCTAGATGCATATTTCAGAATGTGAAATATAAATTTCTCTATTAGTCACATGTACAAATCTGGGGACAATTTTTCCAACTAGAAATGTGGAATTCTCACATGAAAGTATAGATACAATATTTTCTGTGTAAAATGTGGAATTTTTCATGTTAGAGATATGAAAATCGGGATGCAGATTCTTTGACAGGAAATACAAAAATGGCTATTTCACATATCAAAATATAGTCACAGGTTTTTCTCACATGAAATATGGAATTTTTTCATATTTCTCATTTGAAAATCTTTGTGCTGTCTTTCCTTCATGAAATATTGAATACTGTCTATTTAACATTTGAAAAAAGTGCATTCATTCTCCTACAAGAAATGCAGAATTTTCCCACAGATTTTTATGCTTGAGCTGTGAAATTCTCTATATTTCCATCAAGAAAGCTTGAATGAAGGTCTTCTGATATGAGACTTGGAATTTTGTGTATTTCACATATAACAATTTGGGGAGAAATGTTCTCATATGAAATATGAAATCTTGATTATTCACTTATGAAATTTTTTCTAGATTTGCACACATGAAACTTATATGCAGGTCAGGAAGAAACAGTTAGAACTGAACATGGAACAACAGACTGGTTCCAATTAGGAAAAGGAGGACCGCAAGCCTATATATTGTCACCCTGCTTATTTAAATTATATGCAGGGTACATCACGAGAAACATTTGGCTGGAAGAAGTGCAAGCTGGAATCAAGATTGCTGGGAGAAATATCAGTAACCTCAGATATGCAGATGACACCACCCTTATGGCAGAAAGAGAAGACGAACAAAAAAGCCTCTAGAAGCAAGTGAAAGAGGAGGGTGAAAAAGTTGGCTTAAAGCTCAACATTAACAAAACAAAGATCATGGCATCTGGTCCCATCACTTCATGAGAAATAGATGGTGAAACAGTGGAAACAATGTCAGATTTATTTTTGGGGGCTCCAAAATCACTGCAGATAATGAGCAGCCATGAAATTAAAAGATACTTACTCATTGGAAGAAAAGTTATGACCAAGCTAGATAGCATATGCAAAAGCAGAGATATTACTTTGTCAAGAAAGGTTCATCTAGTCAAGGCTATGGTTTTTCCAGTGGTCATATATGGATGTGACAGTTGGACTGTGAAGATTGTTGAGCGCTGAAGAACTGACGCTTTTGATCTGTGGTGTTGGAGAAGACTCCTGAGAGTCCCTTGGACTGCAAGGAGATCCAACCAGTGCATTTGGAAGGAGATCAGCCCTGGGATTTCTTTGGAAGGACTGATGCTACAGCTGAAACTCCAGTACTTTGGCCACCTCATAGGAAGAGTTGACTCATTGGAAAAGACTCTGATGATGGGAGAGATTGGGGACAGAAGGAAAAGGGGATGACAGAGGATGAGATGGTTGGACAGCATCACTGACTCGATGGAAGTGAGTTAGAATAAACTCCGGGAGATGGTGATGGACAGGGAGGCCTGGCATACTGCAATTCATGGGGTTGCAAAGAGTCAGACACGACTGAGTGACTGAACTAAACTGAACTGAACTGTATACGTGAAATAGAGAATTTTCAATGAATTAGAAATTGATATTTGAGCTAAAACATCAAAAAAGTACAGCTATATTTCATATATTTCCTGAATAACAGAAAGGGTTCTCTGTATTTCTTTGAAAAAAGTCTGGGTGAAGATTTCTCTGCATGAAATAGGAGATTAGCATATTTTACACATGCAAAACCAAAACACTTATGATTATACAGTGGAAGTGATAAATAGATTCAGGGTATTCTATCTGATAAACAGAGTGCCTGAAGACCTATGGGTGGAGGCGTGACATTGTACAGTAATCAGGGATAAAGACCATTCCCATATAAAAGAAATGCAAAATGACAAAGTGATGAGGCCTTGCAAAGATCTGAAAAGACCAAAGATGCAAAACAAAAACGGGAAAATGAAAACAATACCCATTTGAGTGCAGAGTCCCAAAGAATAGCAAGGAGAGATAAAACCTTCCTCAGTTATCAAAACCAGTTAATAGAGGAAATAAATAGAATGGGAAAGCCTACAGATCTCTTCAAGAAAATCAGAGATACCAAGGGCACATTTCATGCAAAGAGGGGCACAATAAAGGACAGAAATGGTATGGAGATAACAGAAGCAGAAGCTCTTAAGAAGAGGAGGGAAGAATACACAGATGAACTATGCACAAAAGATCTTCATGACCCAGTTAAGCACAATGGTGTGATCACTCACCTAGAGCCAGACGTCCTGGAATGCAAAGTCAAGTCAGACTTTAGAAGCATAACTATAAACAAAGCTCATGGAGGTGATGGAATTCAGTTGAGCTCTTTCACATTCTAAAAGATGATGTTGTGAGTGTGCTGCCCTCCATATGCCAGCAGATTTGGAAGACACAGCTGTGACCAGATGACTGGAAAAGTTCAGTTTTCATTCCAACCACAATAAAAGGCAATCCATCGAATGTGCAAACTACTGCTTAACTGCACTCATCTCACACATTCGCAAAGTATTGCTCAAAATTCCCAAAGCCAGGCTTCAATAGAATGTGAACCATGAGCTTCCAGATGTTCAAGCTCGATTTAGAAAGGTCAGAAGAACCTGAGATCAAATTACCAACACACGTTGGGTTATCAAAAAAGCAAGAGAACACCAGAAAACATCTACTCCTTTTTGGCTATGCCAAAGTCTTGTTTGTGTAGATCACAACAAAACATTTTAAATTCTTCTAAACATGGGACTACTAGAGTATGTTATATGCCTCCTGATAAATCTGTATGCAGTTCAAGAAGTAACAGTCAGAAAAGGAAATGGAACAACAGACAGGTTCTGAGTTGGGAAAGGAATATTTCAAGGTGTACTGTCAACCTCTTTATTGAACTTACATGAAGAGTTCATCACACAAAATGCCAGACTGAATGAAACAGGGTTTGGGATCAAGTTTTCTGGGAGAAATATTAATAACATCAGATATGCAGATGGCATGATTCATGTAGCAGAACACGGAAAGAACTACAGAGTATCTTGAGGAAAGTAAAAGAGGAGAGTGATTCAGGTGACTTAAAACTCAACATTCAAAATGAGATTCATGGCATCTAGTCCCATCACTTCATGGCATAAAGATGGGGAACCAACGGAAACACTGAGAAACTTTATTTGGGGGGAGCAGGTTCCAAAATCACTGAAGATGGTGACTCTGTTCAGGAAATTAAAATATGCTTTCTGCTTAGAAGAAAAGTTACAACCAGGCTAGACGGCACATTATAAAGCAGACAAAGGTCAGTCTCATCAAAGCTATGTACAGAGATGAGAATTGGACCTAAAGAATCTTGACCTCCAAGGAATCGATGCTCTTGATATGTGGTGTTAGAGAAAACACTTGAGAGTCCCTTGGACTGCAAGGAAATGAAAGGAGTCAATTCTAAAGGAAATCAGTTCAGAATATTGATTGTAAGGGCTGATGCTGAAACTGGATCCTGGATATTTTAGCCACCTGAAATGAAAGGCTGACTCATTGGGAAAGAACCTGATGCTGAGAAAGATTGAAGTCTGGAGGAGAGGGTGATGACAGAAGATGAAATGCTTGGTGGCATCATGGAATCAGTGGTTATGGGTTTGAGCAGGCTCTATGAGTTGGTGATTGACAGGGAAGCCTGGCATGCTGCAATCCATGGGGTCAGAAGTCGGACTGGACTAAGTACTTAATGATACTCACCGTACTTACTTAGGTTCTCAGCAAAATGAAAATGGTAAAGAACTCTCTTACCCATCAATTGAATCCTGACGATGGGACCTCACCAATCCTGAGGAATGGTCATTGCAAATGGATGTTATCTAAAACAATTTCTGCCTATTACTTTAGTGATGACACAAAGCAAGCACATTATGGTAATCATGCCTTCGTTAACCTTCCCTAACCAAGACAATAGGCTGCACTAGCCATTGGGGAGCTTACAGGATCACAAGGTCTCCTGTAAATGGTTGGAGCCACCTGGGCCTTTCCCACAGAGGGTTTGCAGGTGTGATGAGGTCACCTTTTCCATGGCAAAAATTCTCATCTATGGCCACCAGTCTTACTGCCAGTCCTCTGGATTTGTGAGAACCCCACAAGACCAACTCTAGCTTGCAAAGTATACATCTGCTTAAAAAACAAACAAAAGGATAAAATCCAGTCCAAACTGAAGTGCCTAAGGATAATCAAATGGTCCTCAGGTCTATGAAGGGCCATTAGGGCCACAAAAGCACGGGTCCAGGCAAGTTCATTGTTAACACCTGCAGCCCTTCAAAGGACATGTCCTGGTAATGGATAAAGATTGTAGATTGTAAGTCCTCTACCAATTTGAGAAATTGTGTCAACAAGACCTCTTAACCTCCCATCTTAGCCAAGCCTAAAAGACAGAATATGTGCATATCAGGCCCAAGACACATTCAACTGGGAATATTTGGAGGTAACAGTACCAGGTATAGGACGCTATAGAGAAGGTGTACACAAAAATGAAATAATAAAAAAAAGCCTTTTGTGCCAGTTTCAGACTGAAAATGTGCATTTCCCAGATGCCCAAGTGAACAGGATTCAAGTCACTAATAACACTCAACGTAGCCACATGTCAATGCAGATTCCCACTAGGTAACTTCAGAAGCTTCTGTGCAGGCCTGTCTTCAGCCTCTGCTTTCCATTCATAAATTGTGTTCATTCAATCAGCAGACAGTATGAAATATAGGCAATGGGTAGGCACCCACGGAAGATGATGAAGACTGTAAGAACAAAGTATCTTTCCAGGGAAAGGGACAGACAACACCACAGGTTGGTGATAAGATGGAGGAAGTTGGAGAGGAGAATGAAGGGCAGATTTCAGATCTAGCTTCTGGACATTTAGGGTGATGGCAGCTGCTCCAGACCTGGCTGCAGGCCTTGAGGAGATATTTCCAAATGTAATAAATTAATGTGGTCTCTGTCCTTTATGAGCTTTTACAACCTTAAAGCCTCAGCCTATGATACTATACCAAGTAGAGAGTCATAGCTTAGAAATTCAAGAGATATTAATTTAGGGAGGGTGTGTGAGACTTGTCGGAGATGTGTTCTATCAGACATGTTCTAACATTTAGCATAATTAACGGGGCTCGAGCCAGGACTCACTTATATGCATGTAGACTGCTATCTTAGGAAAATTCCAATTATGAGATCATATAACCTGATATCTGGGATTTCACTTTCTTGGTGAGTACTTCTCCACTTAAGAAAAAGGAAGATAGCACTAGTTAGAAGGTACATCTTTGTATTAGGACTTTTCTATCAATTTCCCAACTCTACCAATTGTTCTAGGTAACTTCCTGACACTACTAAATATGGCCAACTATATAGTATCTCCTCCTGCCATACTAGAGGCACTACAGTAAGTGTAAAGGCAGATAACACACACAAGTACATTTATAGCTCATGATTCTTTGCTAATTTTCTTTTCAGTTGATGTATCCATAGGTGTGAGTGGGGTATTAAAGTCCCCCATTATAATTGTGGTACTGTTAATTCCCCCTTTCCTACTTCCTTGCATTTGCCTTGCATCTTGAGGTGCTCCTAAATGGCACAATGGACTAGTTACACCTAATTGTTATACATAGGCATTACACTCATTAGTAATGGAATCACCTTTTTCCAGTGCAGTCCTGAGCCCAAGTCTTGGTCCCTGCACAATAGCAGGCTGTATCCTTCCCATGTTCAAACCGTGAGAAACACTCCTGAGCCCACATCTCTGTCACTGCACTGAACTAGGCTGGGTCCAGCAGTTGCTCAAACCCCTGGAAAATACTCATGAGTCCACATCTCGGTCACTGCACTGAACCAGTCTAGGTTCTTCCTTAGTTAGTCCCCCGACACATACCTCTGAACCAACATCTCGGGCCCTGCCCTGAAGCAGGTTGGTCCTTCCCATGTTCAAGCCCCGACAAATGCTCCTGAGCCAACCTCTCAGTCACTGCACTGAACTAGGCTCGGTCCTACACTTGAATCTCATGCCCTGCACAAGATCCAGTCTATGTCTTGCCCTTGTTAGATCCCCCAACACATACACCTGAGCCCACATTTCAGTCCCCGCACTGAAGCAGGCTGAGTCCTGCCTTTTGTTCAAGCCTCCGGCAAACAACCGTGAGCCCACAACTCGCTCCCTGCCCCTGAAATTAGGTCTGTCCTGCCCTTGTTCAATCCCCCAGAAAACACTCCTGATCCCTCATCTCACTCCCTGCTCTGAGACCCCAATAAATACTCCTGAACCTACGTCTTAGTTCGTGCACTGAACCAGTCTAGGTCATGCCCTTGTTAGATCCACCAACACATACTGCTGAGCGCACATCTCAGTCCCTGCACTAAACTAGGCTGGGTCCTGCCCTTGTTTAAGACCCCAACAAACACTCTTGTGTCCATATCACATCCCCAGCACTGAACCAGTCTAGATCATGCCCTTGTTAGATCCCCCAACACATACTCCTCAACCCACATCTCGGTCCCTGCACAAAAGCAGTCTGGGTCCTGCCCTTGTTGAAGACCCTGACAAACACTCCTGAGCCTGCATCTCAGTCCCTGCACTGAACTAGGCTGGGTCCTGCCCCTGTTCAAACTCCCGACAAACATTCCAGAGCCAACATCTCTGTCCATGCACTGTCCATGTTCAAGCCCCCTGGCAAACAATCCTGAGCCGACACCTAGCTCCCTGCCCCTGAACTAAGGTGTGTCCTCCCCTTGTTCAACTCTCTGCCCCCCAGGAAACACCCCTGATCCCACATATCACTCCCTGCACTGAAGCCGCCTGGGTCCTACCCTTGTTCAAGACCCTGACAAATACTCTGGAACCCACATGTCAGTCCCTGCACTGAAGCAGATGGGTTCTTGCCCATGTTCAAGCCACGACAAATACTCCTGAGCCCACATATCACTCACTACAATGAACTAGGCTGGGTCCTACACTTGTTCAAGACCCTGACAAACACTCCTGAGCCAACATCTCGGTCACTGCACTGAACGAGTCTGCTGCTACCACTGCTAAGTCTCTTCAGTTGTGTCCGACTCTGTGCGACCCCATATATGGCAGCCCACCAGGCTCCCCCATCCCTGAGATTCTCAAGACAAGAACACTAGAGTCGGTTGACATTTCCTTTTCCAAGAATGAGAGTGAAAGTGAAGTCGGTCAGTCGTGTCCAACTCTTAGTGACCCTGTGGACTGTAGCCCACCAGGCTCCTCCATCTATGGGATTTTCCAGGAAAGAGTACTGAAGTGGGGTGCCATTGACTTCTCCGACTGAACGAGTCTAGGTCCTGTCATTGTTCGATCCCCCTACACATACTCCTGAGGCCACATCTCGGTCTCAGCACTGAACTAGGCTGGGTCCTGCCCTTGTTCAAACCCACGACAAACACTCCTGAGCCTGCATCTCGGTCACTGCACTGAACTAGGCTGGGTCCTGCCCTTGTTCAAACCCTCAACAAACAGTCCTGAGCATGCATCGCAGTCCATGCACTGAACTAGGCTGGGTCCTGCCCATGTTCAACTCCCTGACAAAAACTCCTGAGTCAACATCTCCATCCCTGCACTGAATCAGGATGGTTTCTGCCTCTGTTCAAGCCCTGACAAACAATCCTGAGCCGACGACTCGCTCCTTGCCCCTGAACTAAGGTGAGTCCTTCCCTTGTTCAAACCCCCAGAAACACTACTAAGCCCTCATCTCACGAACTGCACTGAACCAGGCTGGGTCCAGACCTTGTCGAAATCCCTGACAAAAACTCCTAAGCCCACATCTCAGTACCTGCACTAAAATAGGCTGGGTCAAGCCCTTGTTCAACCTCCCCGACAAACACTCTTGAGCCTCCACCACCATCCCTGCACTGAACTAGGCTGTGTCCTGCACTTGTTCAAGACCCTGACAAACTACTCCTGAGCCAACATCTTGGTTCCTGCACTGAACCAGGATAGTTCCTGCCTTTGTTCAAGCCCCGGCAAACAATCCTGAGCCGAAAACTCTCTCCCTGCCACTGAAGTAAGGTGTGTCCTCCCCTTGACCAATACCCCAGGAAACACTACGAGCCCATATCTCATTCACTACACTGAAGTACGCTGGTCCCTGCCCTCATTCAAATCCCTGACAAACACTCCTGAGCCAACATCTCCATCCCTGCACTGAACTACAATGGTTTCTACTTTGTTCAAGCCCCCACAAAACCATCCTGAGCTGACAACTCGCTGCCTGCCCCTGAACTAAGGTGTGTCCTCCCCTTTTTCAATCCCCCTGGAAACACTCCTGTACCCGCATCTCACGCCCTGCCTTGAAGCCGCCTGGTTCCTGCCCTTGTTCAAGACTTTGATAAATGCTCTTGAAGCCACATTTCGGTCCCTGCACTGAAGCAGGTGGGTCCTGCCCACGTTGAAGCCCTGACAAACACTTCTGAGCCCACATCTCGCTCCCTACACTGAACTTGGCTGAGTCCTACACTTGTTAAGATTAGATCAGTCGCTCAGTCATGTCTGGCTCTTTGCGACCCCATGAATCTCAGCACGCCAGGCCTCCCTGTCGAACACCAACTCCAGGAGTTCACTGAGACTCACGTCCATCGAGTCAATGATGCCATCCAGCCATCTCATCCTCTGTGGTCCCCTTCTCCTCCTGCCCCCAATCCCTCCAAGCATCAGAGTCTTTTCCAATGAGTCAACTCTTCGCATGAGGTGGCCAAAGGACTGGAGTTTCAGCTTTAGCATCATTCTTCCAAAGAAATCCCAGGGCTGATTTCCTTCAGAATGGACTGGTTGGATCTCCTTGCAGTCCAAGGGACTCTCAAGAGTCTTCTCCAACACCAAAGTTCAAAAGCATCAATCCTTAGGTGCTCAGCCTTCTTCACAGTCCAACTCTAACAACTATACATGACTACAGAAGAAACCATAGCCTTGACTAGACTGATTTTGAATATGCTATCTAGGTTGGTCATAACTTTACTTCCAAGGAGTAAGCATCTTTTAACTTCATGGCTGCAGTCACCATCTGCAGTGATTTGGAGCCCAGAAAAATAATGTTTGCCTCTTTTTCCACTATTTCTTCATCTATTTCCCATGAAGTGATGGGATTGGAGGCCATGATCTTTATTTTCTGAATGATGAACTTTAAGCCAATTTTTTCACTCTCCACTTTCACTTTCATCAAGAGGCTTTTCAGTTCCTCTTCACTTTCTGCCATAAGTGTGGTGTCATCTGCATATCTGAGGTTATTAATATTTCTCCCGGCAATCTTGATTCCAGCTTGTGTTTCTTCCAGTCCAGCGTTTCTCATGATGTATTCTGCATGTAAGTTAAATAAACAGTGTGACAATATACAGCTTTGGGGTATTCCTTTTCCTATTTGAAATGAGTCTGTTGTTCCATGTCCAGTTCTAACTCTTGCTTCCTGACCTGCATACAAATTTCTCAAGAGGCAGATCAGGTGGTCTGGTATTCCCATCTCTTTCAGAATTTCCCACACTTTACTGTGATCCACACACTTGTTCAAGACCCTTACAAACACTCCGGTGCCAATATCTTGTTCCCTGCACTGAAATAGGCTGGGTTCAGCACTTGCAGAAGTCCCCTGCAAATGCTCCTGAACCCACATCCTGGTCCCTGCACTGAGGCAGGCTGGGTCCTGCCCTTGTTGAAACCCCTGACAAACACTCCTGAGCCCACACATCAGAAACTTCACTGAACCAGGCCAGGAACTGCACATATTCAAGTCCCTGACCAACTGTTCTGGGCCTGCATCTGACTCAAAGGCTGGTTTTTGGTCTTATTTAAGCCCCAGCAAGCAATCCTGAGCCCACAAATTGCTCCCTGACCCTGAATTAAGGTGTGTGCTCCCCTTGTTCAATCCCCCAGGAAACACTACTGAGCCTGCATCTCACTCGCTGCCCTGAACCAGGGTGGGTCCCTCCAAAGTTCAAGCCATGACAAATACTGCTGAGCCAACATCCCGGTTCCTGCACCAAACCAGGCTGGTTCCTGCCCATATCAACCACGACAAACACTCCTAAGACCACATCTTGGTTCCTGCACTGATAGCGGCTGGGTCCTGCCCATATTCAAGCCCAGACAAACACTCCTGACTCCATTTTTTGCCCCTGAACTGGACTAGGCTGGGTCCTACATATGTTCAAGACCCTGACAAACACTCCTTGGCGTGCATTTGACTCTCAGGCTGATCTCGTTCCCTACACTGAACTAGGCTAGGTCCAGCACTTGCTGAAATCCATGGGAAATACTCCTGAGCCCATATCTGGGTCCCTTCTCTGAACCAGGCCGGGTCCTGCCCTTGTTCAAGCACCCGAAAAACACTCCTGAGCCCACATCTCAGTCCTTGCACTGAATCAGGTGGGTCCTGCCCGTGTTCAAGCTCTTTGTAGAATGCATGTATCATATATCAGGACTATAGGATGGCTGGCTTAGCTTGGTCCTCTTGCTGCTCCAGGCCCCACAGGCTTGGGTGACAGGGCAGGCTGGGATGTGTTCTCACATGGAGAACAGTGCCACTTTGAAAGGGCCTCAATAGGGTAAATGGCAGACATGCATGTCTCCGACACCGGTGAGTCATGGAACTTAAGGGGAACTGTCTTTAGAGTCTTCCTGGCAGGCATTCGAACAAGGTTCAGGGAGTTCCCTCATGCCAGCAGAGCGGGCCCCATTTCTCCCTCTGTGCAAAGTGTGGCCAAGCCACCTCAGGCCTGTGCAGTGTTCACATCTGTCCAGCGAGGGAGGGAGGGTCGCACGTCCAATTCTGCAGTTCAGCAGTGACCGCCCACTGTTGGCTCTCAAGGTTGAGAAAGCTCTCTCCGAACGTGTGGACTAAAACCGTCTAATCTCCCATTGCTGCAACTCACTCAGGACGCGAAGGGCTTGCAAAGGATAAGCGTCTTTTCTGAGAGCTGCTGTCCAGAGAGTGGCAGACGGCAACAACACTACTTAGAGAGACAGAGACACACAGACATCAGCCCCTGGTACACATAGAGAAGGATTGCCCCAAACAGTGCTATGCCGGAAGCAAAGATAGAGAGACAAAGAGTGAGCTCTGCACCCTAAGGCTCTGGTCTCCCTGAACAGTGAAGATCAACTGTAGCAAATTTGGGGTTTTTTCCCTACTCCCCTAGCATCAGGACAGCAACAGGCTCCCTGTCCCATGAAGAAAAGTATCCAGCCATTTGGCACCCCTGCATATCCTTGGGATAGTCGGGGAGAGCTCCCAGTTATTGCCGGTTCTGGGGGACACAGGAGTGTATTGTTTGGATTGCGGAGCATGAACCCGTGGTTGGAATTTCCAGAGCCAGGTCAATGACAGCGCCTGGGGCTACCCCAGCCATATGCAAAACCCTCTACATTTCTGGGGCAGAATCTGGCCACGTCGGGGCACCGGAGCACAGGAACCGCGGAAGATGCCCTCCGGTCTAGGGGCATGTCCATAAGGGTGCCGCCCACTACCCTCTCCGCCTTTGGTCTAGATTTGGGCAAGGAGCCTGTGCGTGGCTCACAGCCTAGGCTCCTGCCTGTTTTCCGCTGATGTCCCAGGGCCCGTTCACCCTGGCCTGGGCTGTGCGGCACCCCTTTCCTTGGCCTCACGCCATCCCCAACACACCAATCCCCGCCTCCCGACGATCCCCCTCACTCCCCACCCCCAAAGAGCTAGTGGGTCCCACAGGTTTACTGCAGCCTGGGCCGCCATTATGCACCATTGTCTGTGCTGTTATATCGTGTCCCTTCACATCTGCCCCAGCTTGGGCCAAGAGGAGCGTGAGAGGCAATCAAAGGAAGGCGGGAGTGTCCTGGAACCCCCGACCTTCTTAGCTGTGAGCCCCAGTACTCAGGAAGAAACCCCCACCCCTCATCCCTGGATCTGCCGTCCTGATGCTGTGTGCAGCTGGAACCTTGCAACCACCAGTTGTCACGCCAGGTGAAGAAGCCATCCTCTCTAGGGTGGAGGCAGTGCAAGACAGCGAGACCCTGGTGGACGGAGACGTGGCAGGTATCGGGTGGAAGTTCCAGCTGCTTGCAGAAGACATCATGGAAGAGGTGGAAGCTGTGGCAGATGAGCAGTGGGAACAGTGGTCCTCCCAAGAGCTGGAGGAGAAGACGGTAAAGGAGCAAGGCCAGGACAGGCCGGGAGGCCCGAGTGAGCACCAAGTGCTAGACGTCCTGAAGGCACTGGCCGCCCTGCAGGTGGAACTGAGCTCTGAGTGTGAGCAAAACCACAGGGCCTACCATCAGAGGAGGAAGCATCACTTGGCTTGGGGAAGTGCCATCATCCAGGGCATCCCTGGCTTCTGAGCCAAAACTGTATCCTTTCTGCTGCTCCTTTGGGTCCGCTGCTCATGAGAAGGAGGAGATGGGGCAGGAGCAGGAGGAGGGGGAGGGGCGAGGGCACAGGAAGGGCACTGGAGGCCCCTGAAAGAAATGTGGTCCTGGGCAATTGGCAAGCTCCAAAGGCCCAGCCGAGTAGGATCCGGGCAGGGCTACATATGTACACGTTGCAGCCATACCTTTGAGTGTCTCCTTCAGGCCTGCATCTGAGGAGGAGCAGCATCTGAGGCCTCCAAGTCAGGAATGACCAGAGATGGTACACCAGAGCAGCATCGGCACACAGTTATTGCTGTAAATGCGGGTGATCCTGGCATATAGCTGAGACATGTGAGTCATTCATATGCACACACACAACACACACACACATACATACACACGTACACACACACACACACACACACACACACACACACAACCCCTTTGCTTTCAAACATGGATTGTCACAGGACTGCAAATCTGACCATGTAAGCAGTGACATGCCACTACCCAGCATACACAGGTCTGGAGGAGAACAGTAGTGGTCAGAAATAGCCCCTGCTTGGAGAATGCAGACCACCTCAGATGCACACCACAACAAGGGGCCCAGAGCCATGAGCCTGTCTGATGGTATGGCAAAGCCTGATGACATCAGTGGTGGCCAGGTAACAGGCAGTACCCAGCTCCTTGCAGATGCCTTTTCCAGTATCCTTGTTTCACCCCAGACTAGGACTGATGCTCCTGGCTCTTTTTGGCCTGGCATGTAGCTCCCTGAATGGCTTCTTGACCTAAAGCAGAATATTAGCCACCCTCAAGTTTCCATCATGATCAGCAACCAAGATCAAGACTTTCTCCGCTACATGATAGACTTGAACGTCAGTGAGGGAGACTGAGGAAGGGTGGGTATGGGACCTGGCGGGGAGTGGGAGGATCCTGTTAGCCATGTTGCTGCACTGTGAGACTTTAGAGAGGCGTCGTGGAAGCTGTTAATGCCTGCCTGGGAGGCAAGCTGAGGCCCCTAGAAGTTTGCACCTTTTCCCTCCTCCCTATCCTGGCAGGTGCAGGTGCGGAACCATCTGCAGTCCCCCTGCAAGCTGGTCTTTTCCTTTCAGGACAACTCCTACTTCTTGAACACCATGATCATTAAGGAGTATTACCTTGACATCACCGGTAAAACGTGGCTCCCAGGGTGATGAATGTGGGTGTGCAAGCATGTAGATGCTCCACCTGTGGAGTCCACCCCAGTCTCCCCTGTCTTTCTGCAGGGTACAGGGCATGTCATTCCACTCCAGTCCACTGGTTCTGGGACTTTGAATGGGGATCCCCCAGCCACAGTCTAGACACCAGGAGCCTTAATTTTCTCAACTGGCTTTCAGGCCACAATGGCCCAGAATCGAACAGGATTGCTGATGTGGGGTTGCTTTGGGCCTGCACAAAGTTGATGATTGATGGTGGAGTTCTTGGCTGCTCATGGGAAGGTTCGGGGCCTGGTCAGCCCTGGGTTGACCTTGCTCGGGTTGCCAGCAGCTCATCAGCAATGACGTGTGGGATGATCCCCTGAAGTACTACCTCAGGGAGGAAGGTTCTTCCATCAGAGATAACTGACAGAAACACATGTAGTGAGGGGGTCTGGAGGTAGGCCCTGAGGGACAGCCTTATCGTAGCCGGGACACTATCCTTTCCCAAATGGGATGCTCAGGCTCATGCAAGCTGGCTGCAGAGCCGGCATTTGGGTTATGCACGTAGCAGGTGACTTGCTGAGACTGGGGGCATGGGGGACTCGGTGTGTCTGTGAGTGAAGTAAGTCTCCCTCAAGTCAGCTATGGTTGCAGCTCGAGAGTCCTAGGTGATACCTAGGTGATACCCTATTCCTCGAGAGGCCTAGAGGAAGGGTGAATTAAGGGTCTGTGTCAGAATCATCCGTCCCTGGGTCCTGCCATCCTCCAGCCTCCTGCTGCTCACTGAGTTTGAGATTAACTGGGCCCTTCACTCCCGCCCCTTACCCTGCAATGGCCTATCATTGAAAGGGCATCCTCTCAGTGGTCCCAATGCACCTGTGTGCTGACTTTGGGATCTTGGGTGAATTTCCACATTCACCACTCAGATCTCACCACCACCACCACACATGCTGCGCTCGAAGTGGCTTCAGGCTGCCTTGGGAAAATCGGATGAATTTGGGAAGAGGTGGACAGGGAGCCCCAAAGGCAGGACATGATGCCGACTGACACCATCTCTGACATTGCTGGACATGGGCGTCTTCAGCTCCTGAAACACCTGCATTCCCTGTTTGCATTTGTGTCCCCATGCCAAGCATGTGTGTATACACACATGTGCTTGTGTTGGCTGTGTTTATGTGAGTGTTTTTGTGTATCCAGCCCAGGGCAGATGCAGAGATGAAGGCGACAGGAAAGGAGGTGCTGAGTAACCAGAAGAGGAGGCACGAGGCGTTCCCAGTCTGAAGGTGGTTTGTTCCGTATCTCTGCACTGACCCTGTCCAGGATGGGAATGAAGAAAGGATGGCCAGTGGTAACTCCCGTCCATGGCTCCAGATATCTGCAATTAGACCAAACACAAAACACACTCACCATTTCTACTGTGTTGTTGTGTGTGTTTGGACTGGGAAAAGGGATTCATGGTCTGAGGGTTCACTCAGGGCATATCAGGTGGGGTGGGACTTTGAAACCACTGCCTATGGATCCCTGAGTCTGGGGGAACACTGCTGGCCTGTTGAAATGGTGGATGTGGCTATGGCAAGACCCAGAATGGTGAGGAGGCTAAGATTGCCTGCTGCACTGGAGACTTGTTCCACACATGTGAGAGGGAGAACTGGAAAGGTCCTGGGCCAGTGCTGCCCAGGAGCAGCCCTTCAGCCAGCACACTCCCTCCCTGAGGGTGGCACACACTGTGACACAAAACGGGAGACATGCTAAAGTAAGCTGTACCTGCAAACCCACAGGCATCCTAGGAGAGACAGGATGTGAGCGTGGCATGCCTCCAGGCACTTCCAGCCTGCCTCCCTGGCAGTGCAGAAAGGCGAGGAAATCACAGGTGGTTGTACGTGTTTGACCCTCTGCCCGGATGAGCCTATGAGGGAGGGAACGGAGTGAGTAAGGAGTAATTGCATGTCCCAAAGGACCTCAGGAGAGTGGGAGACAGGGAAGCCCCTGGGGGCAGTTCGGGGCCTGCTGGTTTTCAGGGTCCAGGGTCTAGGCAATAGCCGTCCTGCCAAAGATACCCCATGGTGCATGCTGAAAGTCCTGACGAGAATTCCTTCTTTCCTCTGGGGTCTTGCCACTGGCTTTGGGGGCCTGAGGGGCAAAAGTGTGCATCTGCATTTGAGAGAATTTGAGCAGTCTCGATGAAGCAAAATCTCTGATTTAGTCATAGGGGATCTGAAACCAGGTGACACTCAGAGGGAAGCTGCATTCCAGGTGACCGTCTTGGACACTCCTGGGCCCAACTTGGGGCTGGCTTCCTTGGCATGTGGGCTGTGTAGGCAAGCAGAGATGCGTGTCTGTAGGGAGTCCTACCTGGGCCTAATGAGAGCAACTGAAAGACAGTCTTGATATTTAGAAAATCACTGTGGCCTGGGTGGTTCAAGCCCTCTTGGTGCCTTTGAGCTAGAAAAGCTGCTTTCTGCCCAAGGGAGGCATGAGCTGTGGGCCCAGAAAGGGAAAGTTTTGCAGGGCATCATCTGTTCGGGGACTCCGTGTTCATGGGTACTGTTAAACAGAAGGGAGGACGTGTAGGGATGCCACCTTACCTTTATGGCCTCAGGTTCCAATCTTTGTATCTGAAGAGACCCTGTATCCATGTGCACCTTTCTCACAACATTGGATAAGACCCAGGCCTATCACAGTCTCTTGGGGCTCTTGGAGGCTCTTTGGCCTTTTCCTGCTACATGGAGTTAGCACTTGGGGGCACATGTAGACAGGAGCACACAGAAAGCTACACGGAGAGAAAGAACAGAAGGCCTCACTCAGAATGTTGTTGGCCATAAAGGGTTGTAGGCTAGCAAGAGGGACACAACATTGACAAGGAATGACCTAGATAGGTGCACACCGAGAGAGAGCTTCTCCGAGTCACCTGAGCCCAAAGGTCCTTGTTTTCTGTCCCCACATGGATCAGACCAATGTGACTGGTACTGTGAAGCTGTCCAAGGTGATGGGAGAATGCAGAACGCAAGCGCATGTCATACAGCTGTTCATGGCGAGTGCTTCCAACCCGCTCGCTGCTCTGCAGGTCAGTCCGTGTCACTAGCAAATGCCAAGATTTTGTAACCTTTGAGGATAAGTCACAGAGTTAGATGGAGAAGGCAATGGTACCCCACTCCAGTACTCTTGCCTGGCAATTCCCATAGACAGAGGAGCCTGAGAGGCTGCAGTCCTATGCAGGGGTCGCGAAGAGTCAGACATGATTAAGCGACTTCCCTCTCACTTTTCACTTTCATGCGTTGGAGAAGGAAATGGCAACCCACTCCAGTGTTCTTGCCTGGAGAATCCCCAGGACGGGGGAGCCTGGTGGCCTGCCATCTATGGGGTCACATAGACTCAGACTTGACTGAAGTGACTTAGCAGCCGTAGCAGCACAGAGTTAGAAGTGCAAGGTGACATGATTAATTAACAAGTGAAAGGAAACAACCAGGACAAAGAAAGTTACTTTTTCGTTGTGAGTACAAAGGTGCTTACCAAAATTCATATTCCTAGAGAAGAAAGCTTGTAATTCTGCACGTGTGCAAGTTTCCTCTCAGGGATGTTACTGTGTACACGTACATGTGTGTGCTCACATGCGCATAGAAGTCCCTGCCAGTATGCTTGTGAGTATGAGCTTCCAGAATTGACCTAGCCAGGTGATGGAAGTTGGATAGCAAAAACATGAAGATCTTAGAGAAAGGTACATAAACTCTGGCCAGCAGAAGCACTGAAGCCAGGGATTCGATCCCCTTTATCTCACTGAGCAAACACGTTCTAAGTGGGATCACAGGGGTGCACCCAGGATGTGTGGCAGAAAGTAGTGGCAGGAAAAAAGAGCCCGGGGAGTGTGCAGAGAAAAGTCCACTACATCTGCAGTTTGTGAAAAGCAGAAAATGTACCAGGAAGGAGAAACTGTACTTAATTAATTGAGATATCTAGCTAAGGAGATTTCCAGCCAAACAGCCAAAAGTGCTTCCTGATTTCTTCTTGCTGCCTATAGTAAAATATAAAGGGAAATTAAAAAAATATATATTTAAGAGAAAGACTATTAAAAAATAAGACAAAACTTCCTGAATTGGAAATTTTCTAGTCTTTTAACATGACAGAGGATGCTAAAATTAATGGCTCTCAAGCAAGGTTCTATCCAGGGCATTGAGATAAGGTGGTCTAAACATAACATTTTATAGCACCTATACATCAATTCTTATTCCTTTATTTATTTTTAATAAAGGTGGTCTAAAGATAAGTGTGACTGTAAAATTCTTTGTTAAGCCTCAGAAAGCTGGAAAGGGATGCTTCATGGCATTATTTAGGCAGGCCAATGCCCTCCAAAGAGTTTAGGGGTGTCACTCAGAGATCATTTCAGTCACACAATAAGACTTCTACCAGGTTTCAGGGTGTTATCCCTCAGCTATCTCAGCAGAAAACCAAGACAGACTAGGCCTTATTATGAAGACATGTGTGATGGTGGCTTTGGAGTGGGGTGCTTTGCCATGAAAACCAGTAAGACTATCAGGAGACACACCAAGTTTTTAAAATAACATATTTAAGTTCAGATTGGACTGAAAGGACCAGCAATAGTACAAAATAAGAGACCTCTGGATTTCTACCTTCGACAAGCAGAAAGTAGGCTAGGGAGACTGTTTCACTGTAACCATATACTATCCACCTTTCATGCAATGGAATCATGTCAGAGGGCAGAATTAAAAATTCAGAGACTGAAGCCTAGGAAGTTTCCAGGCCTTAAATCCTAATCAAAGGACTGCCAACAAGAACCTGTGGGATTTCAGAACTGCTACTGTTGACTCCTATCTCCCCTCCCCTTTCTGGAACAGGAGTGTCTATGAAGGTTATCTATGCCTGACCCAGCATTGTATGTTGGCTGTGAAATGAGCAGATCAACTCATCTCTTTTGCTCACAGATCATCAGGTCTACAGGAACTACACTTTTATAATTTGAACTGATGTGTTAGAGATGACTTGAGAGTCTCATGGACTGCAAGGAGATCAGACCAGTCAATCCTAAAGTAAAGCATTCCTGCATATTCATTGGAAGGACTGATGCTGAAGCTGCAGCTCCAATACTTTAGCTACCTGATGCGAAGAAGTGACGCATTGGAAAAGTCCCTGACGTGGGAAAGATTGAAGGCCGGAGAAGGGGACAGCAGAGGATGAGATGGTTGGATGGCATCACCAACTCAATGGACTTGAGTTGGAGCACGCCTCTGGAGTTGATGGTGGACAGGAAACCCTGGCGTGCGGCAGTCCATCGGGTCGCAAAGAGTAGCACACAACTGAGTGACTGAACACTTGAGATAGTGCCCAAGTGCACCCTGGTCCATATCTGGACCTGACTTAGATGACAAGGTCCTGAACTTCAAGTTAATGCTATAATGGATAAATTATTTGAAAGCATTTGCAGGAAAATGCATTTTGGACATACAAGTATGTAAACAATTTGTGGCCATGGGTTTTAAAGTATGTCCACAAGTCCTTTCCTTCAAGGGTGGACCTTATACTCCCCTTTACATGTTGGCTGGACTTAGTGGCTCATTTCTAATGTTAGAATATTGTAGAAATGAAAATGAAGTGTCTGACTATGCCTTTGTAGGTCATAAAAGGCACTGCAGCCTCCTTGCTCATCCTCTTGGATCACTCACTCTAGAAGCCAGCTTAGTCATATCTTGAGAACACTCAGGTAGCCCAGGGGCCCATGTGAAAGAACTGAGGCTTTCTCCCAATAGCCAGCAAGGAAACTGGTTTCAACAGCTATGTGAGTAAGCCATCTTGGAAGGAAATCCACCAGCCCATGTCAAGGCTTCAGATGACAAAAATCTCATGAAAACCTGAGCCAGAACACTCAACTGAATTACTCCTGGATTCCCAACTTTCAGCAGCAGTATGAGATAATATTGTTTTAAGCTGTTGCTTTGGGATAATTTGTTATGCAGCAGTAGTTCATTAACGCACTGCCAACTTTGGTTCATGTCTTTATACCGGGGTGTCTGTCCATTTAGTCTAATCTAAGCTAGATTCTGCTACTTCAGTTTAGAAAACATACTTCACCCTTGATCTGACCACCCTCAGATCAGATCAAATTCTTTATCACTCACTTCAATATCTTATCAGTCTTGCCTAGCCTCAGCAATGATCCTCTCAGTTGAGCCAGAATCCACCGGCACACTTATGGTCGTCTTAATAAGTTTCCATCCACTGACACCCACTCTGTTGTTGTTCATTGCTTTTCAGTCTCCCAGTCTCTCTTTGCTATCACATGGACCCACCCTGTTCCTTAGCTATAAATCCCAGCTGTGTCCCTGCTGGAGTCAGACTTAAAATCAATCTCTCTCCCGTATTATAAGACCTCAGCTGTAGTACTCTTACCTTGAATAACGTTTTTCTTACCACCTTTAGGAAGCGTTATGCATCATTTGTTTAACTTTTCCAGGTTCTGTTAGTAGGGATTATTCTCAAAGGAATAGTTTTATACTTTTACTTTTTATACTATATTCCTTTGGGGAGCAAATTTCTAGAATGAAAACATTTCATGTTTTTACCGTACAAACAGAAAATATCTTTTAAAATACATTTATATATCTTTAAAAAATGTAGTAATCTGAAAAGGATGTGTATATAGACATGCCAGTGTATATACACACATACCCTCAGACCTCCAAGGAAAACTTAATTCTCAGTAAACTATAAATTAAAACATTCAGCCTGCAGGTAGTGAAATTTTTGTAATTAATGTGCCAAAAATCATAGAGAATGAAATTTTAATTTTAAAAATGTATACATAAAACCATCTGGGATTCAGACAAAATAGGTTATTTAAATAAAGTTAGGTCAAGCCCTAAACCATCTAGTTAAAGAAAAAAAAAAAAGAAAGAAAGAAAAGAAATAGCCTCATGTAATAACCTATAATGAAAAATAACCTAAAAAATAGATATATTTATGCATAATTAAATCACTCTGATATACATCTGAAACACAACATTGTAAATCAAATATATTTCCATAAAATTTGTAAAGAAAGCTTTTAAAGTATATGATTATAAAGAAAAAATCCTAAACAAAGTAGAAGGTATATATGAATGGAAACAAAAATAGAAAACAACAAAAATAAAACTTGCTGGGATAATAAAACAAAAGCTGCTTCTTAAAAAAAAAAAAATCAGAAACATTGATACAACTATAGCCAATCTAATAAGGGGAAGAGGAGGTTAATTCCAATACTAGAAATGACACATGGAATGGGATTCTGAGACGGTAATATTCAACCCTGAGTGGAATTACTTTTGCTTCAGGAAAGGTCAAGTCAAACCAAAACCTGGGAAAAGAAAGGGAAGGAAAGAAAGAGAAAGACGGCCATGGGAAGAAAGGAAGAAAAGGAAAGTAAGGGAGAAAGAAAGAAAAGTAAATGTCTCAACAGATGTTGTAAATATCCAATGAAACAATTCTCTTTAAAATCTAAAAAGAGAAACAGAAATTCATTAAGCCATATCCTCACTGCCTTTGATGGTACTAAGAACCAGAAAACCCATTTACACATCGCTGTTTAGAATTTCTGGACAACACAATAAGATTATTTAAAAAAAAGAAACAAACAAAAAAATGCTATGTTATTTGTAAAAAGATGGACAGCAGAAATAATTTTTAAAAAAACATTTTATTTTTATAAATAGTAATTTTACTGACAATGTTTTGGCAACATTAATAAAACAATAAATTTTACCTGAACGAACAAGCAAAGTAGACAAGGAAATTCACCAAAGGCAAAGCAAAATAGTCATCTTGACAGATATTCAATACATTTGTAAAAAAACACAAAGTGTCATTGCTTGAAAAAAATAGAGAGGTATCAATAGAAAAAGAGAGGAAGCTCCTGAAAGAACTCAACTCAGTATTAACTATCTTTGTTCTGCAGGCACAGAAACTTGCTCAAGTTAATTTTACGAAGCAAAGCCCTGATGTTATTATCTCTTTTCAGGTTTTGTGTGTATGTGTGTCTGTGTGTGAAAATCTAGGAAGTTTAGTCTGGACAGGGAAGAAGAGTGTAGAGACTTAAAGTACCTTTAAGGAGGAGAAGGAAAAGGAGGGGCGTGAGGATTTCATTGTGTGATTTGAACAGCATTGGTGAAGCTCAAACAAGGGATGTAGCAAGCCATGGTGGCCTAGGGGAAGAGCATTTCCAGAAGAAGAGAATTTGGAAAGTCTTTGGATTGGGAAGAAATGGAATTTGCTTAGGGAAAGCAAGGCCAGTGTTGTCAAACACTGGGCAGCAGTGGGGAAAACAGTAGAGTAGAATGACAGAGAATGGAAGAGAGGAAGTAGTCAGGGACCATATCACTGGAAACTTTTCATTTGGCAGTAAATCAACTTGTACTCCTTAGGAGCATACTACAGAGCAAACAACAGTAACAGTGTTGATAATCCTAAGCAACAATAAAAACATATAAATAAAACATTTCATATTTTTACAATAGAAATAGAATAAAGGAGATAAGAATGCAATAGTCTGCACATTTATACATAGTTTTCACCTGAGACCAGAAGACACACACACACTCTTTATACACCTAAAAGCGGTTTAAGCTGACACTTAGCAAAGTGCTTTGGCCCAAGCAAACTAACTGGAAAGGCCTAGTAAAATATTCAAAGTGCAAACCAATCAATCAAGCATTGAGTAAATAAATACAATTTACTTGTGTTTGAATTCACACTCAGGAAATTACCTAAAATGGAGACAAGAGACTCACTACAGCTTAGTCATCTGTAGTCCTTCCACTTTTGTTCTGAGAGGGATGGTAACCCCTTGGTGATGATCACTTTCTAGCATTTTGTGAAAGCTTAGAGGATTTAAAAGAATTGTGGAGGTGGGTCGGGGCAGGGGGGAAAAAGTGGGGAGAGACAAAGAGGAGGAGAAAGGAAGAGGAAACAGAGAGATTTCTCCTGGCATAGGTCTACAGCCAAGATTCCAGGTTCCTTGAATGGTGCACAGAGATTCTAGGTATCTGTGCCAGAAGTGGAGAAGGTATGGCATTCAACTCCAGGAGGAGACTCAACTCCAGGAACCCACAGAGGAAGCCAAGTGTGCTGAAACACAGGAACCAGTACTTAGAGGGTACACCACAGGTCTGTGAAAGAGCCCTTGGAGATCACACGAAAAAAGGTTTCCACAAGTATAATCACAGACTAGGTAGTTGGATACAGTAGAGGAAGGATGATAACTCTATGACCTGATAATTACTGAAATAAATGAGAAAATTCCTGCACATCAGACTGTGTCAAGTAAGACAGAAACCAAGTATTAGTTTGATAAAATGGGAAATTAAACAAAGAATTAGCTGTTAACTTTAATACATTCATGCCCAAGGCAAGATAAGATACAAAACTGAAATCGTCACATGTTTAAACTAGGGTAAGACACATGTAACTGGAAAATGTAAGGAAAAGTTCTATAGAGGCTTTAATCACCTTTGTATCCACTACATTTACTATTCTCAGATAACTCCTTTGTAGCTTAAGGGAAAGAGAACTAAATTTAGCTCAATTCATAAACTGAAAAGGTTCCCTGTGTTTGATCCTTTTCACTTAAAACTATGGGTCCAGTACAAATCAAACTGGATGTCAAGGCTTTTTTCTTGGGGAATCTTAACTTGCTTTACTACTGTGATGGAGACTGATAGGGCTACTTCACTTTGACTAAAGGCCAGCCAAATGGGAAAGGAGATGGAATGAATCAAATTCCCCTTTTGATTACTCAACAGGAGGTCCACAGGCACCAGGCCTCATTCTATTAACTGTCTCTGCTTCTCCAACTGCAGTCAATGATACACAGGTCCTGCTTGATCCTTGCAGGTGCCTCTCACCTAACAGGCATTTTAATGGTTGGCTTCCTTGAGATGTCCCTGGGCTAGGTAAAGACACTCTCAGACAGTGTTCCTTCTGCCTTGGCTCCATGCCTGGAGTGCATGCATGCCTCTTCCTCAACTGGGACAAGAAGCCACAGCTCTCCACTAACTAAATCCCGTGTCTGGTCCAAACTCACATCATAGTTTCTCCATCAACTTCTCCACATCAGGCTTTTGGAACCATTTTATCTTAGAACAGCACAACAGAGGCACTTCACAGAGTTCAGCAGCACACAGGACCATACCATAACAAAGCCATTCCAATCTGGCTATATAGTTAATACTGAGATCTTCAAGGCATGAAAAGAGTTGAAATTTTCATTGCTAAACACTCTACAGATTACATGTATAGTGAAGAAGGCAATGGCACCCCACTCCAGTACTCTTGCAGGAAAAATCCTACGGATGGAGGAGCCTGGTGGGCTGAAGTCCATGGGGTTGCTAAGAGTTGGGCACGACTGAGTGACTTCACATTCACTTTTCATTTTTATACATTGGAAAAGGAAATGGCAACCCGCTCCAGTGTTCTTGCCTGGAGAATAACAGGGACAGGGTAGCCTGGTGGGCTGCTGTCTATGGGGTCGCACAGAGTCGAACATGACTGAAGCAACTTAGCAGCAGCAGTAGCAGCAGCAGCAGAGCTTTCAAACTTGCAAATAACATGAAATACCAAAATACATTGTTACTTTTCCTTTCTCCACCTCTCTCGTTCTCTCTCTCTCACACTCACACACACACACACACACGCACACATAATTTTTACATGTTAAAATACTTATATGAAAAACAGGTACTATATTTTTAAATAACATCTCAATATTTAAACAAAGCTGTACGTCATGTATTTAAAATAAAAACACATAAATTACACATTGGTTTCCCTATATTTGATATTATTGAATAATTCTATAATTTGAATTTTTTGTTTTTAATGGGGTTTTTAACTTTGACTGAAATACTTGCTTCAGACTTATTGAAAGCAGAATTAATGTTTTTTTTTTTTTTTTTTTACCTCCTACTTTTAGATTTGGGGTGATGGTTCAGAATCAGATGTGTTCACAGTAATGGATGCCACTTCCACCAATCTTGTTGAAGGGGTTCCAGTGATACCTGAATAAAAACTCTTGTTTCAGGAGGTAATCCTTCTAGATGCTGAGGCTTCTTATATATTTGATGACACTGGGTCTTGTGCTGTCTTTTCTCTTTAAAAGTTAAAAAGTGTAGCTGACATTTGGAACACTGATGAAAACTTTTCCTAGTGCTGTCTATAATGACATATGTATGGTGTTGCAGTTTTAAAAATTTGTAGACAAAAGGGGCAAAGTAAATTCTTAATGTTACCATGGTAAGCTCTGAAATGTGCATCCACATCTGCAAAGAATGATGATCTGTAACTGCAAACCTGGCATGCATAGGGCATGTCTCCAGGCTTATGATTATCTTTCATGTGCTGTTAGAGAACCCGATCTGTCTCAAAGGACAATTCACAGATTTTACAGACTGCAGAGGGCTCCTGGGAATTATGGACACTTTCAATGTGACACTGCAGCTGGAAGGGAGTAGGAAACTGGCAGTTGCAGTGCTGGCAGGTGGTGTGGTATTTCCAGCTGTCACCTCTCTGCCTCTCAAGCTCCAAATGGTGCTTCATGTGATTCATAAACTTGACATTTTTTAGAACTTTCAAGCAGCTGAGGCATTTAAAGGCTGTGTGAGTTTGCGGTTCTGGCTGCCTATCTCCTATATGCTGTCCATAGTAGAAATCACAGAGTAACACAATCAGATTGCCTTCTGTGGGATCAACAATCTTGTTTTGACTTGCTACACTTGGAAAGTCAATTTTTGTCAGTCCATTTTACCCTAAAGCACTTATAGGCTTGCAATGGACATTGTCCTTTGGAAAATGTGTTGGACAAGATTCTCCATTCTGAACATGGCTTACTGAGGTATGAACACTGTCTGGTGTGCTTTGCTGAGTAGTCACTGTTTGAAAAATACCTGGAGGGGACAAAGCTAAAGAATGTTCTCCTATAATTCCATCACTGAGTTTAGGCCTTTTGGGATTTATTGCTATTTGTTTCAGAAGTGGAAAGTCACTTTGATATATGAGCAATTTTATCCATAGCTCCTGCAGTAACTGCTGTTTCTACTGGATGCTGCAATGAACTTGTGAAGGTAATCAAAGGAGAACATAACTCTGAAAAGCTGTTAGGCACTATTTGTGGTGAAATATTTTTATAGTCCGCTTTGGACAAAGGCTCAATAATAATAGGACTATATGTTGATCTTGATTCAGAGACAGAAAGAGGCAAGACAGTCTTTGCTTCTGATGCAGGAGTCACATGACTAACACACTGTAATTTCTGAGCATTATCTTTCCTGAAGTGAACATACTTTTTTCTCCTTGAACAAGAACCTGGGGTAACTCTGTTCAGTATGTTTGAAACAACTGATTTTGAATTTGAGGTCATCCCCACAAAGATCACATCAGCATCTTCATTTACATGTTCCACTCCAAACAAGATCAGTTCAGCATCTTCATCATCTACTTGTTTGGTTTCTCCCTCGCTTTTCTGTGGTTCTGGCTCTTGTTCTTTTTCACATGCATGGTCGTTCCATATTTTAAGTACTTTTTTTCTTTTATTCTTGGAGGATGTGGCCACAAGTCCCAGTGCTTCCTTTAAATAAACTTCCACCTAAGTATAAATATATTACATATTAGCTAAGTACAGAACAATGTGCTATTTGTTTATCTCCAAAACTCTAGGGGAGTTATAAACACCCTTATCTTACAGATAAGGACATTTAGCATCAAAGAGACTAAATGGCAGCGGAAAAACCTATGACTACAAGTCTACATGACTCGAGAATCATAGCTTTGTCCCATGTTGATTTTAACCTTTTCTATTTAAAAAAAGAAAGAAAGGAAAAAAAAAAAAAAAACACCACTGATCATTAGGTCAAATCACATGTAAAAGACAAATCTTTTTACAAAAGCACTATTTTACACTGTTTAGAAACATGGACTTTGGAGTCAAAGAAGATTAAACTGGAATTCTAAGTTAACCACACACCAGCTGCATCTTTTTCGGCAAATTTATAATTTTTAAATGTGTTTCCGTATCTTAAAGACAAACAAGCTTATTTCCAAGACTTAAGGTTAACAGCTCTTTTTTAAAAGCATCAGCTATTCAATGGCATCTTGCTTTGTAGGAAAATTGAAAAAAAAACTTATCTTAAATGCACATTACAACTGGTTCACAAATACTAATTTCATAAATATTAATACAGAAAATAGGGCACAAATTCAAAGTATATAGTATCTCTACATAATTAACAAACAGCATAATTCGATGTCAAGCACTTAACACAGGCCTAGGAAATTGAGAATGAACTCTCTTGATAACCTCACCTCAAATCCACACTGATGCATCCTAAATTTCTCCCTCTAACCCTGACTAAACTTAAATCCAACAATGTTTTATCCTTCACTCCACATGTCTCTTCCCTATATAGCAGGCAAAATGAGGTCAGTATTTCTCTAATACCAAGATCAGACAGAGACATCACACACAGACACACAACCAATGTCCCTTATGAATACAGATGCAAGAGTCCTCAACAAAATACTGGCAAAAAAACCCTAACAACATATAAAAAAGGCTATATGACATGATCACGTGGGATTTATGGCGGTATGCAAAGTTGGTTCATTATATGAAAGTCAATCGACATTATGCCATTTTAATACAATAAAGGAGAAAAAACATATCTGCTTGCCGAAAAAGCATTTCCCTGAGTCTAGCACCTAATAGGGGTTAAAAACACATAATAACTAAGAACAGAAGAGCACTTTCTCAATCAAAGGGTACCTGTAAAAGACCCACAGCTAACATCATACTTAATAATGAAAAACTGAGAGCTTTCCCCCTAAGAATGGGAACAACACAAGGAAGTCTATCCCACACTTTGGCTCAATATTATACTGGCAGTTCTATAACCAGAGCAATCAGTTAAGAAAAGGAATTATTGTTTTTGTTGTTTAAAAAAAAAAAAAAGCCTTCAGAATGGAAAGGAAAAAGTCAAAGTATATTGGAGATAACATACTTTTATATATAGAAAATCCTGAAGAAACCACAAGTACGAGAAGTAATAAAAACCTTGCAGAATACAAGATAAATATTTTAAAAATCAAGCAGATTTCTATACAATATCAACAAAAGTTTTGAAAATGAAATTAAGTAAACACTTGACTGTACACTAGCATTAAAAAGAATACTTAGGATGTCAGAAAGAGAAAGACAAATATCATATGGTATCACTTATATGTGGACTCCAAAATATGATACAAACGAACTTATCTATGAAACAGAAACAGACTGAGAGACATAGAGAGGAGACTATGTGATTACCAAGAGGGGAAGGGTGGGGGAGGCATAGATTGGGAGCTGGTGATGAGCAGATGCAAACTATAATGTTAATATATAGAATAGATAAACAAGATCCTACTGTATAGCACAAGGAAATATATACATTGTTTGTGATAAATAATAATGGAAAAGGATATGGAAAATATTGTGTGTGCATGTGTGCGTGTTTACATATGAAGGAAAGGAAAGGTAAAAGGAAAGAAAGGAAAGGACAATTCTTGGCAAGCAGGTACAGAAAGTAGATCCTTGTGTGTTATGGATAGATTTTAAAATGGTGCAACTGCTACAGAAAACAGTATAAAGGCTCCTCAGTAAACTAAAAATAGAACTACCACACGATTCAGCAATTCCACTTCTGGATGTAAATTCAACAGAAGTTAACATGGGGTCTTGAGATATTTGCACAGCCATGCTCAAAGCAGTGCTAATCACAACATCTAAGGGTTGGAAGTATCTAAACATCCATCAAATGTGATATATACATACAATGGAATATTATTTATCCATATAAAGGAAATTTTGCCACATGCCACAACATGCATGATTCTTTAAGACATCACCTAGAGGAGAACATAGGCAAAACACTCTCCGACATACATCACAGCAGGATCCTCTATGACCCACATCCCAGAATATTGGAAATCAAAGCAAAAATAAACAAATGGGACCTAATTAAACTTAAATGCTTCTGCACAACAAAGGAAACTATAAGCAAGGTGAAAAGACAGCCTTCAGAACGGGAGAAATTAATAGCAGATGAAGCAACTGACAAATAACTAATCTCAAAAATATACAAGCAACTCCTACAGCTCAATTCCAGAAAAATAAATGACCCAATCAAAAAATGGGCCAAAGAACTAAATAGACATTTCTTCAAAGAAGACATACAGATGGCTAAAAACACATGAAAAGATGCTCAACATCACTCATTATCAGAGAAAGGCAAATCAAAACCACTATGAGGTACCTTTTCACACAAGTCAGAATGGCTGTCATCCAAGTCTACAAGGAATAAATGCTGGGGAGTGTGTGGAGAAAAGGGAACTCTCTTACACTGTTGGTGGGAATGCAAACAAGTACAGCCACTATGGAGAAGAGTGGGGAGATACCTTAAAAAACTGGAAAAAGAAATGCCATATGGCCTAGCAATCTCACTGCTGGGCATACACACTGAGGAAACCAGAATTGAAAGAGACAAATGTACCCCAATGCTCATTGCAACAGTATTTCTAATAGCCAGGCCATGGAAGCAACCTAAATGTCCATCAGCAGATGAATGGATAAGAAAGCTGTGGTATATATACACAATGGAGTATTAAAAAGAATACATTTGCACCAGTTCTAATGAGGTGGATGAAACTGGAGCCTATTATACAGAGTGAAGTAAGCCAGAAAGAAAAAGCACCAATACAGTATACTAACACATATATATGGGATTTCAAAAGATGTAACCATAAACCTGTATATGAGACAGCAAAAGAGACAAAGATGTATAGAACAGTCTTTTGGACTCTGTGGGAGAGGAAGAGGGTGGGATGATTTGGGAGAATGGCATTGAAACATGTATAATATCATATATGAAATGAGTCGCCAGTCCAGGTTCGATGCATGATACTGGATACTTGGGGCTGGTGCACTGGGACGACCCAGAGGGATGGTATGGGGAAGGAGGAGGGAGGAGAGTTCAGGATTGGGAACACATGTATACCTGTGGTGGATTCATTTTGATATATGGCAAAACCAATACATTATTGTTAAGTTAAAAAATAAAATAAAAAATAAATTCACTTAAAAAGTAAATAAAGACATCCAGCCAAAGGAATTAAGCCAGTCATAAAAAAAGACAAATACTATACATTTCCACTTATATGAAATATAACATAGTCAAGCAATAGAAAGGAACAAAGTAGAATGATGGAGTCCAGGATCTAGGGAAACAGGGAAGAAAAGAGGAGTTGTTGTTTAATGGGACAGGTGATGGGTATAGCGTTTCAATTTTGCAAGATGAAAAGGTGTAAAGATATGTTTCATAACAATATGATAAGGAATTCCATGGTAGTTCAGAAGTTAGGACTCCACGCTTTCCTATCAGGGGCCTGGGTATGGTTCTCAACCAGGAAACTGTCATTCAAGCTGCATAGCACAGCGAAAACAATGACAACAACAACAAAACAACACTGTGACTGTATGTGTGTGTGTGTGTGTGTGTGTGTGTGTGTGTGTATTAGTTGCTCAGTCATGTATGAGTCTTTGCTTTCGCATGGACTGTAGCCCATCAGGCTCCTTTGTCCATGGGGTTCTCCAGGCAAGAATACTGGAGTGGGTTGCCATTTCTGCCTCCAAAAAGGCTGATGAAAGTATGTGAAATACTTAGCATGTAAAAATGGTTAAAATGGTAAAAATTTAAGTTAGATTTTTTTTACAACAATTAAAAACATTTAACAACCAGGAAAAGAATTTGAATAGAATTTTCACCAAAAATACTGCTTAACATGATTGAAAGTGAAAGAAATTAAGTCGCTCAGTCGTGTCTGAGTCTTTGCGACCCCATGGACTGTCGCCTATCAGGCTCCTCCATCCATGGGATTTTCCAGGCAAGAGTGCTGGGGTGGATTGTCATTTCCTTCTCCAGGGGATCTTCCTGGCCCAGGAATCGAACCCAGGTCTCCTGCATTGCAGGCACACACTTTACCTTCTGAGCCACCAGGGAAGCCCTTAGCAAAATGTAAATCAGTTTCATTGAAATACTAGTTCACACACATTAGCTTGGCTATAATCAAAACCAGGAAAAATAACAAGTGTGGCAGAGGATGTGGAGAAAATGAATCTTCATATATTGCTGAAAAGATGTTGAAAATATACTGCTAAAATATATTGTTGAAAATATATTGCTGTAAAATTGTACAACCACTTTGGTTTGTCAGTACCTCAAAAATTAAATATATAGTAGCCATATGATCCAGAAATTCACTCTTTTGTATATATCAAAAAAAAAAAAAAAAAAAAAAATCCCTGAAACTATTAAGTCCATTCAAAAACAGTGTTCCCAACAACATTACTCAAAAGAGCCACAAAGAATACACCATCCAAATATTATCTATTAATTGATGAATGGATAAAAAACCTGTGGTATTTGTTCACAATGGAGTTCATGTAAGCCGTATACCATATTGATATACCATATTGATATACCATATCCAGCCATATAAAAAAAAAAAGCATTGCTATACAGCCAAGAAATGGATGAATCTTGAAAATACACAAACTAGGGGACTTCCCTGGAAATCCAGTGTTTAAGACTATGCACAGGTTCCGTCCCTGGGCAGGGAACTAAGATCCCACACGCCACATAGATAAATAAGTAAATATTTCAAAAAAAAAAAAATATGACATATGAATAAAGCCAGACACAGAGGTCACACATTGTATGTGGGAGAATGTAGGTAGAAAAGAAGCAGGAAAGAGAAGCATTCTGTAATGCAAATGAAACTTTTTTTTTTTTTTAGGGAGGAGGAAATGCACTGCTCTGATAAAGGCTGTCAATAAATTAAATAAAATAACAACTAAAAATTGACCATTGAGTTAAACATTTGGAATTCACTGTTGATCTTGACAAGAGTGAATTTAAAGGAAAATGAGAGACCTGGAGATAACAAATTCTACAAACAACTCTGCAGAAGTCTACCATAAGCAAATATGAAATAAAAAAAGCATAGGCAGGACATGACACCGAAAGACAGATTTTTAATGAGAGGTAACATTATAGTCATTCTGTTTGCTGATGGGAACTATCCAGAGAAACAGAAAACTTAATCCAGGACAAAGAAGAGACTTGCTAGAATATCACTGAATAAACAAGAATTGAGGTGGCAAGAATACACGGAAGAACTGTACAAAAACAGATCTTCATGACCCAGATAATAAAGATGGTGTGATCACTGACCAAGAGCCAGATATCCTGGAATGTGAAATGAAGTGGGCCGTAGAAAGCATCACTATGAGAACAACTAGAGGAGGTGATGGAATTCCATTTGAGCTATTTCAAATCCTGAAAGATGATGCTGTGAAAGGTTGCACTCAATATGCCAGCAAGTTTGGAAAACTCAGCAGTTGGCCAAAGGACTGGAAAAGGTCAGTTTTCATTCCAATTCCAAAGAAAGGCAATGCTAAAGAATGCTCAAACTACCGCACAATTACACTCATCTCACATGCTAGTAAAATAATGCTCAAAATTCTTCAAGTCAGGGTTCAGTAATATGTGAACCGTGAACTTCCTGATGTTCAAGCGGGTTTTAGAAAAGGCAGAGGAGCCAGAGATCTAGTTGGCAACATACACTGGATCATGAAAAAAAAAAAAAAGAGTTCCAGAAAAAAAACATTTATTTCTACTTTACTATGTCAAAGCCTTTGACTGTGTGGATCACAATAAACTGTAAAGTTCTGAAAGCGATGGGAATACCAGACCACCTGACCTGCCTCTTGAAAAATCTGTATGCAGGTCAGGAAGCAACAGTTAGAACTCGTCATGGAACAACAGACTGGTTCCAAATAGCAAAAGGAGTAAGTCAAGGCTGTATATTGTTACCCTGCTTATTTAACTTCTATGCAGTGTATATCATGAGAAACTCTGGACTGGAAGAAGCAAAAGCTGAAATCAAGATTGCAGGGAGAATTATCAATAACCTCAGATATGCAGATGATACCACCCTTATGGCAGAAAGTGAAGAGGAACTAAAAAGCCTCTTGATGCAAGTGAAAGTGGAGAGTGAAAAAGTTGACTTAAAGCTCAACATTCAGAAAATGAAGATGATGGCATCCAGTCCCATGTACTTCATGGGAAATAGATGGGGAAACAGTGGAAACAGTGTCAGACTTTATTTTGGGGGGATGCAAAAGCACTGCAGATGGTGACTGCAGCCATGAAATTAAAAGACGCTTACTCCTTGGAAGGAATGTTATGTCCAACCTAGATAGCATATAGAGACATTACTTTGCTAACAAAGGTTCATCTAGTCAAGGCTATGGTTTTTCCTGTGGTCGTGTATGGATGTGGGAGTTGGACTGTGAAGAAGGCTGAGCACTGAAGAATTGATGCTTTTGAACTGTGCTGTTGGAGAAGACTCTTGAGAGTCCCTTGGACTGCAAGGAGATCCAACCAGTCCATTCTGAAGATGAGTCCTGGGATTTCTTTGGAAGGAATGATGCTAAAGTTGAAACTCCAGTACTTTGGCCACCACACGCAAAGAGTTGACTCATTGGAAAAGACTCTGATGCTGGGAGGGATTGGGGGCAGGAGAAGAAGGGAACGACAGAGGATGAGGTGGCTGGATGGCATCACTGACTCCATGAACGTGAGTCTGAGTAAACTCTGGGAGTTGGTGATGGACAGGGAGGCCTGGAGTACTGCTATTCATGGGGTCACAAAGAGTTGGACACGACTGAGCGATTGAATTGAATTGACCCTTAGAAAATGGCCAGGCGTGGCATGCCAACAAACAAACAAACAAACGGGTGCAAACCACATGTAAGGAAGGAAACATCAACAGGTAAATACTTAGTCAATGCTTAGAAAGAAGCCTCTGGAAATGTGCCTCATTTGCTCTATTATCAGTGAATTGAAAACTTAAACTGCAAGGCAATATCACTAATAAGAAACCAAAAAGGTCATTATCCAAAAGTCTACAGACAAGAAAGAGTAGATCAATGTTAGTAAAGGGGAACCCTGTATGCCATTAGTGGGAGGAAAGTGGTCAGAGACTTTATAAGCATGGCTGCCAAAGTGCCTAGGAATCACAAAATGACATAGAGAATGTCATATGTCAGCTCGACTCCCAGAGTATTTGAGCAATCAACAGATTGTGAAAAACACACACAACACCACCACCTCCACAAACATACCCTGGAGCAGCAGTCACAATGCCCAAGAGATGAAAGGAAAGAGAATCGCTGGCTGCAAATTAAAAGAGAAACATATGGGACATAGAGACACAATAAATATGAGTCTGACATTATGAAAATGCAAAAAAAAAAAAAAAAACATTTGCAGGAATATGCAGAAATCTAGGGCGAATCACAGAAAGTAAAGAAAGGCGGATTAAAGAGATATTATAACATATGCCTTCCAGAAGGGATTAAAAAACATATTGATGGGATGAGTACCCAAGGAAAAGTGAAATGGACCTACACTCCTGGTAAGAAAATTACAGTTGGCAAAGGGTATTGGTGGGTGAGAGGCCAACAGGTGAAGGCTGGAATAGAGTTATACCCACAAATACCTATGCAATTCATAATCCACATGGACCTCCTGTATCAAGAGATATGTACTCAATAGATTCCAAAAGATACCTCTGACAATAACTAGAGCTAAATTCCTCCAAGTGTCTGTGGAAAGGAAGGTGGAAATGTTTCTAAGCAACAACTACAAGAGTGTTAATAGTCTTAAAAAATATATAGTTTCGCTTAAAAAAAAGATCAAAGAGTAAACAACCAAAACTTTTGGTGACTACCTGTGTCTCATTTTACTCTCATTTACAACCAGACTTGGGAATAACACAGAGGCTGCTGTTACCATGGGAAAAGAGGAGGGAATGAAGAAATGCTGTCACCTTGTGCACATTTTCTCTAACAGCAACCTTAAAATGCATGCTGATGGCCACAATATTTGCAAGGGTGCTGAGTTCTAATTGATACCCACCCTTAACAAATTTTCAGGGTTCACAGAGGGGAAAATAAGTAAAGTAAACTTGGGAGAAACTAACAGGAAGAGGATATGAACAGCCAAACATAGTTCTGTGTTTCTTGAAAAAAGCACATGACACATAGGGTGAATTCTAAGAGATACAGGCATCTAACCTCCGAGGACATTATCACCTCCGCATGAGCATGGAAAGGGCCACTGTCAAATTCTGGACATGGCATCAATGGCAGAGTAGGAGTAGTACAGTGGATGCTTTAAGGTAATGCTTTAATGGACCTGGTAAGAGCCACTATGGACATGACTAGAAAGGTGCACTCCCATGAGAGAAAAATAAATAAATAAAGATGTCATGACAGCATGATAAATCAAATCCTCTCCTGCAGTATTTCAGACATGTACAGATTTCAAACACCACACACCCCAAACTAGGTCCTGCTGCATCTTTCAGAACATCAAAGAAAGGAAAGTTAAGATAGTGTACTTGGATAGAGGAATGGATAAAGAAGTGTGATATAGGTCTGGAATGAAGCTTTAATCAGGATTGAGATTTGAAAGTAGGCCCTCTTCACCAATAGAGAGAAATCCAGAGATCATCACACTAAACGAAGGAACATTTCAAGAAACATCATGGGATACATTGGAGTGGTGGGATACAGAAATCCACTGCAGTGTGCACCCACATAAATGTGATGTGGACATCCAAACTGGCAAGAAACTTATGGTAGCCAAGGACCTTGGTGGATGGAAGGGATACATCTGGAACTTGATATTAATTTCTTCCCACAGATACATCTTAAATACAAAATCCGTATAAACCTATTGCAGCAAGAGTGGTAGACAAAACAATTTCTAATAATATGTAGGGAAAAGCAAGCACCGCTGAATACATAAAGTCATCTCAGTGTTTCAGAACAAGAATCTGTACACGTAAAACCAACTCATCCTTATCTTCAACTTAAAGAGAATATGAACACTTACTTCAAAGATCCAAAAATGAGGATACATTAGGTTTGGTGGCATCCTTTGGGTCATTCTACTCTAATGTACTTCCAGGCCTGACAAAAACTCTCAGACATCACAGGCCATCCTAAAAAGGAGCAAATAATAAAGCCTTGCAGCATGGATTTTCTCTGTAACAGCAGCCTTAAAACTATCACTGATGGACATCTGATATACACAAGGTCCTATTGCTGGACTTGATATGACACCTACCCTTGAACATGACAGTAGTCACTCATCAAAAAAAAAAAAAAATAATAATAATAATAATAATAAGTGAAAAAGAAATCCAGGACACTCTTAAGAAGAAAACATCAACATTTAAATACAGCTCAAACTGCTTGGAAAAAAAAAAAAAAAAGAAACAGACTCACTTAATATTCCAAAGGCTTCTGAGCTTTAAATATATCTGTCTTTAGAGGAGAACATAGGCAAAATACTCTCTGACATACATCACAGCAGGATCCTCTATGACCCACCCCCCAGAATATTGGAAATTAAAGCAAAAATAAACAAATTGGACCTAATTAAACTCTAAAGCTTCTGTACAACAAAAGAACTATAAGCCAGGTGAAAACACAGCCTTCAGAATGGGAAAAAAAATGATAGCAAATGAAGCAACTGACAAACTAAACTCAAAAATATACAAGCAACTCCTACAGCTCAATTCCAAAAAAATTAATGACCCAATTAAAAAATGGGCCAAAGAACTAAATAGGTATTTCTCGAAAGAAGACATACAGATGGCTATGAAACACATGAAAAGATGCTCAGCATCACTCATTATTGGATAAATGCAAATCAAAACCACAATGAGGTACCACTTCACACCAGTCAGAATGGCTGCCAGATCCAAACGTCTACAAGCAGTAAATGCTTGAGAGGATATGGAGAAAAGGGAACCCCTTTACACTGTTGGTGGGAATGTAAATTAGTACGGCCACTATGGAGAACACTGTGGAGATTCCTTAAAAAAAAAAAAACTAGAAATAGGACTGCCATACGACCTAGCAATCCCACTGCTGGGCATACACACAGAGGAAACCAGAAGGGAAAGAGACACGTGTACTCCAATGTTCATCGCAGCACAGTTTCTAATAGCCAGGACATGGAAGCAACATAGATGTCCACCAGCAGATGAATGGATAAGAAATCTGTGGTACATATACACAATGGAGTATTACTCAGCCATTAAAAAAATGCATCTGAATCAGTTCTAATGAGGTGAATGAAACTGGAGCCTATTATGCAGAATGAAGTAAGCCAGAAAGAAAAACACCAATACAGTATACTAACACATATATATGGAATTTAGAAAGATGGTAATGACAACACTGTATGCGAGATAGCTAAAGAGACACAGATGTATAGAACAGTCTTTTGGACCCTGTGGGAGAGGGAGCGGAGGATGATTTGAGAGAATGGCATTAAAACATGTATAATATCATATTAGAAATGAATCGCCAGTCCATGTTTCATGCAGGATACGGGAAGCTTGGAGCTGGTGCGCTGGGATGACCCAGAAGGATGGTATAGGGAAGGAGGTAGGAGGGGGTTCAGGATGGGGAAAACGTGTATACCTGTGGCGGATGCATGTTGATGTATGGTGAACCACTACAATAGTGTAAAGTAAAAAACAATAAGAATAAAATAAATAAATACAGAAATACAGAAATGAAAACAAACAACAAAAATTTCTAACTCTTTTGTGTGGATGAAAAATGTCAAATAGCACACCGTATCTGGAAGAAAATACCAACAGGTAAATACATTTCTCAGTATTTCTTTAACAGCATATGAAATACACTCATTATAGTGAATTACCAAGAAGTCTTTTAGGTTCACCTTTTTGCGATCCTGGAGACCATAGCCCAACAAGTTCCTCTGTCCTTGGAATTTTCCAGGCAAGAATTCTGGAGTGAGTTGCCATTTCCTCCTCCAGGGCATTTTCCCAAATCACATCTCCTTTGACTCCTGCCTTTGCTGGAAGATTCTTAACAACAGTGCCACCTGAGAAGCCCAGTGTATTATTATAAATAATCAAACTATGGTAATGAAGTATCACCTCTGAGTAGTGAAAAAGTATCAAACACTATACAGAGAAGACATGGTAGAGAAACATTGCTAAAGGGGAATCTTTATGGTACTAGTGAGATATATTTGGTAGGAGCCATTATAAATGTCACTACTAAGTGCCCTTTTTTTTTTTTTTAATTTAATTTAATTTTTTAAATTTTATTTTCTTTTTAAACTTTACAATACTGTATTACTTTTGCCAAATATTGAAAGAATCCGCCACAGGTATACCCGCGTTCCCCATCCTGAACCCTCCTCCCTCCTCCCTCCCCATACCATCCCTCTGGGTCGTCCCAGTGCACCAGCCCCAAGCATCCAGTATCGTGCATTGAACCTGGACTGGCGACTTGTTTCATATATGATATTATACATGTTTCAATGCATTCTCGCAAATCAACCCACCCACTCCCTCTCCCACAGAGTCCAAAAGACGGTTCTATACATCTGTGTCTCTTTTGCTGTATCGTATGCAGGATTACTGTTACCATCTTTCTAAATTCCATATATATGCATTAGTAAACTGTATTGGTGTTTTTCTTTCTGGCTTACTTGACTCTGTATAATAGGCTCCAGTTTCATCCACCTCATTAGAACTGGTGCAAATGTATTCTTTTTAATGGCTGAGTAATACTCCATTGTGTATATGTACCACAGCTTTCTTTTGATGGACATCTAGGTTACTTCCATGTCCTGGCTATTATAAACAGTGCTGCTATGAACATTGGGGTACATATGTCTCTTTCCCTTCTGGTTTCCTCAGTGTGTATGGTAAGCAGTGGGATTGCTGGATCATAAGACAGTTCTATTTCCATTTGTTTAAGGAATCTCCACACTGTTCTCCATAGTGGCTGTACTAGTTTGCATTCCCACCAACAGTATAAGAGGGTTCCCTTTTCTCCACACCCTCTCCAGCATTTATTGCGTGTAGGTGTTTGGATCGCAGCCATTCTGACTGGTGTGAAATGGTATCTCATAGTGGTTTTGATTTGCAATTCTCTGATAATGAGTGATGTTGAGCATCTTTTCATGTGTTTGTTAGCCATCTGTATGTCTTCTTTGGAGAAATGTCTATTTAGTTCTTTGGCCCATTTTTTCATCGGGCCATTTATTTTTCTGAAATTGAGCTGTAAGGGTTGCTTGTATATTTTTGAGATTAGTTGTTTGTCAGTTGCTTCATTTGCTATTATTTTCTCCATTCTGAAGGCTGTCTTTTCACCTTGCTTATAGTTTCCTTTGTTGTGAAGAAGCTTTAGAGTTTAATTAGGTCTCATTTGTTTATTTTTGCTTTGATTTCCAATATTCTGGGGGGTGGGTCATAGAGGATCCTGCTGTGATGTATGTCGGAGAGTGTTTTGCCTATGTTCTCCTCTAGGAGTTTTATAGTTTCTGGTGTTACATTTAGATCTTTAATCCATTTTGAGTTTATTTTTGTGTATGGTGTTAGAAAGTGTTCTAGTTTCATTCTTTTACAAGTGGTTGACCAGTTTTCCCAGCGGCACTTGTTAAAGAGATTCTCCTTAATCCATTGTATATTCTTGCCTCCTTTGTCAAAGATAAGGTGTCCATATGTGCGTGGATTTATCTCTGGGATTTCTATTTTGTTCCATTGATCTATATTTCTGTCTTTGTGTCAGTACCATACAGTCTTGATGAATGTGGCTTTGTAGTAGAGCCTGAAGTCAGGCAGGTTTATTTCCCCAGTTCCATTCTTCTTTCTCAAGATAGCTTTGGCTATTCGAGGTTTTTTTTTGCATTTCCATACAAATTGTGAAATTATTTGTTCTAGCTCTGTGAAGAATACCGTTGGTAGCTTGATAGGGATTGCATTGAATCTATAAATTGCTTTGGGTAGTATACTCATTTTCACTATATTGATTCTTCCAATCCATGAACATGGTATATTCCCCCATCTATTAGTGTCCTCTTTGATTTCTTTCACCAGTGTTTTATAGTTTTCTAATATAGGTCTTTAGTTTCTTTAGGTAGATATATTCCTAAGTATTTTATTCTTTCTGTTGCAAAGGTGAATGTAATTGTTTCCTTAATTTCTCTTTATGTTTTCTCATTATTAGTGTATAGGAATACAAGGGATTTCTGTGTGTTGATTTTATATCCTGCAACTTTACTATAATCATTGATTAGTTCTAGTAATTTTCTGGTTGAGTCTTTAGGGTTTTCTATGTAGAGGTTCATGCCATCTGCAAATAGTGAGAGTTTTACTTCTTCGTTTCCAATTTGGATTCCTTTTATTTCTTGTTGTGCTCTGATTGCTGTGGCCAAAACTTCCAAAACTATGTTGAATAGTAATGGTGAAAGTGGGTACACTTGTCTTGTTCCTGACTTTAGAGGAAATGCTTTCAATTTTTCACCATTGAGGATAATGTTTGCTGAAGGGTTTGTCTTATATAGCTTTTATTATGTTGAGGTATGTTCCTTCTATTCCTGCTTTCTGGAGAGTTTTTATCATAAATGGATGTTGAATTTTGTCAAAGGCTTTCTCTGCATCTTTTGAGATAATCATATGGTTTTTGTTTTTCAATTTGTTAATGTGGTGTATTACATTGATTGATTTGTGGATACTAAAGAATCCTTGCATCCCCGGGATAAAGCCTACTTGGTCATGGTGTATGATCTTTTTAATGTGTTGTTGGATTCTGATTGCTAAAATTTGCCTTTTCAAGAATACAAGAGACTGAGCATATGACCTGGCAGCTCCACTCCTAAGACTATGTACTAAAACAAAACTAAACAAAACAGATTTTGAAAAAAACATGTAACTCAGCCATGTACTGCAGGGAGATCAACAACATCCTATAATGGCACCACACTCCGGTACTCTTGCCTGGAAAATCCCATGGATGGAGGAGCCTGGTAGGCTGCAGGGCATGGAGTTGCGAAGAGTCAGACAGGACTTAACGGCTTCCTTTTCATTTTCTACTTTCATGCATTGGAGAGGAAATGGGAACCCACTCCAGTGTTCTTGCCTGGAGAATCCCAGGGATGGGGGAGCCTGGTGGGCTACCGTCTATGGGGCCTCACAGAGTCAGACACAACGAAGCGGCTTAGCAGCAGCAGCAGCATACATGAAAAATCAGGCTTCCCTTGTGGCTCAGCTGGTAAAGAATCCACCTGCAATGCAGGAGACCTGGTTTCGACCCCTGCGTGGGGAAGATCCCCTGGCGAAGGAAAAGGCTGCCCATTACAGTATTCTGGCCATGGGCTATATAATCCATGTGGTAGCAAAGAGTCGGACATGACTGAGTGACTTTCACTACCACTACTATACATGAAAATCAAGAAACTGATGCAGCCACTATTGAAAACAGTAAGCAGTTATTTTATAATTATTATTATTTTTTTCTTAAGGGTAATTGCTTTTCAGAATTTTGTTGCTTTCTTTCAAACCTCAACATGAATCAGCCATATGTATACATATATTCCTTCCTTTTGAACCACCTGCCCATTATCTCCTTCCCTTGTATAGAGTTTTTTAATACTCTAAAAATACAGTTACTATATGATCCAAAAATAACACTACTGGGCATATATCCATTAAGATGAAAACTCCCATCAGAAAAGTGATACGCAAAACAGTGTTTATAGTAGCACAATGTACAGTAGCAAAGACATGCAAACGACCTTAAGGCACTTAAATATGTGAGTGGATAAAGACAGATATATTATGCATACAATGGAATATTTTCCATAAGAAAGAATGAAATAATGTTATTCTTTCCAACATGGGTGGATCTAGAGATGATCATACTAAATAAGTCAGAGAAAGACATGAGGAGCTTAGGTGGGTTCAGCTTACCTTGACACATCCTTTGGACCTCAGTTGGTGGGAGATCTTCATCTTTTCCTCCTGGGTATCTAGAGTCAGCTGTCCAAGAATGAGGCTAAAGCTGAAACTCCAGCACTCTAGAGCCTTCCTAGTTACCTTAGTAATTTTGAAGACTTGCAGTCGTCTACTTCAGAGCCCCTGAACACCCCTATATATATCCTTCCCCAGGTGGCCACACCCTTACACTTTATGAGGTCAGCAAGCCACTTCCACAGCCAACGGTGGCCCTGGTGAGCCTTGACATCACAAAGCCTCATCCTGACACCTCTAGGGGAGTATGGGGAGCAAGTCAGAGAGAGTTGACTTCTCCCGATTCTTTTAACCACACCCTCTATCTTCCTAGAGTTTTGGGCCACCTTTAAAATTTCTTATTTTACATGTTCTTTGTCCAGAAGTTTAAAAGGGAAAATTTACATAATGTTTTTTGTAGTAAAACTCCTGCATGACTGAATAGAAAATAAACACGGAATTATAAAATGACAATTGAGAAATATTTGGAAGACAGCTGACAAATGACTCATTTACCTCATTTATGCAGAGTCCAAAGTTAAAATAAGAAAAGATGAAAAACCCAATAGAAGAGAATTGTGAAGTAAACAAGAATACAAAAAAAAAAAAACAAAAACAAATTACCCAGAAAAAAAAGGAAAATTACCAAAAATCAGGAAAAAATATCAAACCTACTTGGTATTAAAATAAATGCAAACAAAAATAATAATGGAATATGATTTCTCAACATGAAAATTGCCAAAGTTCAATGACAAAGTTGAAATATACCAAATTGTTCCTCCAAATGGAGGATGACAAATTGGAAAAGGAGTGTTTAAGCAGTGTTGTGAGCGCATAGTGTGATGCAACTTTCTGAAGGACAATATGACATTATCTAGTAAATTTATAAATACATAGAGCCACTTGGCAAGACCCTGTTTGGAATTTCCATTTCAGAAATATTTCTGCAATTTCACCTAGATTATATACCTAATGCTCACTGAAAAAAAATTTTTTTTCCACATCTTCCTAGATAATTTCTTTGGTACACTTCCCCACACTGTCCTTCCCCATGCAACCCCTGTTCTCAGTTCTGTTATTGTAGATTACTTCTGCTTCTTTTAGAACTTCCTTTAAATGGAGCCTAGAGTATGTACGTATGTACACATGTAGTTGCTTAACAATGTTGTGTTACATTCTTCTGTCGCAAATCACACTAGATGTACAAGTGTATAAACATAACATCTTTCATTTAATTTTCTTCTAAATTTAAGTCATCACAGAGCATGGAGGACAGTTTCTTGTGCTACACAGATAGTTCCCATTATTTATCAAGGCATTATTTTCCAAAACATACAAACGGCTATGTAGCCCAGTATCAAACACACACACACACACACACACACACACACACACACACACACACCACCTCAGTAAAAAAACAGGCAGATCTAAATAAACATTTCCCAAAAGAAGTTATACAGATGATGAAAAAACCCTTGTAAAGAGGCTAAGTTCAGGTTAGTCACTCAGTCGGGTCCGACTCTTTGCGACCCCATGGACTTCAGCGCGCCAGGCCTCGCTGTCCATCACCAACTCCCGGAGTCCTCCAACTTATGTCCACTGAGGCAGTGAAGACATCCAACCATCTCATCCACTGTCGTCCCCTTCTCTGTCTGCCCTCCATCTTTCCCATCATCAGGGTCTTTTCAAATGAGTCAGCTCTTCACATCAGGTGGCCAAAATATTGGAGTTTCAGCTTAAACATCAGTCCTTCCAATGAACACCAGGACTGATCTCCTTTACGATGGACTGATTGGATCTCCTTGGAGCCCACAGGACTCTCAAGAGTCTTCTCCAACACCACAGTTCAAAATCATCACTTCTTTAGTGCTCAGCTTTCTTTACAGTCCAACTCTCACATCCATACAGGACTACTAGAAAAAACATAGCCTTGACTAGATGGACCTTCATTGGCAAAGTAATGTCTCTGCTTTTTAATAAGTTGCCTAGTTTGATCATAACTTTCCTTTCAAGGAGTAATGTCTTTTAATTTCATGGTTGCAGTCATCACCTGCAGTGATTTTCAAGCCCCCCAAAATAAAGTCAGCCACTGTTTCTGCCATTTCCCCATCTATTTGCCATAAGGTGATGAGGCCATGATCTTCATTTTCTGAATGTTGAGCTTTAAGCCAACGTTTTCTCTCTCCTCTTTCACTTTTGTCAAGAAGCTCTTTAGTTCTTCTTCACTTTCTGCCTGCAGAAATGGTGGTGTCGCCTGTGTATCTGAGTTTATTGATATTTCTCCCAGCAAACTTGATTCCGGCTTGTGCTTCCTCCAGTGCAGGGTTTCTCATGATGTACTCTGCATATGAGTTAAATAAGCATGGCAAGAATATACAGCCTTGATGTACTCCTTTCCCGCTTTGGAACCAGTTTGCTGTTCCATGTCCAGTTTTAACTCTTGCTTCCTGACCTTCATACAGATTTGTCAAGAGGCAGATCAGGTGGTCTGGTATTTCCATCTCTTTGAGAATTTCCTACAGTTTATTGTTATTCACACACTCAAAGGCTTTGGCATAGTCAATAAAGAATAAATAGGTGTTTTTCTGGAATTCTCTTGCTTTTCATGATCTGACAGATGTTGGCAATTTGTTCTCTTGTTCCTCTGCCTTTGCTAAAACCTCCTTGAACATCTGGAAGTTCATGCTTCATGTATTGCTGAAGCCTGGCTTGGATAATTTTGAGCATTACTTTACTAGTGTGTGAGATGAGTGTAATTGTTCTGTAGTTTGAGCATTCTTTGACATTGCCTTTCTTTGGGATTGGAAGGAAAGCTAATGTTTTCTTGTCCTGTGGCCACTTATGAGTTTTCCAGATTTACTGGCATATTGAGTGCAGAACTTTCACAGCAGCATCTTTGATAATTTGAAATAGCTCAACTGGAATTCCATCACCTCCACTAGCTTTGTTCATAGTGTTGCTTCCGAAGGACCACTGGACTTCACATTCCAGGATGTCTGCCTCTAGGTGAGTGATCAGACCAGTGTGATTAAATGGGTCTTGAAGATATTTTTGGTACAGTTCTCCTCTTAATGTCTTCTGCTTCTGTTAGGTCCATATCATTTCTGTCATTTATTGAGCCCATCTTTGCATGAAGTGTTCCCTTGGTATCTCTAATTTTCTTGAAGAGATCTCTAGTCTTTTTCATTCTTTATTTCCTTCTATTTCTTTGCACTGATCACTGAGCAAGGCTTTCTTATCTCTACTTGCTATTCTTTGGAAATCTGCATTCAAATGGATATATCTTTCCTTTTCTCCTAGCTTTTGGCTTCTCTTATTTTCACAACTATTTGTAAGTCCTCCTCAGACAGCCATTTTGCTTTTGTGCATTTCTTTTTCTTGGGGATGGTCTTGGTTCCTGTCTCCTGTACAGTGTCATGAAACTCCATCCATAGTTCATCATCACTATTCATTAGAGAAATACAAATCAAAACTACAATGTGGTATTCCTTCACGCCAGTCCGAATAGATAGCAACAAAAATTCTACAAGCAATAATTCCTGGGGAGAATGCGGGAAAAAAGGGAACAATCTTGCACTGTTAGTGGGCATGTAAATTGGTACGACCACTATGATGAAGACTATGGCAGCTCCTTTAAAAACTAAAAAATATAGTCACCTTATGACCTACTCCTGGGCATTTTTTCTGGAAAAAACCTTAAAACCAAAAGATTGATGCACACTAATGTTCATTACAGCATTATTTCCTGGAGGCGCGACATGCAACATTTTTTATTTATAGCAAAAACGGAAAAAAGAATAAAAAACGTATAAAGCAAGCAGTCTCTAAAGATGTGGTCAAATTACTCAGTATTTGTAAAAGGAAAATCTTCAGTATAAGTAAACAAAACAAGAACCACATATCAGAACCAAGTTATATGTTAAAATTCAAATAACAGAAAGTATTTTATAGTGAAAGAACTAATACACCCTGATATTTTATCTCTCCAGCTCAGGAACTCAGAATTCTGAGCCAGTGTTAAATGAGATCATGAGTGATTTTTTCTTCTTTTTTTTTCGAGCAAATTTACATTTTCTATTAAGAGCATGTATTAATTTTTTAATAAACTTATACAGTATCTTTTTCAATATATGAAGAATGGATCTGGATTTTTAAAATTTCATTCATAAGCATTCTTCTATTTCTCCATGAGATGGCAGTATAACCACAGTAAATATTTCTTCATACACATTTATACATATGAGTGAATACATTCGGATTTTATATTTTCATTTGTTATCATTTTTCTATTTCTGCTTGAGAGGGCATCATATGCATCCGTTCAGTTCAGTTCAGTCGATCAGTGGTGTCCGACTTTTTTGAACCCATGAATTGCAGCACGCCAGGCCTCCCTGTGCATCACCAACTCCTGGAGTTCGCTCAGACCCACGTCCATTGAGTCAGTGATGCCATCCAGCCATCTCATCCTCTTTCGTTCCCTTTTTATCCTGCCCCCAATCCCTCCCAGCATCAGAGTCTTTTCCAATGAGTCAACTCTTTGCGTGAGGTGGCCAAAGTACTGGAGTTTCAGTTTTAGCATCATTTCTTCCAAAGAAATCCCAGGGCTCATCTCCTTCAGAATGGACTGGTTGGATCTCCTTGCAGTCCAAGGCACTCTCAAGAGTCTTCTCCAACACCACAGTTCAAAAGCATCAATTCTTCGGCGCTCAGCTTTCTTCACAGTCCAACTCTCACATCCACTTGACCACTGGAAAAACCATAGCCTTGACTAGATGGACCTTTGTTGGTAAAGGAATGTCTCTGTTTTTGAATATGCTATCCAGGTTAGTCATAACTTTCCTTCCAAGGAGTAAGCGTCTTTTAATTTCATGGCTGCAGTCATCATCTGCAGTGATTTTGGAGCCCTAAAAAATAAAGTCTGACGCTGTTTCAACTGTCTCCCCATCTATTTCCCATGAAGTGATGGGACCAAATGCCATGATCTTCGTTTTCTGAATGTTGAGTTTTAAGACAACTTTTTCCCTCACCTCTGTCACCTTCATCAAGAGCATAGTAAACTTTTATTCATACCCACATATACATATGAGAGAATACATCAACATTTTATGAATTACATTCATAAGTATTATTCTATGTCTCCAAAAGACGTAACATAAGCACAATAAATATTTGTTCATACCCACATATACTCTGGAGAGTCTCTTGGATTGCAAGGAAATCAATCCAGTCAATCCTTAAGGGTATTACTCTTGGATATTCACTGGAAGGACTGATGCTAAAACGTCAATTCTTTGGCTACCTTATGTGAAGAACTGACTCATTGGAAAGGCCCCTGATGCTGAGAAAGATTGAAAGCAGGAGGAGAAGCAGAAAACACAGGATGAGATCATTGGTTAACATCACCCACTCGGTGGATCTGGGTTTAAGCAGGCTCAGGTAGTAGATAATTGAACAGGGAAGCGTGGCATGCCACAGTTCATGGAGTCGCAAAGAGTTGGACATGACTGGGCAACTGAGGTGAAGTGATAGATACATATAAAATCCTTATACAGACTCAAAATGGACATACTATACCAAGAGTGCTTTATAAACACCTTTTAATAATATATTTTAGAAAATAACCATAGATGAATAGCTCTATGTATGGTTAAAATGATACAGGAATATGTACAGTTACAACAATAAGGCCATTTGAGTCAACATGCATGGCCTGAGAGTTGATCATACTAAATGAAGTGAGGCACACAGGGAAACATATGTACCAAATAATATCATAATATCCAAATGTGGAATCTAAGATATGACACAAATGAACGTATGTGTGAATCAGAAAGACACTCATAGACAGAGAGAATAGACCTACAGCTTCAAGGCAGAGAGAATTGGGGGAGAAATGGAGTAAGAGACTGGGGTTAAGAGATATAAAACAAACTATATGGATTGGATTGACAAGTTCCTACTGTAGAGCACAGAGGACTACATTCAGTATCCAATTTCTCCCCCAATTCTCTTTGCCTTGAAGCTGTAGGTCTATTCTCTCTGTCTATGAGTGTCTTTCTGATTCACACATATGTTCATTTGTGTCATATCTTAGATTCCACATTTGGATATTATGATATTATTTGGTATATATGTTTCCCTGTGTGCCTCACTTCATTTAGTATGATCAACTCTCAGGCCATGCATGTTGACTCAAATGGCCTTATTGTTGTAACTGTACATATTCCTGTATCATTTTAACCATACATAGAGCTATTCATCTATGGTTATTTTCTAAAATATATTATTAAAAGGTGTTTATAAAGCACTCTTGGTATAGTATGTCCATTTTGAGTCTGTATAAGGATTTTATATGTATCTGTCACTTCACCTCAGTTGCCCAGTCATGTCCAACTCTTTGCGACTCCATGAACTGTGGCATGCCACGCTTCCCTGTTCAATTATCTACTACCTGAGCCTGCTTAAACCCAGATCCACCAAGTGGGTGATGTTAACCAATGATCTCATCCTGTGTTTTCTGCTTCTCCTCCTGCTTTCAATCTTTCTCAGCATCAGGGACTTCCCTGGCAGTCCAGAGGTTAAGACTGCAGATTTCCACTGCAGGGGAGGCAAGGTCAAACCCTGGTCAGGGAACTAATTCCACTTGTAGCACAGTGTAGCCAAAAAACAAGAGAGATTAAATAAAAGAATGTGTGTATGTGTATATATATATATATATATATATATATATATATATATATATATATATATATATCCACACACAACATATACATATATACATGTATATCTATAACTGAATCATTTTGCTGTAAAGCAGAAATTAACACAAAATTACAAATGAACTATACTACAGTTAAAAAATAGCATGACTGAGGAAAGAAAAGATTGCTATATTTCATTGTGTGTAAAGTTAATATCCAAAGAAAATTGCTATACACAAACACGGCTGACTACTTAACGGCAGGCTTGCTGAGATACTTAAGGAGACACATACTGAAATGCACCAAGGAAAAAGATTGATTGTTGATTGGATAGAGGGATGGACAAATGGATAGATATGTGACAAAGAAAGTATTATAAATAGGTTACAAAACCAGACTTCTATGTATGCTGTGCAAAAGAGACCCACCTGAAGCCAAGGAGCACATACAGAGTGAAAGTGAAGGGCTGGGAAAAGGTATTTCATGCAAAATGTGAGCAACAGAAATTAGAAGTAGCAATACTCATATCAGATAAAATAGACGTTGAAATAAAGGGTGTGAAAAGAGACAAAAAAGGCCACTATATAATGGTCAAAGGATCAATCCAAGAAGAAGATATAAAAATTATAAATATATATGCACCCAAGATAGGAGCACTCAATACGTAAGGCAAATGCTAACAGGTAAGAAACGGGAAATGAAAAATAACACAATAATAGTGGGAGATCTTAAGACCCTACACACACCTATGGATAGATCAACCAAACAGAAAATTAGCAAGGAAACACAAACTTTAAGTGATACAATGGATCAGTTAGACCTAATTGATTTCAAAAGAACATTTCACGCCAAAGCAATGAATTTCACCTTTTTCTCAAGTGCACATGGAACATTCTCCAGGATAGATCATATACTGGGCCATAAATCTAGCCTTGGTAAACTGAAAACAAAAATCAAAATCATTTCAAGCATCTCTTCTGATCACAAAGCAGTAAGATTAGATGTCAACTACAGGGGGAAAGAAACCATGACAAATAGAAACATATGGAGGGTAAGCAACATGCTTCTGAATGACCAACATATAACAGAAGAAATCAGAAAAGAAATGGAAATATGCATAGAAACAAATGAAAATGAAAATACAACCCATACAAATAGCTGTGAAAAGAAGAGAAGCGAAAAACAAAGGAGAAAAGGAAAGATATAAACATCTGAATGCAGAGTTCCAAAGAAAAGCAAGAAGAGAAAAGAAAGCCTTCTTCAGTGATCAATGCAAAGAAATAGAGGAAAATAACAGAATGGGAAAGACTAGGGATTTCTTCAAGAAAATCAGAGATACCAAAGGAACATTTCATGCAAAGATGGGTTCAATAAAGGACAGAAATGGTATGGACATAACAGAAGCAGAAGATATTAAGAAGAAATGACAAGAATACACATAAGAACTGTACAAAAAAGATCTTCACGACCCAGATAATCACGATGGTGTGATCACTGACCTAGAGCCAGACTTCCTGGAATGCGAAGTCAAGTGGGCCTTAGAAAGCATCACTACGAACAAAGAGAGTGGAGGTGATGGAATTCCAGTTAAGCTATTCCAAATTCTGAAAGATGATGCTGTGAAAGTGGTGCACTCCATAAGCCAGCAAATTTGGAAAACTCAGCAGTGGCCACAGGACTGGAAAAGCTGAGTTTTCATTCCAATCTCAAAGAAAGACAATGCCAAAGAATGCTCAAACTACCGCAAAATTGCACTCATCTCACGCTAGTACAGTAATGCTCAAAATTCTACAAGCCACGCTTCAGCAATATGGAAACCATGAACCTCCTGATGTTCAAGCTGGTTTTAGAAAAGGCAGAAGAAACAGAGACCAAACTGCCAACATCAGCTGGATCATGGAAAAAGCAAGAGAATTTCAGAAAAACCTCTATTTCTGCTTTATTGACTATGCCAAAGCCTTTGTCTGTGTGGATCATAATAAACAGTGGAAAATTCTGAGAGAGATGGGAATACCCGACCACCTGATCTGCCTCTTGAGAAATTTGTATGCAGGTTAGAAAGCAACAGTTAGATCTGGACATGGAACAACAGACTGGTTCCAAATAGGAAAAGGAGTACATCAAGGCTGTATATTGTCACCGTGTTTATTTAACTTCTATGCAGAGTACATCATGAGAAACGCTGGACTGGAAGAAATACAAGCTGGAATCAAGATTGCTGGGAGAAATATCAATAACTTCAGATATGCAGATTATACGACCCTTATGGCAGAAAGTGAAGAGGAACTCAAAAGCCTCTTGATGAAAGTGAAAGTGAAGAGTGAAAAAGTTGGCTTAAAGCTCAACATTCAGAAAACGAAGATCATGACGTCCAGTCCCACTACTTCATGGGAAATAGATGGGTAAATAGTGAAAACAATGTCAGACTTTATTTTTAGGGGGCTCCAAAATCACTGCAGAAGGTGACTGCAGCCATCAAATTAAAAGACACTTACTCCTTGAAAGGAAAGTTATGACCAACCTCGAGAGCAGATTCAAAAGCAGAGACATTCCTTTACCAAAAAAGGTTCGTCTAGTCAAGGCTATGGTTTTTCCTGTGGTCAGGTATGGATGTGAGAGTTGAACTGTGAAGAAGCCTGAGTGCCGAAGAATTGATACTTCTGAACAGTGGTGTTGGAGAAGACTCTTGAGAGTCCCTTGGACTGCAAGGAAAACCAACCAGTCCATTCTGAAAGAGATCAGCCCTGGGATTCCTTTGGAAGGAATGATGCTAAAGCTGAAGCTCAAGTACTTTGGCCACCTCATGCGAATACTTGACTCATTGGAAAAGTCTCTGATGCTGGGAGGGATTGGGGGCAAGAAGAGAAGGGGAAGACATAGGATCAGATGGCTGGATTGCATCACTGACTCCATGGGCATGAGTCTCAGTGACTCCAGGTTTTGGTGATGGACAGGAAGGCCTGGCGTGCTGTGATCCATAGGGTCGCAAAGAGTTGGACATGACTGAGTGACTGATCTGATCTGAAGGGGAAGGTTCATAGAAATACAAGCTTACCTCAAGAAACAAGAGAAACCTCAAATAAATGACCTAACTTTACACCTAAAGCAACTAGAAAAAGAAGAAGTGAAAAATCCCAGGGTTAGAAGAAGGAAAAAGTAATAATAACAATTAGGTAGTATACTCATTTTCACTATATTGATTCTTCCAATCCATGAACATGGTATATTTCTCCATCTATTAGTGTCCTCTTTGATTTCTTTCACTAGTGTTTTATAGTTTTCTATGTATAGGTCTTTAGATTCTCTAGATAGATATATTCCTAAGTATTTTATTCTTTCTGTTGCAATGGTGAATTGAATTGTTTCCTTAATTTCTTTTTCTGTTTTGTCATTATTAGTGTATAGGAATGCAAGGGATTTCAGTGTGTTGATTTTATATCCTGCAACTTTACTATAATCATTGATTAGTTCTAGTAATTTTCTGGTGGAGTCTTTAGGGTTTCCTATGTAGAGGATCATGTCATCTGCAAATAGTGAGAGTTTTACTTTTTTTCCAATGTGGATTCCTTTTATTTCTTTTTCTGCTCTGATTGCTGTGGCCAAACTTCCAAAACTATGTTGAATAGTAACGGTGAAAGTGGGCACCCTTGTCTTGTTCCTGACTTTAGAGGAAATGCTTTCACTTTTCACAATTGAGGATAATGTTTGCTGTGCGTTTGTCATATATAGCTTTTAATATGTTGAGGTATGTTCCTACTATTCCTGCTTTCTGGAGAGTTTTTATCATAAATGGATGTTGAATTTTGTCAAAGGCTTTCTCTGCATCTTTTGAGATAATCATATGGTTTTTATTTTTCAATTTGTTAATGTGGTGTATTACATTGATTGATTTGTGGATATTGAAGAATCCTTGCATCCCTGGGATAAAGCCCACTTGGTTGTGGTGTATAATCTTTTTATTTATTTATTTACTTATTTTTTTATAATCTTTTTAATGTGCTGTTGGATTCTAATTGCTAGACTTTTGTTAAGGATTTTTGCATCTAAGTTCATCAGTGATATTGGCCTGTAGTTTTCTTTATTTTGGGGATCTTTGTCAGGTTTTGGTATTAGGGTGATAGTGGTGATAGAATGAGTTTGGAAGTTTCCCTTCCTCTGCAACTACCCAAAGCAATTTATAGATTCAATGCAACCCCTATCAAGCTACCAACGGTATTCTTGAAAGAGCTAGAACAAATAATTTCACAATTTGTATGGAAATACAAAAAGCCTCGAATAGCCAAAGCTATCTTGTGAAAGAAGAATGGAACTGGAGGGATAAACCTACCTGACTTCAGGCTCTACTACAAAGCCACAGTTATCAAGACAGTATGGTACTGGCACAAAGACAGAAATATAGATCAATGGAACAAAATAGAAAGCCCAGAGAGAATTCCACACACATATGGACACCTTATATTTGACAAAGGAGGCAAGAATATACAACGGATTAAAGAAAATCTGTTTAACAAGTGGTGCTGGGAAATCTGGTCAACCACTTGTAAAAGAATGAAACTAGAACACTTTCTAACAACATACACAAAAATGAACTCAAAATGGATTAAAGATTTAAATGTAACACCAGAAACTATAAAACTCCTAGAGGAGAACATAGGCAAAACACTCTCTTCCATACATCACAGCAGGATCCTCTATGACCCACCTCCCAGGATATTGGAAATAAAAGCAAAAATAAACAAATGGGACCTAATTAAACTTAAAAGCTTCTGCACATCAAAGGAAACTATTAGCAAGGTGAAAAGTCAGCCTTCAGAATGGGAGAAAATAATAGCAAATGAAGCAACTGACAAATAACTAATCTCAAAAATATACAAGCAACTCTTAGCTCAACTCCAGAAAAATAAATGATCCAATCAAAAAAATGGGCCAAAGAACTAAATAGACATTTCTCCAAAGAAGACATACAGATGGCTAACAAACACATGAAAAGATGCTCAACATCACTCATTATCAGAAAAATGCAAATCAAAACCACTATGAGGTACCATTTCACACGACTCACAATGGCTATGATCCAAAAGTTTACAAGCAATAAATGCTGGAGAGGGTGTGGAGAAAAGGGAACCCTCTTATACTGTTGGTGGGAATGCAAACTAGTACAGCCACTATGGAGAACAGTGTGGAGATTCCTTAAACAACTGGAAATAGAACTGTCTTATGATCCAGCAATCCCACTGCTTACCATACACACTGAGGAAAACAGAATTGAGACACATGTACCCCAATGTTCATTGCAGCACTGTTCATAATAGACAGGACATGGAAGCAACCTAGATGTCCATCAACAGATGAATGGATAAGAAAGCTGTGGTACATATATGCAATTGAGTATTACTCAGCCATTAAAAAGAATTAATTTGAATCAGTTTTAATGAGGTGGATGAAACTGGAGCCTATTATACAGAGTGAAGTAAGCCAGAAAGAAAAACACCAATACGGTATACTAAAGTATATATATGGAATTTAGAAAGATGCTAACAATAACCCTGTGTATGAGACAGCAAAAGAGACACAGATGTATAGAACAGTCTTATGGACTCTGTTTCAGAGAGAGAGGGTGGGAAGATTTGGGAGAATGGCATTGAAACATGTATAATATCATGCATGAAACGAGTCGCTAGTCCAGGTTTGGTGCATGATACTGGATGCTTGGGTCTGGTGCACTGGGACAACCCAGAGGGGTGGTATGGGGAGGGAGGATGGAGGAGGGTTCAGGATGGGGGACACATGTATACCTGTGGCGGATTCATTTTGATATTTGGCAAAACTAATACAATTTGTAAAGTTTAAAAATAAAATAAAATTTAAAAAAAATAAACAATTAGGGCAGAAATACATGAAAAAAAGCAAAGGAACCTATAGCAAAACTCAGCAAAAATAAACGCTGGTTCTTTGAGAAGATAAATAAAATAGGCAAACCATTAGCAAAACTCATCAAGAAAGAAAGGGGAGATAATCAAATCAACAAAATTAGAAAGGAAAATGGATTAATCACAGCAGACAACACAGAAGTACAAAGGATCATAAAAGACTACTATCAGCAGCTATAGGACAATAAAATGGACAACTTGGAAGAAATGAACAAATTCCTAGAAAAGTATAACAATCCAAAACTGAACCAGGAAGAAATAGATAATCCCAACATACCCATCACAAGCATGGAAAGCAAAACTGTAATCAAAAATCTTCCATTGAACAAAAACGAAGCTCAGGACCAGATGACTTATTCACACTCCTGGTTACCCTGGACACCTGGAGAGGACAAGAGAGGGAGCACAGAATACCACTTGTTTGGGGAAGAGGGTGAAGATGGATAGGAACGATAGTTTCAGGAAAAGTGTGACCAGAGGAGAGCTATGTGCCAGGCCAGTAGAGGGCAGGGGGGTCTCATGGGGCGGTGTCAATGGGCAAGAGGAGCTTGGATGGGTTCAACTCACCTTGACACTTTTGTGGACCCCAGTTGACAGGAAGTCTTCATCTTTTCCTCCTGCTTACCTGAAGTTGGCTATTCCATAAGTGCTCTAGAGCCTTGTGGCTTCTGAGTCTCTTTAGTCATTTTGAAGACACCCAGTGGTCTGCTCCAGAGCCCCTGAGCACACCTCTATATACCCCTCCCTAGGGTCCACAGCATTATGCTTTAAGAGATCAGCAACTCACTTCCCCAGCCAATGGTGGCCCTGGCTGAGAATTGACATCACAAAGCGCAATCCTGATACCTCTAGGGCAGAATGGGGGGCAACTCAGATGATTTGATGGGGGGGGCGGAATGCATCACTTTTAATGGCCCTTAGGAGCCCTCCAAACTCACCTGTCATCCTCATCTCTCTAAGTCAACTCTGTTGTGTCACAAGGCAGGGAGCATGTGTCTCCTCCAAACCTTGACCCACAGCCACAGTACCGAGGCTTTGATTCTGTTCTCTCCCACATTTCACCATCATCTAGATTGTAATATCTTGCCTAAAGTACCTCCATGATAATTAGGCTGTATTGAAGTGTCTGTGGAAATGAGAATCATCCCACTTTCCTCCTACAGTTCAGTTCAGTCTCTCAGTCATGTCTGACTCTTTGAGAGGTGGTCTTAAAGCACTTTCAAGACCATTTAATTCTGGGCCACCTCCCAGAACCTTTTTCCATCTCATCTCCTTTGTTCTAGCTTCCATTCAGACACTGCTGTCTTCAGGCTGTGAGACTGCACTGAATACACTTGCCCTTTCTCCACATGGAGCTGTCTTGCTTCAAGTCTTGGAATCATGGTCACCTCACTATGTGTAAAAAAAAAAAAAATGTTTCCCCAAAGACGTGCACATGAATGTTCATAGCAGTCTTATTTCTAATAGTCAAAAAGTTGAGATGAGCAAGATGGCAGAGTGGTAGTTGCAGGAGCAATACACCTCTCTCCTTGGACACATCAGGAATACATCTTCAGACACAGAAGTGCTTGCAGAACACCAGCTGAGAGCTGACAGGAGTACCTGACCAGTGGAAAAGAATGTATAGAACCACAAAACTTGGTAGGATGAAGGAACTAGGGGGAAAAACAGGAGTGTTAATAGGTCTGGACCTGCCCTTGGTGGGTGGGAGAACTGAAGTAGGTTTCCACTTCCCTCATTGGAGTAATTGTCTGGATCAGAGGAGAAACAGTTAAGGCTGAGAATGAATCAGCTGATCTGTGGCAGCCTACACCAATACATACAATGTATGACATAGCATAATCCATTGGTTTTTGTCCCCTTAAGAGTGTAGCATTCATTAAACATTTGAAAATCCATCAGGATAAACAACTTACTAAAGAACTGAAAATGATGACACAGTAGGGTCATTTAGATAAATGCTGAAAACTAATTTGATAAAATCTAATATCCCTGGGTTGGGAAGATTCCCTGAAGTAGGGATTGGCTACCCACATCAGTATTCTTAGGCTTCGCTGGCAGCTCAGCTATTAAAGAAAGTGCCTGGCATCTCAGAGATCTGGGTCCATCCTTGGGCTGGGAAGATCCCCTGGAGGAGAGCATGACAATCCATTCCAGTATTCTGGCCTGGAGAATCCCCAAGGACAGAGGAGCCTGTTTGGCCTACACTTCATGGGGTTGCAAAAAGCTGGACACAACTCTGTGACTGAGCACTTTCTGTATAAAATATTTTAGCGAACTAGAAATAGAAGAAGAAATAGAAATAGAATTGGAGAAGGCAATGGCACCCCACTCCAGTACTTTTGCCTAGAAAATCCCATGGATGGAGGAGCCTGGTAGGCTGCAGTCCATGAGGTCGCTAAGAGTCGGACACGACTGAGCGACTTCACTTTCACTTTTCACTTTCATGCATTGGAGAAGGAAATGGCAACCCACTCCAGTGTTCTTGCCTGGAGAAAACCAGGGAAGGGAAGCCTGGTGGGCTGCCGTCTATGGGGTCGCACAGAGTCGAACACGACTGAAGCGACTTAGCAGCAGCAGAAAGAGAAGACTTCCTCAACCTTATGAAAGTACTAAACTATCACTAATATCACACTTTATGGTAGAACACTGAGTGTTTTACTTCTAAAATCACAATCAACAGAAAGATGTCCACTCTCATTATATTGAATTTCTGTCCGTGAAGTCATATTAGGAAATGATTGAAAAGTTATCCAGTTTGGAAAAGAAGAATAAAGCTGTTTTTATCTGTTGGTGACATCTATGTAGAATATCCAATGAAATCTACAGGAACAGAATACCTAAAACTAAGAATTAATTTAAGCAATGTCACAAGATATACAGATGATATATAAAATTTAATTAATTGCTTTCCTATATAGTAGTCCAATTTAAAATTAAAATGCCAGTCCAGATTCGATGCATGATGCTGGATGCTTGGGGCTGGTGCACTGGGACGGCCCAGAGGGATGGTATGGGGAGGGAGGAGGGAGGAGGGTTCGGGATGGGGAACACATGTATACCTGTGGCGGATTCATTTTGATATTTGGCAAAACTAATACAATTATGTAAAGTTTAAAAATAAAATAAAATTAGAGGAAAAAAAAATAAATAAAAAAAAATAAAAATAAAATAAAAAAAAAGAAAGTGAAAAAAAAAAATAAAATTAAAATAAAAAATAATAACAGTCACATTGAAGTAAGAAAAACTTAAGAATCAGACAGAATATATGAAACACACCAATGCAAAAATGGACAAAAGATGTGAACAGGAAATTCACTAGATAATGATATACAGATGGCAAGTAAGCATGCAGGGCACACCGAAAGTATGGCTCTCATGAGAGACAGAGAAGAACAAGTTTGATGAGGAAGTGGAAATATTTGAACTTTCATGCACTGTTTATGGGAATACAAAATAGTACACCATGGTGGAAAACAGTTTGGAAGTTCCTTCAAAAGTTAAACATTGGGTTACCATATGTCCCAGCAATCCCTTTCTTAGGTTTATACAAGCAAGTATGAAAAAAAAAAAAAAAATACCCACAGACATGCACATGAATGTTCATAACAGTCTTATTTTTAGTAGTCCAAAAGTTGAGATGAACAAAATGGCTGAACAGTAGCTGGAAGTGGAGTACATTTCACTCCACGGATACATCAAGGATACACCTTCAGACACAGAAGTGTGTGCAGAACACCAGCTGAGAGCTGACAGGAGTACCTGACCAGAGGAAAATAATAAATAGAACCACAAAACTCGGTAGGGTGAAGGAACTAGGGGTGGGGGGAACAGGAATGGTAATAGGCCTGGACCTGCCCTCGGTGGGTGGGAGAACTATAAGTTGGTGTGCGACCCCCCACCTGGGATCAACTGTCTGGATCAGAGGAGAACTATTTTAGGCTGAGAGTGAAACAGTTGATCTGTGGGAGCCTAAATGGAATGAGAATCAGACAGTCCTTGCCACAGTCATACACACCCCAGACAGGGACACAGGTCCCATAGAAGGGACAGCAGTTGGGATCTGGATTTTTCGGATTGTGGAGCAATCCCAGGGCAAGGGCTACTACTGACTGCAGAGAGATGGACTGATGGGATGTGAGAAAGGAGATCGGGATGGGAAATGCTTGTGGAGGAACACCAGGCCCCATGGAAGCAAGGGGATCCTACTGGGTCAATCATAGTAGGTGGAGCCATCACCATAGTCTCTTTCTCCCCATACACCAGCATAGGCAGCTGAACAATAGAGAGGCTGGCCAATCAAGTGCCTGACTTACTGATCTGCAGACTAGGACCCCACCCAGGGGCCCCATCTATGTACCTGATGCTCCAAACAGAGAAGTACCCCAGGTAAGGGAGCCCTCTAAGTGCCTGAAAGGGTGGAGCTATGGAGGAAGAGTGGCAAAAGAGGCCTCCTTATCACCAGCTACAAGAGGCTGGTGAAAAGACTCTGATAGGGTCAAAACTTCTGCGGCAGAGGAGGTCATTGTCCCTGCACAGTTATCGCTACCATGGTCCCCAGAGATCAAGAAGCTATGCCAAGTTCATGCTCAATGCTCGCTGGGGCGGAGCTGCTACAGGCCAAAAAAGTCTTGTGTCTATGGATACCTGGTCACTTCAGTTCAGTTCAGTTCAGTTCAGTTCAGTTCAGATCAGTTCAGTTCAGTTCAGTCACTCATTCCTGTCCCACTCTTCGCGACCCCATGAATCGCAGCACGCCAGGACTCCCTGTCCATCACCACCTCCCGGAGTTCACCCAGATCCACGTCCATAGAGTCAGTGATGGCATCCAGCCATCCCATGCACTGCTGTCCCCTTCTCCTTCTGCCCCCAATTCCTCCTAACATCAGAGTCTTTCCCAATGAGTCAACTCTTCTCAAGAGGTGGCCAAAGTACTGGAGTTACAGCTTCAGCATCATTCCCCCAAAGAAATCCCAGGGCTCAATTGCTTCAGAATGGACTGGTTGGATCTCCTTGCAGTCCAAGGGACTCTCAAGAGTCTTCTCCAACACCACAGTTCAAAAGCATCAATCCTTAGGTGCTCAGCCTTCTTCACAGTCCAACTCTCACATCCATACCTGACCACAGGAAAAACCATAGCCTTGACTAGACGGACCTTTGTTGGCAAAGTAATGTCTTTGCTTTTGAATATGCTATCTACGTTGGTCATAAATTTCCTTCCAAGGAGTAAGTGTCTTTTAATTTCATGGCTGCAGTCACCATCTGCAGTGATTTTGGAGCCCCCCAAAATAAAGTCTGACAGTGTTTCCACTGTTTCCCCATCTATTTCCCATGAGGTGATGGGACCGGATGCCATGATCTTCGTTTTCTGAATGCTGAGCTTGAAGCCAATTTTTTCACTCTCCACTTTCACCTTCATCAGGAGGCTTTTTAGTTCCTCTTCACTTTCTGCCATAGGGCGGTGTCATCTGCATATCTGAGGTTACTGATATTTCTCCCGGCAATCTTGATTCCAGCTTCTGTTTCTTCCAGTCCAGGGTTTCTCATGATGTACTCTGCAAAGAAGTTACATAAACAGGGTGATAATATATAGCCTTGACGTACTCCTTTTCCTAATTGGAACCCGTCTGTTGTTCCACGTCCAGTTCTAACTGTTGTTTACTCACCTGCATAGAGGTTTCTCAAGAGGCAGGTCAAGTGGTCTGGTATTCCCATCTCTCTCAGAATTTTCCACAGTTTATTGTGATCCACACAGGCAAAGGCTTTGGCATAGTCAATAAAGCAGGAATAGAGGTTTTTTCGGGAACTCTCTTGCTTTTTCCATGATCCAGCAGATGTTGGCAATTTGATCACTGGTTCCTCTGCCTTTTCTAAAACCAGCTGGAATATCAGGAAGTTCACAGTTCACGTATTGCTGAAACTTGGCCTGGAGAATTTTGAGCATTACTTTACTAGCATGTGAGGTGAGTGTAACTGTGCAGTACTTTGAGTATTCTTTGGCATTGCCTTTCTTCGGGATTCGAATGAAAACTGACCATTCCAGTCCTGTGGACACAGCTGAGTTTTCCAAATTTGCTGGCATATTGAGTGCAATACTTTCACAGCATCATCTTTCAGGATCTGACATAGCTCAACTGGAATTCCATCACTTCCTCTAGCTTTGTTCGTAGTGCTGCTTTCTAAGGCCCACTTGATTTCACATTCCAGGATGTCTGGCTCTAGGTCGGTGATCACATCATCGGGATTATCTGGATCATGAAGATCTTGATTGTATAGTTCTTCTGTGTATTCTTGTCATCTCTTCTTAGTATCTTCTGCTTCTGTTAGGTCCATGCCGTTTCTGTCCTTTATTGAGCCCATCTTTGCATGAAATGTTCCCTTGGTATCTCTAATTTTCTTGAAGAGATCTCTAGTCTTTCCCATTCTGTTGTTTTCCTCTATTTCTTTGCATTGATCACTGAGGAAGGCTTTCTTATCTCTTCCTGCTATTCTTTGGAACTCTGCATTCAGATGCGTATATCTTTCCTTTGCTTTTCGCTTCTCTTCTTTTCACAGCTATTTGTAAGGGGTGCCCAGACAGCCATTTTGCTTTTTTTGCATTTCTTGTCCATGGGGATTGTCTTGATCCCTGTCTCCTGTACAATGTCATGAGCCTCATTCCATAGTTCATCAGGCACTCTATCTAACAGGTCTAGGCTCATAAATCTGTTTCTCACGTTCACTGTATAATCATAAGGGATTTGATTTAGGTCATACCTGAATGGTCTAGTGGTTTGTCCTACTTTCTTCAATTTCAGTCTGAATTTGGTAATAAGGAGTTCATGATCTGAGTCACAGTCAGCTCCGGGTCTTGTTCTTGTTGACTGTATAGAGCTTCTTCATCTTTGGATGCAAAGAATATAATCAATCTGATTTCAGTGTTGACCATATGGTGATGTCCATGTGTAAAGTCTTCTCTTGTGTTGTTGGAAAAGTGTCTTTGCTATGACCAGTGCATTTTCTTGGCAAAACTCTATTAGTCTTTGCCCTGCTTCATTCCGTATTCCAAGGCCAAATTTGCCTGTTACTGCAGGTGTTTCTTGACTTCCTATTTTTGCATTCCAGTCCCCTACAATGAAAAGGACATCTTTTTTGGGTATAGTCCGAAAAGGACTTGTAGGTCTTCATAGAACCGTTCATCTTCAGCTTCTTCAGCATTACTGGTTGAGGTCTAGACTTGGATTACTGTGATATTGAATGGTTTGCCTTGGAAACAAACAGAGATCATTCTGTCGTTTTTGAGATTGCATCCAAGTACTGCATTTCGGAATCTTTTGTTGACCATGATGGCTACTCCATTTCTTCTGAGGGATTCCTGCCTGCAGTAGTAGATATAATGCTCATCTGAATTAAATTCACCCATTCCAGTCCATTTTAGTTCGCTGATTCCTAGAATGTCTACATTCACTCTTGCCATCTCTTGTTTGACCACTTCCAATTTGCCTTGATTCATGGACCTGACATTCCAGGTTCCTATGCAATATTGCTCTTTACAGCTTCAGACCTTGCTTCTGTCACCAGTCACGTCTGCAACTGGGTATTGTTTTTGCTTTGGCTCCATCCCTTCATTCTTTCTGGAGTTATTTCTCCACTGATATCCAGTAGCATATTGGGTCCTTACTGACCTGGGGAGTTCCCCTTTCAGTATCCTATCATTTTGCCTTTTGATACTTTTCATGGAGTTCTCAAGGCAAGAATACTGAAGCGGTTTGCCATTCCCTTCTCCAGTGGACCACCTTCTGTCAGATCTCTCTCCCATGACCCGCCCCTCTTGGGTTGCCCCCAGGGCATGGCTTAGTTTCATTGAGTTAGACAATGCTGTGGTCCTAGTGTGATTAGATTGACTAGTTTTTTGTGAGTATGGTTTCAGTGTGTCTGCCTTCTGATGCCCTCTTGCAACACATACCATCTTACTTGGGTTTCTCTTACCTTGGGTGTGGGGTATCCCTTCGCGGCCGCTCCATCAAAGCGCAGCCACTGCTCCTTACCTTGGAGGAGGGGTATCTCCTCACTGCCGCCCTTAGTGTCCAACTGCATGTGACATTGTAACTGTGGCTTGCCAGGCTTCTTTCTCAGGGAAGGGGCTTGTACATGCAAAAATACTGGTACGTATGGGCCAGTACTGGTTGACATACCCTTCTAGAGCACTATATGTCCTGCTGCCCTAGCCACCAACTCCTCTGAGTCCCTGATGCAGCCAGAGCCACTATGACTGAAGCAGTTGATTCCCCATATCTGGCCCCCTCATAGGGGCAAACCCAAGTCCTCCAGGACAGTCTCAAGAGCAAACCCCAGTGGATGATTCACATTGAAAAGTGGGAATAAAACCACAATTGGAACCCAGGGGCAGTGTTGTTAAGGAAGAAGACCCAAAACCTTCCTACCACCTGTACAAGCTGCAGATTAAATCCACATAGCTGTGAAAAGAAGAGAAGAGAAAAGCAAAGGAGAAAAGGAAAGATATAAGCATCTGAATGCAGAGTTCCAAGGAAGAGCAAGAAGAGATAAGAAAGCCTTCCTCAGGGAGCGATGCAAAGAAAAGGAGGAAAACAACAGAATGGGAAAGACTAAAGATCACTTCAAGAAAATTGGAGATACCAAGGGGAGATTTCATGCAAAGATGGGCTCGATAAAGGACGGAAATGGTATGGACCTAACAGAAGCAGAAAATATTAAGAAGAGATGGCAAGAATACACAGAAGAACTGTACAAAAAAGATATTCACGACCCAGATAATCACGATGGTGTGATCACTGAACTAGAGCCACACCTTGTGGAATATAAAGTCAAGTGGGGCTTAGAAAGCAGCATTATGAACAAAGCTAGTGGAGGTGATGGAATTCCAGTTGAGCTATTTCAAATCTCAAAGGATGATGCTGTGAAAGTGCTGCACTCAATATGCCAGCAAATTTGGAAAACTCAACAGTGGCCACAGGACTGGAAAAGCTGAGTTTTCATTCCAATCCCAAAGAAAGGCAATGCCAAAGAATGCTCAAACTACCACAGAATTGCACACATCTCACACACTAGTAAGGTAATGCTCAAAATTCTCCAAGCCAGGCTTCAGCAATACATGAACTGTGAACCTCCTGATGTTCAAGCTGGTTTTAGAAAAGGCAGAGGAACCAGAGACCAAATTGCCAACATCTGCTGGATCATGGAAAAGCAAGAGAGTTCCAGAAAAACCTCTATTTCTGCTTTATTGCCTAGGCCACAGCCTTTGCCTGTGTGGATCACAGTAAACTGTGGAAAATTCTGAAAGAGATGGGAATACCAGACCACCTGACCTGTCTCTTGAGAAACCTCTATGCAGGTCAGGAAGCCACAGTTAAAACTGGACGTGGAACAACAGACTGGTTCCAAATAGGAAAAGGAGTACGTCAAGGCTGTATGTTCTCACCCTGCTGATTTAACTTCTATGCAGAGTACATCATGAGAAACCCTGGACTGGAAGAAACACAAGTTGGAAAGAAGATTGCCGGGAGAAATGTCAATAACCTCATATATGCAGATGACACCACCCTTATGGCAGAAAGTGAAGAGGAACTGAAAAGTCTCTTGATGAAATGAAAGTGGAGAGTGAAAATGAAGATCATGGCATCTGGTCCCATATACTTCATGGGAAATAGATGGGGAAACAGTGGAAAGAGTGTCAGTTTTGTTTTGTTTTCTTTTGTTTTGTTTTGTTTTGGGGGGGGCGGTGTTGGTGGGGCAGGGCTCCAAAATCACTGCAGATGATGACTGCAGGTATGAAATTAAAAGACACTTACTTCTTGGAAGGAAAATTATGACCAACCTAGATAGCATATTCAAAAGCAGAGACATTACTTTGCCAACAAAGTACCATCTAGTCAAAGCTATGGTTTTTCCTGTGGTCATGTATAGATGTGAGAGTTGGACTGTGAGGAAGGCTGAGCACTGAAGAATTCATGCTTTTGAACTGTGGTGTTGAAGGAGACTCTTGAGAGTCCCATGGACTCCAGGGAGATCCAACCAGTCCATTCTGAAGGAGACCAGCCCTGAGATTTCTTTGGAAGGAATGATGCTAAAGCTGAAACTCCAGTACTTTGGCCCCCTCATGCAAAGAGTTGACTCATTGGAAAAGACCCTGATGCTGGGAGGGATTCGGGGCAGGAGAAGGGGACGACAGAGGATGAGATGGCTGGATGGCATCACTGACTCGATGGACGTGAGTCTGAGTGAACTCCGGGAGTTGGTGATGGACTGGAGGCCTGGCGTGCTGCGATTCATGGGGTCGCGAAGAGTCGGACACGACTGAGCGACTGAACTGAACTGAATAATATATAAAAAGACACTGATAACTGCCACAAAAGGAAACGTCCTGGTTCTGATAGTTGTGAACATTGGAGACAAAAAACATATAGGAGTAGGACCGGATTAGAATGAGCTCCCCCCAAATCAGGTTCAGAGTTCAGCACAGTTTTGGAGGGCATCCTAGGGAGGTGAGGTGGACTGCAATTTTAGCGGGCGAAAGGACTCTGAGAGCAATGACTAAAGAAAAACCTGTATTATTCTCATGTTTTGACTTGCTCTGTAGATTCTCTAGGATTTTTGTTTGTGTGGTTGGTTTCGATTCCTTCCCCTCTCCCACGTTGTAGTTGCCAATTTCATTGGCACTATGAAATCTAATGAAGCTTTTGAGCCTTATTATTCTTCGGTCACATTTGTATTGCTGTTATAAATCTCTGTCTCTATATACAGCTTTTGAAATTCTGTGGCGTTTCCTTTTCTCTCTCTCTCTCTCTCTTTCATTTTTTAAACCTATTATTATTTTCTCTACATTTATTATTTGTTTACTTTCCCTACTGTTCTTTTCCACTTGCAGTTAATCTTTAATGTATATAAATCTTTTCAGTTCAGTTCAATTCAGTTCAGTGACTCAGTTGTGCCTGACTCCTTGTGACCCCATGAACCACAGCACGCCAGGCCTCCCTGTCCATCACCAACCCCTGGAGTCCACCAAACCCATGTCCATCGAGCTGATGATGCCATCCAACCATCTCATCCTCTGTTGTTCGCTTCTCCTCCTGCTCTCAATCTTTCCCAGCATCAGGGCCTTTTCCAATGAGTCAGCTCTTCACATCAGGTGGCCAAAGTATAGGAATTTCAGCTTCAACATCAGTCCTTCCAATGAACACCCAGGACTGATCTCCCTTAGAATGGACTGGTTGGATTTACTTGCAGTCCAAGGGACTCTCAACAGTCATCTGTACCTCTATTTAACTCTGCATACGTATTTTTTCCTTTCTTTCCTTTTCTCTCAATATATTTGTTAGTTTTATTTTCATTCTTTTATTCTCCAATTGGCACCTTGCTCTAGTTTTGTTTCCCAGTTTGTGCTTCAGGTGGTTCTATTCTGGTATATATATGTATATATATATATGTATATATATATATGTATATATATATATGTATATATATAGATAGATAGATAGATAGATAGATAGATATATAGATAGATATAGATATATATATAGATATATATAGATATATAGATATAGATATAGATATATATAGATATATATATAGATATAGATATATATAGATATATATATATAGATATATATATATTTTTTCCTTTGTTCACCAGGTCAATCAATCTATTGTACTTTATTTTGCTGGAATGTTTTGATTTTGCTTGTGGGTGTATATGTACATGTGTATATTCAGTCATACTTTTTACTCTTGTGATAAACCTCTGCTTCTACATTGGATTTTTACAGTTCTTTGGAGGATTCCTGGCTTTCCCAGTTATTTTTGATTTTTTTATTATTTTCTATTTTAATTGTTTTAAATTTTAATTTTTTAAACCTATTATATTTATTCCATTGTTTGCCTTTCCTCTGTTCTTGTCCCCTTGCAGTTAAACTTTAAACAAACCTTGTTCACCTACCTCTGTTGAACCTCGCATGTCTATTCTTTCTTTCTTTTCTTTCCTTCCTTTCCTCTCAACATTTTGTTAGTTTTATTTTCAGTGCTTTCATCCCCACTTGGGACTTTGCTTTAGATTTCTTTTGCAGCTTGTGCACTCGCACTCGTTAGTTTTGTGCTTAACTGGTAGATATCATTTTTGGTTTCCGTTGTTTGCTAGGTCAGTCTATTGTAGTTTATTTTTGTTGAACTGTTTGGATTTTGCTGATGGTTGTATATGTGTATATTTCCATATATTGGAATATATGTGTATATTCCTTTATTTTAATTGTTATTTGTGTGACAGTGTAGCTGCCATTTGTCAGGGGTTCACCTTTGGTTGCTCTCTTTTTTTTTTTTTTGGATATTTATTTTAATCTAACTTAATACCATAACAAACCACCTGTTGTAACGGTGTTCCTGGCCAATGATCCAGCCCTGAGCATTTGGAGTGGGAGCACTGACTCCAAGACCCTATACAACCGGAGAACTCCTAACCTTAGGGAGTATCAATTACTGAGAACTCACTCATGCAAACTAAACCACTTGAATACAAGACTTAGAATCACCCAACCACCAATCAGGACAACCCAACCCAGTGTAGGACACCTCATCCAAACAGCAAATAGGACAAAAATAGAAACCCAGTCATCAGCAGACAGGATTATCCTTCTCAATCAACCCTGTGCATCAGAAGGAAAAGAAAAAAAAAAAAAAAAAAACTCAGCACCAATCTCACCCAATGCAAAGCTTACACAAACCATTGGACCAAATTTAGGAGTGCAGAAACTAAAAGGAAGAAAGAATGCAAATTTGAAGGCTGGCAAAAGGAGACCTCAAACACAATAAGATCTTTTTAAAAAGGAAGAAATGACAAAGAAATGCTGCACAAATAAAGGAACAAACTAGACACACAGAAATTTAAACAAATGAAGAGGAAATAGGCAAGCTGCCTGAAAAACTATTCAGAATAATGATAGTAAAGATGATCAAAAACTTTGAAAATGACATGGAGACAATGCAAGAATCAATGAGCAAACCCGTAGTTGAATTGAAGAATAAGCAAAAAATAAATTGAAAAATAAATAGAGAGACAAACAACAATTACTGAAATTAAAAATACTCTAGAAAGAATCAAGAGCAGGGTATCTGAACCAGAAAATGGATCAGTGTGTTGAAAGACAAAATGGTGGAAACAACTGCGGAAGGGCAGAATAAAGTCAAAAGAATGGAAAGAACTGAGGATAGTCTCAGAGACCTCTTGGACAATATTAAATGCACCAAGATTCAAATTATAGGGGTCCCAGAAGAAGAGAGAAAAATAAAGGGTATGAGAAAAGTTTAGAGGAGATTATACTTGAAAAACCCCCAACATGGAAAAGGAAATAGTCAATCAAGTCCAAGAGGTGCCAAGAGTCCCATTTGTGATAAACCCAAGGAGAAACAGCCCTAGACATATACTAAGCAAACTAAGGAAGATGAAACACAAAGAAAGAATATTAAAAGTAGCAAGTTAAAAGTAACAAGTAACATCCAATGGAAACCCCATATGTTTCACGCTGATCTTTCAACAGAAACTCTGCAGGCCAGAAGAGAATGGCATGGCATATTTAAAGCACTGAAAGAGAAAAATCTACAGCCAAGATTACTGTACTTGGCAAGGATCTCCTTCAAAATTGATGGAGATCAAAGATTTTCAGATGAGCCAAAGGTAAGAGAATTCTTTACCACAAAACCAGCTTTACAACAAATGGTAAAGGGACTTATATAGTCAAGAAATATAAGAGAAGAAAAAAGTTCGACAAAATCGACCCCCAAAAATTAAGAAAATGGCAATAAGAGCACTGCTGCTGCTGCTGCTAAGTCGCTTCAGTCCTGTCTGACTCTGTGCGACCCCATAGACGGCAGCCCACCAGGCTCCCCGGTCCCTGGGATTCTCCAGGCAAGAACACTGGAGGGGGTTGCCATTTCCTTCCTCAATGCATGCAAGTGAAAAGTGAAAGGGAAGTCGCTCTGTCCTGTCGAACTCTGTGTGACCCCATGGACTGCAGCCTACCAGGCTCCTCCGTCCATGGGATTTTCCAGGCAAGAGTACTGGAGTGGGGTGCCATTGCCTTCTCCGAATAGGAGCACATATGTCAATAATTATTCTAAATATAAATGGATTAAATGTTCCAACCAAAAATCCCAGACTGGCTAAATGGATACATAAACAAGACCTCGGGGTGGGGGCGTGGTCCTAAGATGGCAGAGGAATAAGATGGGGAGACCCCATTCTCCCCAACACATTCATCAAATGATCATTTGAACGCTGAGCAACTTCCACAAAACAATTTCTGAATGCTGGCAGAGGACACCAGGTACCCAGATAGGCTGCTCATTGTCTTTGAAAGGAGAACAAAGGATTGAGCAAATACCAAAGCAGAACTAGCCGGCTGTCTCCAGGCCCCTCCCCCAACAAGAGGCAGACAGCCATGTGTGTGGCAGCCAGAATCAGAAGGCAAGGGGCGGCCTCAGCCTCAGAGACCGGCATTCTCCACCAAACTGTGAGCAGGCTGCCAGTTTCTAACCATGTCTTCCTGGAGTCCTGGACGGTTGACATCTGCCAGGAAAGTTGCAGCTTGAGATCAGCACCCCAGAGGAGATACATGATACACCTGAGGCAGTGTTCTCATGGCACACCCAGGAAACTGAGCGGCCTGGACCCAGTAGGTAATTAAGATGCATGGCCCACTTGGGACAGTGCGTTGGCCAAGCACCTGGTCGCCTGAGCTGCTGGGACCTGGGAAGGGCACAAAACGCACGTGCATCTGAGTCTGTGACTTTGCGGTGTACCTGAAAACCTGAACCTGAGCAGCTTAGACCTGGGAATTGCAGGAAATGCAGGGCTCACATTGGGCAGTACCCCTGAAGAGCAATCTGGAAGCTGAGCAGTGTACACGTGGAAAGCACACACCACCATGATCTTGGGAAAGCCCAGTGTGTTCCATACACTGCAAGCACTTTCCCAAAATACACATCAACATTATTTGTTTGCAGTGTTCCTCCCTCCCCACAACTCAACTGAACAAGTGAGCCGAAATAAGTGACCACCTTTGCCCCCTTGTGCCAGGGCAGAAATTAGACACTAAAGAGACTTGCAAAGAGAGAAAGCAAAAATAAATAAAGAAAAGGGAACCCCTCTGGGAGTGAGAGGTGCAACGGATTAAAACCCTGTAGTTAATATTGACTAAGCATAGGAAGGGGCTTATAGATCTTGTAAAGAAATGCAAGCTGGAACAAGGAATTATCTGAAACTCAACTGAACCCACACTGCCCACAACGGCTCCAGAGAAATTCCTAGATATAGTTTTTCTATTATCAACCTTCTAATTGATTAAAATTATTTATTATTTTTTCCTTCTTACTTTTTTTTTTTTAATTTTACAATATTGTATTGGTTTTGCCATACATCCACATGAATCTGTCATGGGTGTACACGTGTTACCCATCCTGAACCCCCCTCCCACTCCCTCCCTGTACCATACTTCTGGGTCATCCCAGTACACCAACCCCAAGCATCCTGTAACCTGCATCAAACCTGGACTGACGATTCGTTTCTTATATGATATTATACATGTTTCAATGCCATTCTCCCAAATCATCCAACCCTCTTCCTCTCCCACAGAGTCCAAAAGACTGTTCTATACATCTGTGTCTCTTTTGCTGTCTCACATACAGGGTTATCGTTACCATCTTTCTAAATTCCATAGACATGTGTTAGTATACTGTATTGGTGTGGGTTTTTTTTTTTTTTTTTCTTTCTTTCTTTCTGGCTTACTTCACTCGATATAATAGGCTCCAGTTTCATCCACCTCATTAGAACTGATTCAAATGTATTCTTTTTAATGGCTGAGTAATACTCCACTGTGTATATGTACCACAGCTTTCTTATCCATTTGTCTGCTGATGGACATCTAGGTTGCTTCCATGTCCTGGCTATTAGAATCAGTGCTGTGATGAACATTGTGGTACATGTGTCTCTTTCAATTCTGGTTTCCTTGGTGTGTATGCCCAGCAGTGGGATTGCTGGGTCATAATTAATCCTTTAATTTTCAATTTTACAACCTATTACCTTGCAAAATATGACCCTATTTTTAAAGCATATTTCATATTTGTTAAATATATTTTGTGACTGATTGTGTTTTGTATTTTTAATATTGTATTTCAGAGAGTCTACCCTCTACTCAAGATTTTTTTTTTTTACTTAAATTTATTTACTTGTTTTAATTAGAGGCTAATTACTTTACAAAATTGTAGTGGTTGTTGCCATACATTGACATGAATCAACCATGGATGTATCAGTTCAGTTCAGTTCAGTTGCTCAGTTGTGCCCGACTATTTGCGACCCCACACGCTGCAGCATGCCAGGCCTCCGTGTCCATCAACAACGGCTGGAGTCTACCCAAACCCATGTCCATTGAGTCGGACATCCAAACATCTCCTCCTCTGCTGTCCTCTTCTGCCCTCAGTCTTTCCCTGAATCAGGGTCTTTTCAAATGAATCAGCTCTTCACATCAGGTGGCCAAAATATTGAAGATTCAGCTTCAAAATCAGTCCTTCAAATGAACACCCAGGACTGATCTCCTTTGGGATGGACTGGTTGGGTCTCCTTGCAGTCCAAGGGACTCTCAAGAGTCTTCTCCAACGCCACAGTTTAAAATCATTTATTCTCAGGTGCTCTGCTTTCTTTATAGTTGAACTCTCATATCCATACATGACCATGGGAAAAACCATAACCTTGACTAGATGGACCTTTGTTGACGAAGTAATGTCTCTGCATTTCAATTTACTGTCTAGGTTGGTCATAACTTTCCTTCCAAGGTGTAAGTGTCTTATAATTTCATGGCTGCAATCACCATCTGCAATGATTTTGGACCCCCTTCCTCCTCTCAAAGTATGACGTCAGCCACTGTTTCCCCATCTATTTGCCATGAAGTGATGGGACTGAATGCCATTATCTTAGCTTTGTGAATGTTGAGCTTTAAGCCAATCTTTTCAATCTGCTCTTTCTCTTTCATCAAGAGGCTCTTTTTTTTTTTTTTTTGAATTAAAAAATATTAATTTATTTATTTTAATTGGAGGCTCATTACTTTACAATACTGTAGTGGTTTTTGCCATATATTGACATGAATCAACCATGGGTGTACATGTGTCCCCCATCCTGAATCCCCCTCCCACCTCCTTCCCCGTCCCATCCCTCAGGGTCATCCCAATGCACTGGCCCTGAGCGCCCTATCTCATGCATCAAACCTGGACTGAAGATCTATTTCACATATGGTAATACACATGTTTCAATGGTATTCTCTCAAATCATCCCACTCTTGCCTTCTCCCACAGAGTCCAAAGTCTGTTCTTTTTCTCTGCGTCTCTTTAGCTGTCTCATATATAGGGTCATTGTTACCATCTTTCTAAATTCCATATATATGCATTAATATACTGTATTGGTATTTTTCTCTCTGACTTACTTCACTCTGTATAATAAGCTCTAGTTTCACCCACCTCATCAGAACTGATTCAAATGCATTCTGTTTAATGGCTGAGTAATATTCCATTGTGTGTATGTACCACAGCTTTCTTATCCATTCATCTGCTGAGGGACATCTAGGTTGCTTCCATGTCCTGGCTATTATAAACAGTGGTGCGATGAACATTGGGGTACATGTGTCTCTTTCAATTCTGGTTTACTTTGTGTGTATGTCCAGCGGTGGGATTGCTGGGTCATATTTCCAGTTTTTTAAGAAATTTCCACACTCTTCTCCACAGTGGCTGTACTAGTATGCATTCCCACCAATAGTGTAATATAGTTCCTTGTACTCCACACCCTCTCCAGCATTTACTGTTTGCAGACTTTTTGATAGCAGCCATTCTGACCGGTGTAATATAGTACCTCATTGTGGTTTTGATTTTAATTTCTCTGATACCGAGTGTTGTTAAGCATCTTTTCATGTGTTTGTTAGCCATCTGTATGTCTTCTTTGGAGACACGCCTATTTAGTTCTTTGGCCCATTTTTTTGATTGGGTCGTTTATTTTTCTGGTATTGAGCTGCATGAGCTGCTTGTATATTTTTGAGATTAACACCTCTGTACAGAAAACTATAAAACACTGATGAAAGAAATCAAAGAGGACACTATTAGATGGAGAAATATACCATGTTCATGAATCAGAAGACTCAATATAGTGAAAATGAGTATTCTACCCAAAGCAATCTGTAAATTCAATGCAATCCCTATCAAGCTATCAATGGTATTTTTCAGAGAACTAGAACAAATAATTTCACAATTTGTATGGAAATACAAAAAAACCTTGAATAGCCAAAGCAATCTTGAGAAAGAAGAATGGAACTGGAGGAATCAACCTGCCTGATTTCAGACTATACTACAAAGCTACAGTCATCAAGACAGTGTGGTTCTGGCACAAAGACAGAAACATAGATCAATGGAACAAAATAGAAAGCCAGAGATGAATCCATGCACCTATGGACACCTTATCTTTGACAAAAGATGCAAGAATATACAATGGAGAAAAGACCATCTCTTTAACAATTGGTGCTTGGAAAACTGGTCAACCACTTGCAAAAGAATGAAACTAGAACACTTTCTAACACCATACACAAAAATAAACTCAAAATGGCTTACAGATCTAAATGTAAGACCAGAAACTATAAAACTCCTAGAGGAAAACATAGGCAAAACACACTCTGATATAAATCAAAGCAGGACCCTCTATGACCCACCTCCCAGAGTAATGGACATAAAAGCAAAAATTAACAAATGTAACCTAATTAAACTTAAAATCTTTTGCACAACGAAGGAAACTATAAGCAAGGTGAAAAGACAGCCTTCAGAATGGGAGAAAATAATAACAAAAGAGGCTCTTTAGTTCTTCTTCACTTTCTGTCAAAAAGTGGTGTCATCTGCATATCTGAGTTATTGATATTTCTTCCAGCAAACTTGATTCCAGATTGTACTTCCTCCAGCCCAGCGTTTCTCATGATGTACTCTGCATATAAGTTAAGTAAGCAGGGTGACAATATACAGCCTTGACCCACTCCTTTTCCTATTTGGAACCAGTCTGTTATTCCATGTTCAATTGTAACTGTTCCTTCCTGACCTGCATACAGGTTTCTCAAGCGGCAGGTTACGTGGTCTGCTAATATGTACCATGGGTGTATACCCATGGATGTATATGGGTGCCTAATCCTGAACCCCCTCCCATCTCCCTCCCCATCTCATTCCTCAGGATTGTCCCAGTGCACTGGCCCTTGGCACCCTGTCTCATGTACCAAACCTGGACTGGTCTTCTATTTCACATATGGTAATATGCATGTTCCACTTCTATTCTCCCAAATCATCCCACCCCTAGCTTCTTCAATAGAGTCCAAAAGTCTGCTATTTATATCTGTGACTCTTTTGCTCTCTGACATGTAGGGTCCTCATTACTATCTTTCTAAATTATATATATATATATATATATATATATATATATATATATATATATATATATATATATTTATTTATTTATTTATATATATATATATATAAATATATATGTTAATATAGTGTATGGATGTTTTCCTTTCTGCCTTGCATCACTCTGTATCATAGGATCCAGTTTCATTCACCTCATTAGAAGTGATTCAAATGCACTCTTTTAAGTAGCTGAGTAATATTCCATTCTGTATATGTACCAAAGCTTTACTATCCACTCATCTGCTCATGGATATCTAGGTAGCTTCCATGTCCTAAACATGAAAACACTGCTGTGATGATGAACATTGGGGTAGACATGTCTCTTTCAATTCTGGTTTCCTCAGTGTGTATGCCCAGCAGTGGGTTTCTTGGGTCACATGACAGTACTAGTTCCAGCTTTTTAAGGAATCTACACAGCGTCCCCCATACTGGCTGTATTAGTTTGCATTGCCTCCAACACTGTAAGAGGATTCCCTTTCTTCTGCAGTCTGTTCAGCATGTATTTTTTGTCGACGTTTTGATAACAGCCATTCTGACAGGTGTGAGATGGTATAACATTGTGGCTTGATGTCCATTTCTGTGATAATGAGTGATGTTGAGCATCTTTTCATGTGTTTCTTAACCATCTGTATGTCTTCTTTGGAGAACTGTCTGTTGAGTTCTTCAGCCTAATTTTTGATTGGGCCATTAATTTTTTCTGGTATTGAGTTGCATGAGCTTCTTGTATATTTTTGAGTTTCACTTAGTCAATTGCTTCATTTACTATCATTTTCTCCCGTTCTGATGACTGTCTTTTCACCTTCCTTGTTTCCTTCATTGTTCAGGAGCTTTTAAATTTGATTCGTTCCGTTGGTTTATTTTTGCTTTTATTTACATTACTCTGGGAGGTGAGTCATAGAAGGTCCTGCTGTGATTTATGTCAGAGACTGTTCTGTCTATATTTTCCTCCAGAAGTTTTACAGTTTCTGGTCTTTCATTTAGATCTTTAATCCATAATTAGTTTATTTTTGTGTATCATTAGAAAGTATTCTAGAATCATTATCTTACAGGTGGTTGGCCAGTTTTTCCAGTGCCACTTGTTAAAGATATCGGTCTTTTCTCCATTGTATATTCCTGAGTCCTTTGTCGAAGATAAAGTGACCATAGGTGCGTGGATTTATCTCTGGGCTTTCTATTTTGTTCCATTGATCTATATTTCTGTCTTGGTGTCAGTAACATACTGTCTTGATAACTGTAGCTTTGTACTATAGCCTGAAGTCATGCAGGTTGATTCCTTCAGTTCCATTCTTCTTTCTCAAGATTGCTTTGGCTATTCGAGGTTTGTTTGTTTTTTTTTCCCCCCCTTCATACAAACTGTGCAATGATTTGTTCTAGTTCTCTGAAAAACACTTTTGGTAGGTTGATAATTACTTTAAATGTAAACAGATTAAATGTTCCAACCAAAAGACACAGACTGATTGAATGGATACAAAAACATGACCCATATATATATGCTGTCAACCAGAAACCACCTTCAGATGCAAGGACACATATAGACTGAAATTGAGAGGATGGAAAAATACATTCTATGCAAATGGAAAGCAAAAGAAAGCTGGAATATTAATCCTGATATCAGACAGGCCTTAAAATAAGAATACTATAAAAAATAAGGAAAGACACTACACTATGATAAAAGGATCAATCCAAGAGGGAGACATAACAGTTGTAAACATCTATGCACTGAACACTTTATTGCCGAATTTTACCTTAAATTGAAGAAACTAGCGAAAATGACTAGATGATTCAGGTATGAACTAAATCAAATCCCTTATGTTTATACAGTGGAAGTGACAAATAGATTCAAGACAGAATATTGAAGATTCAAGACAGAATCAAGATAGACAGAATGCCTGAAGAACTATCGATGGAGTTTTGTGACAGTGTACAGGAGGCAGTGATCAAGACCATACCCAAGAAACACAAATGCCAAAAGTCAAAATGGTTCTCTGAGGAGGCCTTCCAAATAGCTGAGAAACGAAAGGAAGCAAAAGACAAAGGAGAGAGGGAAATATATACCCATTTGAATGAAGAGTTCCAAAGAATTGCAAGTAGAGATAAGAAAGCCTTCCTCAGCAATCAAAAAAAAGAACAGAGGAAAACAATAGAATGGGAAAGACTAGAGATCACGTCAAGGAAATTAGAGATACAAAGGGAGCATTTCATGGAAAGATGGGCACAATAATGGACAGAAATGCTATGGACATAAGAGAAGCAAAAGATATTAAGAATTGATGGCAACAATGCACAGAAGAATTATACAAAAAAGATCTTCATGATGCAGATAACCAGGATAGTGTGATCACTCACCTAGAGCCAGACATCCTGGAATGTGAAGCCAAGTGGATCTTAGGAAGCAAAGCTACTGGAAGTTATGGAATTCCAGTTGAGCTATTTGAAATCCTAAAAGACGATGTTGTGAAAGTACCACGCAATACGCCGGCAAAGTTTCAAAGCTTGGCAGTGGTCACCGGACTGGAAAACGTCAGTTTTCATCCCAGTCTCAAAGGAAGGTAATGCCAAAGAATGCTCAAACAACCACACAGTTGCACTCATCTCACGTGCTAGTAGAGTAATGCTCAAAATTCTCCAAACCAGGCTTCAACAGTATGTGAACTGTGAACTTCCAGATGTTAAAAGTGGACTTAGAATAGTCAGAGGAACCAGAGATCAAATTGCCAACATCCACTGGATCATGGAAAAAGCAAGAGTTCCAGGAAAAACATATATTTCTGCTTTATTCAATATGCCAAAACCTCTGAGTGTATGGGTCAAAATAAACTGTGGAAAATTCTAAAAGAGATGGGAGTACCAGGCCACCTGACTTGCCTCCTGAGAAATCTGTGTGCAGGTCAAGAAGCATCAGTTAGAACTGGACATGAAACAACAGACTGGTTGCAAGTCGGGAAAGGAGTATATCAAGGCTGTATTTCATCACCCTGCTATTTAACTTATAAGCAAAGGACATCATGCTAAATGCCAGGCTGGATGAAGCACAAGCTGGAATCAAGATTGTCAAGAGAACTATCAGTAATCTCATATATGCAGATAACACCACCCTTATGGCAGAAAGTGAGGACCTAAAGAGCCTCTTGATGAAAGTGAAAGAGGAGAGTGAAAAAGTTGGCTTAAAACTCAACATTCAGAAAACTAATATCATGGCATCCAGGCACATCCCTTCATGGCAAATAGATCAGGAAACAGTGCCAGACTGTTTTTCGCAGTTGGGGAGGCAAATCACTACAGATGTTGATTGCAGCCATGAAATTCAAAGGTGCTTGCTCCTTGGAAGTCACGCTATGACTTACTTAGAAAGCATTAAAAAGCAGAGACATTATTTTACCAACAATCAACCAATGTGTCAAAGCAATCCTTTTTGCAATAGTCATGTACTGATGTGAGAGTTGGAGGAGAAGGAAAGCTGAGTGCCTAAGAATTGATCCTTTGGAACTGTGGTGTTGGAGAAAACTCTTGGGGATATCAAAGCAGTCAATCCCAAAAAAATCAGTCCTGAACATACATTGAGATGACTGAAGCTCCAATACTTTGGCAACATGATGCAAAGAAGTAACTCATTTGAAAAGACCCTGATGCTGGAAAAGATCGAAGGCCAGAAGAGAAGGGGACGATAGAAGACGAGATAGTTGGATGGCATCCTCAATGCACATGAGTTTTACCAAGCTCCGGAAGTTGGTGATGGACAGGGACAAGGAAGCCTGGTGCGATGTTTTACCATAAAGTATGATGTTAGTTACACAGTTTATTACCATCATCAGGTTGAGGAAGTTTTCTATTTCTAGTTTGCTAAGAGTTTTTATACAGAATGTGTTCAGTCACTCAGATCTGTCCAGCTCTTTGCGACCCCATGGAGTTTAAACCCAAACGGTTCCTCTGGTTGAGGATTCTCCAGGCAAGAATACTGGAGATGGTTGCCATGCCCTCCGCCAGGGCATCTTCCCAACCCTGGAATAGATATTAGACTTTATCAAATTATTTTTCAGCGTTTTTTGAGATGACCCTACTGTGTTTTATTTTTTGTCCTTTAGTACTTTAAATTACACTGATTGATTTTCAAATGTTTAACCAATCCTGCATTCTTAGGGGACAAAAATTAATAGATTATGCTGCGTTGTCTTTGTATATATTGGCATAGTCTGCGCTTCACTCTGAACACTTTCTGTTGCTACGTCTTCAAGTGCACAATTTTCTCCTGCTGTCCTGTCTAATCTGTCATTTATTCCATCGACTGTGTTTGCCATCTGACGCTACAGTTTTCCTATCTACAAGATGGAATTGGTCTACTTTATTATTTGCATGTCTCTACTTAATTTTACAAAATGCAAAACACAGTCATTCCAATATTCCAATGTCTCTGTCTGCAATGTCTTAAATCTATGCCGCTTCTGGGTCAGTTTGATTTCTCAAGGGAAATTTAATATGATTTTTCCTTACCTTAGTGAGATTAAATATATTTTTAATGTGGTTAGTGTATAGTCCAATATCTTTCTTGTCAAATGTCTGCTCATGTCTTTTAAACATCTCTTAATAAAGTGAATGTCCAGTAGTACATCTTTCTTAGAAACTGTTGGCTCGTGTGTTTTTCACATTTTTCTATCATTCTTTAGGTTCTTTGTTATAAAATTTTAACAGTCATTTTTTGGGTTTGTTTATGGTGCTTTTTTTTTTTTCTACCTCTTAAAATTTTAAGCAGTGTCATGCATCCAGGGTGAATAAGGAACCAGTGAACACCAGGAAGTGAGCGCTTCACAGGAAATCCAGGAAGTCCCACTAAGACAAAAAACTGTGTACCCCAGGGCACACCTCACGCTGGCTGACCCTGCTTGTCAATTAGGAACACAAGGACTGAGATGAAGCCGACACCTCATTCCCCTTTCCTCCAGAGGCAACCACCTCAATGAGAGACCTTGGGAACTAGGTGGGGATACATGATTACACACTGTTTCTTTCAGGAAGCTGGAATCTTGTCGTAGCTCTTCATGGAAATGAATTCCAGCATGGTCTCAATGGTGACGTAAGCAGCAATGGAGGTACCAGCTGGCAAACAAGATGAGAAAAGAGATTTGTAAGGGCACATGTTGAGAAAGCCCTTTCCAGACGAGGCTCACACAACTCTGAGCAAGCACCGCCCCTTCGGGGGAATACTAATCACTCAAAGGTCGTCATTTCTTTCTTGGGATGCCTCATCCCCATCACCCTGTAGAAACCCAAACTTGGGTATTACACCTAATGTGGTGAGCATGAGTCCTAGATTTGAAACTAGACAGCTCCAAGTGGACCAATAGCAAAAATATTCAGTGCATTCTCACAGCCTGAAGACAGGGGTTTCAGACTGGAAACTAGAAAAGTGAGGACACCTATGTGCAAACTGAGCAAAGGAAGTGGGATGGAAAAGATTCCTGGTAGGTGGTCCAGAATTAAATGGTGCTCAAAGTGCTTTAAGAACACCTTATAGGAGGAAAGTAGAATGATTCTCTTTTCCACAGATACTTCGATAGAACCTAATTATCATGGAGGAATTTTAGGCAGGATATGAAAAACTAGATAATGGTGAAATGTGAGAGAGAAAAGAATGAAAACCTGAATACTGTGGCTGTGGGCCAAGGTTTGGAGGAGACCCAGTCTCCCTGCCATGTGGCCCTTCATGTAGACTTAGAGAGATGAGGATGGCAGGTGAGTTTGGAGGGCTCCTAAGGCCATTAAAAATGCTACCTTTCCCCCACCAAATCATCTGAGCTGCTCTCCATCCTCCCCTAGAGTTGACAGGATCGGGCTTTGTGATGTGAAGGCCCACCCAGGGCCACCATTGGCTGGTGGCAGCAACTTTATGAGTTGCTGACCTCAGAAAGCATAAGGCTGTGGCCCCCTGGGAGGGGTATGCATAGGGCTGCTCAGGGGCTCTGGAGCAGACCACTGTGGGTCTTCAAAATGACTAAGGTGACTGGGAAGCCACAAGGCTCTAGAGAAGTTGTGGAACAGCAGACTCTAGATACCCAGGAGGAAAAGATGAAAAGCTCCTGTCAACAGATGTCCAAAGAAGTGTCAAGGTGAGCTGAACCCATGCAAGGTCCTCTTGTCCATTGAGACCGCCCCATAAGACACCTCCCCTTGTCCTTGCCAGGCCCTTACCCCTTCTCCTCCCACACCCCTTCTCCTGAAGCCATTGTTCCCATCCATCTTCACCCTCTTCCCCAAACAAACCGCCACTCTGTACTCCCTTTTTTTGTTTTCTCCAGGTGGCCAGGGTAACCATGAGGGTGAATAAGCCATCTGGTCCTGAGCTTAGTTTTTCTTGTGGTTGGAAGCTTTTTGATTGCAGTTTTGCCTTCTGTTTTCGTGATGGGTCTGTTGAGATTATCTATTTCTTCCTGGTTCAGTTTTGGAAGGTTATACTTTTCTGAGTATTTGTCCATTTCTTCTAAGTTGTCCATTTTATTGTCATATAGCTGCTGATAGTAGTCTCAGGATCCTTTCTATTTCTGTGTCGTCTGTTGTGATTTTTCCATTTTCATTTCTAACTTGTTGAATTGATTCTTCTCCCTTTCTTTCTTGATGAATCTGGCTAATGGCTTGTCTTTTTTTTTTTTTATTCTTCTTAAAGAACTGTCTTTTCCTTTCACTGATTTTTGTAACAGTTTCCTTTCTTTTTCACTTATTTCTTCCCTAATTTTTATGATTTCTTTCCTTCTGCTAACCCCGGGGTTCTTCATTTCTTCTTTTTCTCATTGCTTTAGCTGGGACGTTAGGTCATTTATTTGAGGTTTCTCTTGTTTCTTCAGATAAGCTTGTATTTTTATGAATCTTCCCCTTAGCACTGCTTTCTGAATCCCATTGGTTTTCATTTCATTTTCATTCATATCGTGTTTTCATTTTTGTTTGTATTAGCACTGCTTTCTGAATCCCATTGGTTTTCATTTCATTTTCATTCATATCGTGTTTTCATTTTTGTTTGTATCTATGCATATTTTCATTTCTTTTCTGATTTCTTCTGTTATATGTTGGTTATTCAGAAGTGTGTTGTTCAGCCTCCATATGTTTGTATTTTTAATAGTTTTATTTTTCCTGCTGTTGTAGGTTGTTTAGTCGCTCAGTTGTTTCCGACTCTTGTGGCCCCATGGACTGTAGCCTGCCAAACTCCTCTGTCTGTGGAACTCTCCAGGCCAGAATACTGGAGTTGGTTGCCATTTCTTTCTCCAGAGAATCTTCCCAACTCAGGAATCGAACCTGGGTCTCCTGCATTGCAGGCAGATTCTTTGCTGACTGAGCTACAACATCTAATCTTACTGCATTGTGATCAGAAACGATGCTTGAAATGATTTCATTTTTGTTTTCTTTTTCTAATTTATCAAGGCTAGATTTATGCAATCTATCCTGGAAATGTTCCATGTGCACTTGAGAAAAAGGTGAGATTCATTGTTTTGGGGTGAAGTGTCCTATAGATATCCATTAGGTCTAACCGGTCCATTGTATCACTTGAAGTTTGTGTTTCCTTGCTGATATTCTGCTCGGTTGATCTATACATACATGTAAGTGGGATATTAAAGTCTCTGGTTTCTGCCTTTTAGCAGGGCTGCTGAAAATACTCCTGATCACACCTCTCTGTCACTGCACTGAACGAATCTAGGTTCTGCCCTCGTTAGTCTCCCAACACATAATCCTGAACGCACATAAGGATCCCTGCACAAAAGCAGGCTGGGTGCTCCCAATGTTTAAGCCCCGAGAAACACTCCTGATCCTGCAATTCGGTCCCTGCACTGAACCAGGATGAGTCCTGACCTTGTTCAAACCCCCAACAAATACTCCTGAGTCAGCATCTCTGTCCCTGCCATGAACCAGGCTGGGTCCTTCTCTTGTTCAAGCCCCTGACAAATGTAGGTTAACATTAGTATCCAAACAAAAGTGAAATGTACTTACACTCCTGGTAAGAAACTTACAGTTAGCAAATGGTGTCAATGCGTAAGAAGCTGAAAGGTGAAGGCTGCAATAGACTTATTCCCCTGAATACCTATGCAATTCATAATCCACACAGACCTCCTGTATCAAGAGACATGTCCTCAACAGATTCTGTTGATTTTTTCTGATTCTGAAAAAAAATAGGTGACAATAACTGCAGCAGAATACCTCCAGTTGTCTGTGGAAGGGAAGGAGAAACTGTGTACCTGCAATAATTACAATGGAGTAAATAGTCTTAAGTAAGAAATAAAACTTTACTTATAGTAAAAAATCTTAAAGGCTCAAGAGACAAAAGCTTTGGGTGGCTTCCTCTTTCTTATTTTACTCTCATTTACAAGCAGGTCTGGGATAACCACAGAGGCTTCTGTTACCAGAGCAACAAGAGCAGGGCATGAAGAAATGCTGGCGTCTTGTGGACATTTTTTTCTAACAGTAACCTTAAAATGCTTGCTGATGGACACACTATTCACAAGGGTGCTGAGCTCCAACTGCTACCCACCATTGACAAATTACCAGAGCTCACCTAAGGGGAAAAATAACGTAAACACAGGAGAAGCTAACAGGAAGAGCATGTGAACAGGTAAACACAATTCCATGTTTATCTAAGAAAGCACATGGCAATTTGCACATTGGGTTGAATTCTAAGAGACATAAACATCGAAGTTGTGAGGACATTATCACCTCTGCATGAGCATGGAACAAGACCATGTGTCAAAAGCTGGACATGGTATCAATGGTAGAGTAACATTACTACAGTGGACAGTTTAGAGTACTGGTGGGATAGACTTGGTAAGAGTCATATGAGCATGACTAGAAAAGTGCACTCCCATGAGAGAGAAATAAATAAATAAAAAAAGAGGTAGAGACAGTTTGATTAATCAGATCCTCTCCTGGAATATTTCAGAAATGAAGAGATTTTGCACACAACACACCCCAAACCTCCTGTGGCACCATTCAGAACATTGAAGAGATGAAAGCAAAGTTAGCATACCTGGAGAGAGCAATGGATAAACAAACATGATACAGGTCTAGAATGATTTTTGAATCAAGCATTGAAATATGAACATAGGCCGTCTTCAGAGAGAGAGATCAACCCAGAGATCATCACACTGAGTGAAGGAGAGTCGACTCAAGAAACATTATGGGATGCAACGGACAATTGCTATACAAAAATCCAGAGCAGTTAGCACCCGCACAAAGGTGATGTGAGCATCCAACCTGGCATGAAATTTATGGGTAGCAGAGGACCCTGGTTGCATGGAAGGGATACATCTGGAAATTGGTACTAATTTCTTCCCAGAGATACATATAACATACAGAATCCATGCAAACCTAGTTCAGCAAGAGTGGTAGATGAGACTCGTTCTAATAACATGTAGGTGAAAACAAGCACAGCTGAATATCTAGTATTCTCAGTCCCATGGAACAAGAATCTGTACAAGTAAAACAAACGTGTCCTTGTCAATCAAGGATTGACTTTTACTTAAAATAAAATCCAAGTGTGAGCAGTCACCAAGTGTGAGCAGTCACCAGGTTTGCCGGCATCCTCTGGCTCTTTCTACTTTAATATACAACCAGGCCTGAGTAAAACTCTCAGGCGGCACAGACCATCCTAAAATAGGACAGAATAAAGAAACCCTTCAGCATGGAAGATTTTCTCTGCAACTGCAGCATCAAAACTATCGCTGATGCACATCTGATATTCACAAGGCCTCTGGACTCGACAGGACACCCACCCTTGAACATGTCAAGGTCACACACCCAAAATTAAATAAATAAACACACACACACACACAACTGGAACACTCTCAGGAAGAAAGTATCAACAGGAAAATACAACTCAAAGTGCTTTCTAAAAGCAAAAAGCCCATGAATAGTACTCCACAAGGTTTCTTATCAGAGATACAAACTGCCACAAGATATCAACTCTGACCAGTGAAAAAGGCCACCGTGGAAAACAGACCAGGCCAGAAATGGTAGATTAACATTAGTCAGTGGGATCCTTTTATAGTAGTGAGGGTATATCAGCGGGAGGAGCCAGTATAAGAATCACTGTCCACGTGGCTTTATAAAAAAAAAAAAAAGAAAATATGACAGGGCTTCTCCACTCCTATGATACTTCAGAAATACACAGACTTTGAAAACCACATGCCCAAGAGGATGCACTGCAGCAGGATTCCCAATGCCCAGAGATGAAATTAAAGGAAGTACACAGGGACAGAGAGATGAACAGATAAAGGAATGGGGTAGGGGTTCATGACGGAATATGACTCAAGCATTGAAACAAGGAAAGAATGACCTTGTCAGAGGTACAGACAATTGTGATAATCAGAGTCACTGAAGAAGGGCAGATGAGAGTTGTGTTACAGAATTTACGTTTCACATAGGACAGACAATATTGCTGGTAGTGAGTACCCCAACCGAGGTAAAATGGAACTCCCTGGAAGGCTTATATTGGTAGGCTGAAATTCATGGATTCCCACAAATACCTGTCACATACGTAATCTACAGGGACCGACTTAGCAAGAGTGATGTCGTACACACTTCTGAGAGCAGGTCAGAGAAAATAAACACTGCTGACTGCCTCTGTGTATCGATGTAAGGGAGCGAGAATCAGTACAGCCACAACAAAGGAAACTCTGTACAGATTCGTCAAACAAGAAATACGAACTATAATAAAGCTGAGAAGGAAGGAGACACAAGCTCACGGAGTTAGTGATTGACAGGGAAAGCGGGGCATGCTACAATCCATGGGGTTCCAAACCATCGGACACAACTGAGCAATTGAATTGAAGTGACTGACATATCCATATAAAATCCTAATACAGACTCAAAATGGATGTACTATACCAAGAGTGGTGTACTACACTCATTTAAAAATATATATACAGGAAATTAATCACAGATGAATAATTCTATGTATAGTTAGAAGGATACAAGAAAATGTACAACTACAAAAATAAGGCCATTTGAGTCAACATGCATGGCCCGAGAGATAATCATACTAAATGAAATAAGGCACACAGAGAAAGACAAATACCAAATTATATCATTCAAATGTAGAATCTAAGATATGACACAAATGAACATGTGTATGCAACAGATGCAAGCTCATGGACATATATAACAGACTTGAGGCTTCCAAGGCAGAGAGAATTGGGGGAGCAATGGACTAAGAGATTGGGGGGAGGAGATATAAACTAGAGTACATGGAATGGATTGACAAGTTTCTACTGTAGAACACAGAGAAATATATTCAGTACCCCATGATAACTTATAATGAAAACAAATATATATGGGGGAACCCTGGCAGTCCAGCAGTAAAGATTCCACACTTGCACTGCAGTGGATACATGTTCAAATCCTGGTTATAGAACTAATCACACACACTACAGTGTAGTAAAAAAAATTAAATAAATAAATAAATGCATACATACATAAAGATTAAATAAAAGAATGTGTATATGTGTGTGTGTGTGTGCACAATGCATTTACATGTATATATTTGCATAACTGAATCACTTTTCTGTAAAACAGACATTCACACAATGTTGTAAATCAACTATACTTCAGTTAAAAAGTAACGTGACTGTGAAAAGAAAATATTGCTATATATCATTGTATCTAAAATTAGTATCCAAAGAAAATTGCTGTAAACAAATTCGGCTCACTACTTAATGGCAGGCTTGCTGAAATATCTAAGGAGACACATACTGATGTCTGCAATTTAAAACAAAAGCAACAAGGAAAAAGATCGACTGTGCGTTGGAAAGAGGGATGGACAAATGGATAGATAGGTGACAAAGGAAGTATTGTAAAATGGTTACCAAACCAGACTCCTTTATATGCTCTCTACAAGAGAACCACCTGAAGCCAAGGTACACATATAGCTTGAATGTGGAGTGCTGGGAAAAGGTATTTCATGCAAGTGGAGACTGAAAGAATGCAGGAGTAGCTATATTCATATCAGATAAAATAGACTGAAATAAAGCCTGTGAAATGAGAAAGTGAAGGCCACTACATAATGATCAAAGCATCAATACAAGAAGAAGATATCAGATCAGATCAGATCAGTCGCTCAGTTGTTTCTGACTCTTCGCAACCCCAGGAATCGCAGCACGCCAGGCCTCCCTGTAGATCACCAACTCCCGGAAGTCACTGAGACTCACGTTCATCGAGTCAGTGAAGCCATCCAGCCATCTCATCCTGTGTCGTCCCCTTCTCCTCTTGCGCCCAATCCCTTCCAGCATCAGAGACTTTTTCAATGAGTCAATCCTTCTCAAGAGGTGGCCAAAGTACTGGAGTTTCAGCTTTAACATCATTCTTCCAAAGAAATCCCAGGGCTCATCTCCTTCAGAATGGACAGCTTGGATCTCCTTGCAGTCCAAGGGACTCTCAAGAGTCTTCTCCAACACCACAGTTCAAAAGCATCAATCCTTAGGCGCTCAGCATTCTTCACAGTCCAACACTCACATCCATATATGACCATAGGAAAAACCATAGCCTTGACTAGATGGACCTTTGTTGGTAAAGGAATGTCTCTGTTTTTGAATATGCTATCTAGGTTAGTTATAACTTTCCTTCCAAGGAGTAAGCGTCTTTTAATTGCATGACTGCAGTCACCATCTGCAGTGATTTTGGAGCCCAGAAAAACAAAGTCTGACACTGTTTCCACTGTCACCCCATCTATTTCCCATGAAGTGATGGGACCAGATGCCATGATCTTCGATTTCTGAATGTTGAGCTTTAAGCCAACTTTTTCACTCTCCACTTTCACCTTCATCAAGAGGCTTTTTAGCTCCTCTTCACTTTCTGCGATAAGGGTGGTGTCATCTGCATATCTGAGGTTATTGATATTTCTCCCGGCAATCTTGATTCCAGCTTGTATTTCTTCCAGCCTAGCGTTTCTCATGATGTACTCTGCATGTAAGTTAAATAAACAGGTTGACAATATACAGCCTTGACGGACTCCTTTTCCTATATGGAACCAGTCTGTTGTTCCATGTCCAGTTCTAACTGTTGCTTCCTGACCTGCATACAAATTTCTCAAGAGGCAGATCAGGTGGTCTGGTATTCCCATCTCTTTCAGAAGTTTCCACAGTTTATTGGGATCCACACAGGCAAAGGCTTTGGCATAGTCAATGAAGCAGAAATAGATGCTTTTCTGGAACACTCTTGCTTTTTCCATGATCCAGCGGATGTTGGCAATCTGATCTCTGGTTCCTCTGCCTTTTCTAAAACCAGCTTGAACAGCAGGAAGTTCATGGTTCCCATATTACTGAAGCCTGGCTTGGAGAATTTTGAGCATTACTTTACTAGTGTGTGAGATGAGTGCAAATGTGTGGTAGTTTGAGCATTCTTTGGCATTGCCTTTCTTTGGGATTGGAATGAAAACTCACCTTTTCCAGTCCTGTGGCCACTGCTGAGTTTTCCAAATTTGCTGGCATATTGACTGCAGCACTTTCACAGCATCGTCTTTCAGGATTTGGAATAGCTCAACTGGAATTCCATTACCTCCACTATTTTTGTTCGTAGTGCTGCTTTCTAAGGCCCACTTGACTTCACGTTCCAGGATGTCTGGCTCTAGGTCAGTGAACACACCATAATGATTAACTGGGTCATGAATATCTTTTTTGTACAGTTCTTCTGTGTATTCTTGCCATCTCTTCTTAATATCTTCTGCTTCTGTTAGGTCCATACCATTTCTGTCCTTTATCGAGCCAAGGTTTGCATGAAAGGTTCCTTTGGTATCTCTGATTTTCTTGAAGAGATTCCCTAGTCTTTCCTATTCTGTTGTTTTCCTCTATTTCTTTGCATTGACCGCTGAAGAAGGCTTTCTTATCTCTTCTTGCTATTCTTTGGAACTCTGCATTCAGATGTTTATCTCTCTCCTTTTCTTCTATAAATACCTATGTACACAACATAGGAGTACCGCAGTACGTAAGGCAAATGCTAACAAATTTGAAAGGGGAAATTAAAAGTAATGTAGTAATAGTCGGAGACTTTCATATCCCAGTTACATGTATGTATAGATCAACCGAGCAGAAAATCAGCAAGGAAACACAAACTTCAAATGATACAATGGACCGGTTATACCTAATTGATATCTATAGGACACTTCACCCCAAAACAATGAATCTCACCTTTTTCTCAAGTGCACATGGCACATTTCCAGGATAGATTGCATAAATCTAGCCCTGGTAAATTAGAAAAAGAAAACAAAAATGAAATCATTTCAAGCATCATTTCTGATCACAATGCAGTAAGATTAGATGTTGTAGCTGAGTCAGCAAAGAATCTGCCTGCAATGCAGGAGACCCAGGTTCGATTCCTGAGTTGGGAAGATTCTCTGGAGAAGGAAATGGCAACCAACTCCAGTATTCTGGCCTGGAGAGTTCCACGGACAGAGGAGTTTGGCAGGCTACAGTCCATGGGGCCACAAGAGTCGGAAACGACTGAGCGACTAAACAACCTACAACAGCAGGAAAAATAAAACTATTAAAAATACAAACATATGGAGGCTGAACAACACACTTCTGAATAACCAACATATAACAGAAGAAATCAGAAAAGAAATGAAAATATGCATAGATACAAACAAAAATGAAAACACGATATGAATGAAAATGAAATGAAAACCAATGGGATTCAGAAAGCAGTGCTAAGGGGAAGATTCATAAAAATACAAGCTTATCTGAAGAAACAAGAGAAACCTCAAATAAATGACCTAACGTCCCAGCTAAAGCAATGAGAAAAAGAAGAAATGAAGAACCCCGGGGTTAGCAGAAGGAAAGAAATCATAAAAATTAGGGAAGAAATAAGTGAAAAAGAAAGGAAACTGTTACAAAAATCAGTGAAAGGAAGACAGTTCTTTAAGAAGATTAAAAAAGAAAAAAAAAAAAGAAAAAGACAAGCCATTAGCCAGATTCATCAAGAAAGAAAGGGAGAAGAATCGATTCAACAAATTAAAATGAAAAGGGAAAAATCACAACAGACAACACAGAAATAGAAAAGATCCTGAGACTACTATCAGCAGCTATATGACAATAAAATGGACAACTTAGAAGAAATGGACAAATACTCAGAAAAGTATAACCTTCCAAAACTGAACCAGGAAGAAATAGATAATCTCAACAGACCCATCACGAACATAGAAGGCAAAACTGCAATCAAAAAGCTTCCAACCACAAGAAAAAATAAGCTCAGGACCAGATGGCTTATTCACCCTCATGGTTACCCTGGCCACCTGGAGAAAACAAAAAAAGGGAGTACAGAGTGGCGGTTTGTTTGGGGAAGAGGGCGAAGATGGATGGGAACAATGGCTTCAGGAGAAGGGGTGTGGGAGGAGAAGGGGTAAGGGCCTGGCAAGGACAAGGGGAGGGGTCTTATGGGGCGGTCTCAATGGGCAAAGGGACCTTGCATGGGTTCAGCTCACCTGGACACTTCTTTGGACATCTGTTGACAGGAGCTTTTCATCTTTTCCTCCTGGGTATCTAGAGTCTGCTGTTCCACAACTTCTCTAGAGCCTTGTGGCTTCCCAGTCACCTTAGTCATTTTGAAGACTCGCAGTGGTCTGCTCCAGAGCCCCTGAGCAGCCCTATGCATACCCCTCCCAGGGGGCCACAGCCTTATGCTTTATGAGGTCAGCAACTCATTTCCCCAGCCAATGGTGGCCCTGAGTGGGCCTTCACATCACAAAGCCCGATCCTGTCAATTCTAGGGGAGGATGGAGAGCAACTCAGATGATTTGGTGGGGGAAAGGTAGCATTTTTAATGGCCTTAGGAACCCTCCAAACTCACCTGCCATCCTCATCTCTCTAAGTCTACATGAAGGGCCACATGGCAGGGAGACTGGATCTCCTCCAAACCTTGGCCCACAGCCACAGTATTCAGGCTTTCATTCTTTTCTCTCTCACATTTCACCATTATCTAGTTTTTCATATCCTGCCTAAAATTCCTCCATGATAATTAGGTTCTATCGAAGTATCTGTGGAAAAGAGAATCATTCTACTTTCCTCCTATAAGGTGTTCTTAAAGCACTTTGAGCACCATTTAATTCTGGACCACCTACCAGGAATCTTTTCCATCCCACTTCCTTTGCTCAGTTTGCACATAGGTGTCCTCACTTTTCTAGTTTCCAGTCTGAAACCCCTGTCTTCAGGCTGTGAGAATGCACTGAATATTTTTGCTATTGGTCCACTTGGAGCTGTCTAGTTTCAAATCTAGGACTCATGCTCACCATATTAGGTGTAATACCCAAGTTTGGGTTTCTACAGGGTGATGGGGATGAGGCATCCCAAGAAAGAAATGACGACCTTTGAGTGATTAGTATTCCCCCGAAGGGGCGGTGCTTGCTCAGATTGTTTGAGCCTCGTCTGGAAAGGGCTATCTCAACATGTGCCCTTACAAATCTCTTTTCTCATCTTGTTTGCCAGCTGGTACCTCCATTGCTGCTTACGTCACCATTGAGACCATGCTGGAATTCATTTCCATGAAGAGCTACGACAAGATTCCAGCTTCCTGGAAGGAACACTGTGTAATCATGTATCCCCGTCTGGTTCCCAAGGTCTCTCACTGAGGTGCTTGCCTCTGGAGGAAAGGGGAATGAGGTGTCGGCTTCATCTCAGTCCTTGTGTTCCTAATTGACAAGCAGGGTCAGCCAGCCTGAGGTGTGCCCTGGGGTACACAGTTTTTTGTCTTAGTGGGACTTCCTGGGTTTCCTGTGAAGTGCTCACTTCCTGGTGTACACTGGTTCCTTATTCACCCTGGATGCATGACACTGCTTAAAATTTTAAGAGGTAGGAAAAAAAAAAAAAAAAAGCACCATAAACAAACCCAAAAGATGGCTGTTAAAATTTTATAACAAAGAACCTAAAGAATGATAGAAAAATGTGAAAAACACACGAGCCCACAGTTTCTAAGAAAGATGTACTACTGGACATTCACTTTATTCAGAGATGTTTAAAAGACATGAGCAGCCATTTGACAAGAAAGATATGGGACTATACACTAACCACATTAAAAAGATATTTAATCTCACTAAGGTAAGAAAAAATCATATTAAATTTCCCTTGAGAAATCAAACTGACCCAGAAGCGGCATAGATTTAAGACATTGCCGACAGAGACATTAGAATATTGGAATGACTGTGTTTTTTGCATTTTGTAAAATTAAGTAGAGACATGCAAATAATAAAGTAGACCAATTCCATCTTGTAGATAGGAAAACTGTAACGTCAGATGGCAAACACAGTCGATAGAATAAATGACAGATTAGACAGGACAGCAGGAGAAAATTGTGCACTTGAAGACGTAGCAACAGAAAGTGTTCAGAGTGAAGCGCAGACCATGCCAATATGTACAAAGACAACGCAGCATAATCTATTACTTTTTGTCCCCTAAGAATGCAGGATTGGTTAAACATTTGAAAATCAATCAGTGTAATTCAAAGTACTAAAGGACAAAAAATAAAACACAGTAGGGTCATCTCAAAAAACGCTGAAAAATAATTTGATAACGTCTGATATCTATTCCCGGGTTGGGACGATGCCCTGGCAGAGGGCACGGCAACCAACTTCAATATTCTTGCCTGGAGAATCCTCAACCAGAGGAACCATTTGGGTTTAAACTCCATGGGGTCGCAAAGAGCTGGGCAGATCTGAGTGACTGAACACATTCTGTATAAAAACTCTTAGCAAACTAGAAATAGAAAACTTCCTCAACCTGATGATGGTAATACACTGTATAACTAACATCATACTTTATGGTAAAACATCACACCAGGCTTCCCTGTCCCTGTCCATCACCAACTTCCAGAGCTTGCTAAAACTCATGTGCATTGAGGATGCCATCCAACTATCTCGTCTTCTATCGTCCCCTTCTCTTCTGGCCTTCGATCTTTTCCAGCATCAGGGTCTTTTCAAATGAGTTACTTCTTTGCATCAGGTTGCCAAAGTATTGGAGCTTCAGTCATCTCAATGTATGTTCAGGACTGATTTTCTTGGGATTGACTGCTTTGATATCCTCAAGAGTTTTCTCCAACACCACAGTTCCAAAGGATCAATTCTTAGGCACTCAGCTTTCCTTCTCCTCCAACTCTCACATCAGTACATGACTATTGCAAAAAGGATTGCTTTGACACATTGGTTGATTGTTGGTAAAATAATGTCTCTGCTTTTTAATGCTTTCTAAGTAAGTCATAGCGTGACTTCCAAGGAGCAAGCACCTTTGAATTTCATGGCTGCAATCAACATCTGTAGTGATTTGCCTCCCCAACTGCGAAAAACAGTCTGGCACTATTTCCATTGTTTCCTGATCTATTTGCCATGAAGGGATGTGCCTGGATGCCATGATATTAGTTTTCTGAATGTTGAGTTTTAAGCCAACTTTTTCACTCTCCTCTTTCACTTTCATCAAGAGGCTCTTTAGGTCCTCACTTTCTGCCATAAGGGTGGTGTTATCTGCATATATGGGATTACTGATATTTCTCTTGACAATCTTGATTCCAGTTTGTGCTTCATCCAGCCTGGCATTTAGCATGATGTCCTTTGCTTGTAAGTTAAACAGCAGGGTGATGAAATACAGCCTTGCTATACTCCTTTCCCGACTTGCAACCAGTCTGCTGTTTCATGTCCAGTTCTAACTGATGCTTCTTGACCTGCACACAGATTTCTCAGGAGGCAAGTCAGGTGGCCTGGTACTCCCATCTCTTTTAGAATTTTCCACAGTTTATTTTGACCCACACACTCAGAGGTTTTGGCATAATGAATAAAGCAGAAATATATGTTTTTCCTGGAACTCTTGCTTTTTCCATGATCTAGTGGATGTTGGCAATTTGATCTCTGGTTCCTCTGACTATTCTAAGTCCACTTTCAACATCTGGAAGTTCACAGTTCACATACTGTTGAAGCCTGGTTTGGAGAATTTTGAGCATTACTCTACTAGCACGTGAGATGAGTGCAACTCTGTGGTTGTTTGAGCATTCTTTGGCATTACCTTCCTTTGAGACTGGGATGAAAACTGACGTTTTCCAGTCCGGTGACCACTGCCAAGCTTTGAAACTTTGCCGGCGTATTGCATAGTACTTTCACAACATCGTCTTTTAGGATTTCAAATAGCTCAACTGGAATTCCATAACTTCCACTAGCTTTGCTTCCTAAGATCCACTTGGCTTCACATTCCAGGATGTCTGGCTCTAGGTGAGTGATCACACTATCCTGGTTATCTGCATCATGAAGATCTTTTTTGTATAATTCTTCTGTGCATTGTTGCCATCAATTCTTAATATCTTTTGCTTCTCTTATGTCCGTACCACTTCTGTCCATTATTGTGCCCATCTTTCCATGAAATGCTCCCTTAGTATCTCTAATTTCCTTGACGTGATCTCTAGTCTTTCCCATTCTATTGTTTCCCTCTGTTCTTTTTGTTGATTGCTGAGGAAGGCTTTCTTATCTCTACTTGCAATTCTTTGGAACTCTTCATTCAAATGGGTATATATTTCCCTCTCTCCTTTGTCTTTTGCTTCCTTTCGTTTCTCAGCTATTTGGAAGGCCTCCTCAGAGAACCATTTTGACTTTTGGCATTTGTGTTTCTTGGGTATGGTCTTGATCACTGCCTCCTGTACACTGTCACAAAACTCCATCGATAGTTCTTCAGGCATTCTGTCTATCTTGATTCTGTCTTGAATCTTCAATATTCTGTCTTGAATCTATTTGTCACTTCCACTGTATAAACATAAGGGATTTGATTTAGTTCATACCTGAATCATCTAGTCATTTTCGCTAGTTTCTTCAATTTAAGGTAAAATTCGGCAATAAAGTGTTCAGTGCATAGATGTTTACAACTGTTATGTCTCCCTCTTGGATTGATCCTTTTATCATAGTGTAGTGTCTTTCCTTATTTTTTATAGTATTCTTATTTTAAGGCCTGTCTGATATCAGGATTAATATTCCAGCTTTCTTTTGCTTTCCATTTGCATAGAATGTATTTTTCCATCCTCTCAATTTCAGTCTATATGTGTCCTTGCATCTGAAGGTGGTTTCTGGTTGACAGCATATATATATGGGTCATGTTTTTGTATCCATTCAATCAGTCTGTGTCTTTTGGTTGGAACATTTAATCTGTTTACATTTAAAGTAATTATCAACCTACCAAAAGTGTTTTTCAGAGAACTAGGACAAATCATTGCACAGTTTGTATGAAGGGGGGGGGGGGAAACCTCGAATAGCCAAAGCAATCTTGAGAAAGAAGAATGGAACTGAAGGAATCAACCTGCATGACTGCAGACTATAGTACAAAGCTACAGTTATCAAGACAATATGTTACGGACACCAAGACAGAAATATAAACCAATGGAACAAAATAGAAAGCCCAGAGATAAATCCACGCACCTATGGTCACTTTATCTTTGACAAAGGACTCAGGAATATACAATGGAGAAAAGACCGATCTCTTTAACAAGTGGCACTGGAAAAGCTGGCCAACCACCTGTAAAATAATGACTCCAGAATACTTTCTAATGATACACAAAAATAAGCTAAATATGGATTAAAGATCTAAATGAAAGACCAGAAACTGTAAAACTTCTAGAGGAAAATATAGACAGAACAGTCTCTGACATAAATCACAGCAGGACCTTCTATGACTCACCTCCCAGAGTAATGTAAATAAAAGCAAAAATAAACCAACGGAACGAATCAAATTTAAAAGCTCCTGAACAATGAAGGAAACAAGGAAGGTGAAAAGACAGTCATCCGAACGGGAGAAAATGATAGTAAATGAAGCAATTGACTAAGTGAAACTCAAAAATATACAAGAAGCTCATGCAACTCAATACCAGAAAAAATTAATGGCCCAATCAAAAATTAGGCTGAAGAACTCAACAGACAGTTCTCCAAAGAAGACATACAGATGGTTAAGAAACACATGAAAAGATGCTCAACATCACTCATTATCACAGAAATGGACATCAAGCCACAATGTTATACCATCTCACACCTGTCAGAATGGCTGTTATCAAAACGTCGACAAACAATACATACTGAACAGACTGCAGAAGAAAGGGAATCCTCTTACAGTGTTGGAGGCAATGCAAACTAGTACAGCCAGTATGGAGGACGCTGTGTAGATTCCTTAAAAAGCTGGAACTAGTACTGTCATGTGACCCAGGAAACCCACTGCTGGGCATACACACTGAGGAAACCAGAATTGAAAGAGACACGTCTACCCCAATGTTCATCATCATAGCAGTGTTTTCATGTTTAGGACATGGAAGCTACCTAGATATCCATGAGCAGATGAATGGATAGTAAAGCTTTGGTACATATACAGAATGGAATATTACTCAGCTACTTAAAAGAGTGCATTTGAATCAGTTCTAATGAGGTGAATGAAACTGGATCCTATGATACAGAGTGATGCAAGTCAGAAAGAAAAACATCCATACACTATATTATACATTATATATTATATTATATATTATATTATAAATTATATTATATATTATATATATATATATATATATATATATTATATGGTATCCATACACAATATATATATTATATATATATATGTATAAAATTTAGAAAGATAGTAATGAGGACCCTACATGTGAGAGAGCAAAAGAGGCACGGATATAAATAGCAGACTTTTGGACTCTATGGAAGAAGCTAGGGGTGGGATGATTTGGGAGAATAGAAGCGGAGCATGCATATTACCATATGTGAAATAGAAGGCCAGTCCAGGTTTGGTGCATGAGACAGGGTGCCAAGGGCCAGTGCACTGGGACAATCCTGAGTAATGAGATGGGGAGGGAGATTGGAGGGGGTTCAGGATTAGGCACGCACATACATCCATGGGTATACACCCATGGTATATATTAGCAGACCACGTAACCTGCCGCTTGAGAAACCTGTATGCAGGTCAGGAAGGAACAGTTACAACTGAACATGGAATAACAGACTGGTTCCAAATAGGAAAAGGAGTAGGTCAAGGCTGTATATTGTCACCCTGCTTACTTAACTTATATGCAGAGTACATCATGTGAGACGCTGGGCTGGAGGAAGTACAATCTGGAATCAAGTTTGCCGGAAGAAATATCAATAACTCAGATATGCAGATGACACCACCTTTTGACAGAAAGTGAAGAAGAACTAAAGAGCCTCTTGATGAAAGAGAATGAGCAGATTGAAAAGATTGGCTTAAAGCTCAACATTCACAAAGCTAAGATAATGGCATTCAGTCCCATCACTTCATGGCAAATACATGGGGAAACAGTGGCTGACGTCATACTTTGAGAGGAGGAAGGGGGTCCAAAATCATTGCAGATGGTGATTGCAGCCATGAAATTATAAGACACTTACACCTTGGAAAGAAAGTTATGACCAACCTAGACAGTATATTGAAACGCAGAGACATTACTTCGTCAACAAAGGTCCGTCTAGTCAAGCTTATGGTTTTTCCCATGGTCATGTATGGATATGAGAGTTCAACTATAAAGAAAGCAGAGCTCCCGAGAATAAATGATTTTAAACTGTGGCGTTGGAGAAGACTCTTGAGAGTCCCTTGGACTGCAAGGAGACCCAACCAGTCCATCCCAAAGGAGATCAGTCCTGGGTGTTCATTTGAAGGACTGATTTTGAAGCTGAATCTTCAATATTTTGGCCACCTGATTCATTTGAAAAGACCCTGATTCAGGGAAAGACTGAGGGCAGAAGAGGACAGCAGAGGAGATGTTTGGATGGAATCACCGACTCCATGGACATGGGTTTGGGTAGACTCCAGCAGTTGTTGATGTACAGGGAGGCCTGGCATGCTGCAGCGCGTGGGGTCGCAAATAGTCAGGCACAACTGAGCAACTGAACTGAACTGAACTGATAAACCCATGGCTGATTCATGTCAATGTATGGCAACAACCACTACAATTTTGTAAAGTAATTAGCCTCCAGTTAAAACAAGTAAATTAATTTAAGTAAAAAAAAAAATCTAGAGGAGAGGGTAGACTCTCTGAAATACAATATTAAAAATACAAAACACAATCAATCACAAAATATATTTAAAAATATGAAATATGCTTTAAAAATAGGGTCATATTTTGCAAGGTAATAGGTTGTAAAATTGAAAATTAAAGGATTAATTATGACCCAGCAATCCCACTGCTGGGCATACACACCAAGGAAACCAGAATTGAAAGAGACACGTATACCACAATGTTCATCACAGCACTGTTTCTAATAGCCAGGACATGGAAGCAACCTAGATGTCCATCAGCAGACGAATGGATAAGAAAGCTGTGGTACGTATACACAGTGGAGTATTACTCAGCCATTAAAAAGAATACATTTGAATCAGTTCTAATGAGGTGGATGAAACTGGAGCCTATTATCTCGAGTGAAGTAAGCCAGAAAGAAAGAAAGGAAAAAAAAAAAAAAAACCCACACCAATACAGTATACTAACACATGTCTATGGAATTTAGAAAGATGGTAACGATAACCCTGGATGTGAGACAGCAAAAGAGACACAGATGTATAGAACAGTCTTTTGGACTCTGTGGGAGAGGAGGAGGTTGGGAGAATGGCATTGAAACATGTATAATATCATATAAGAAACGAATCGCCAGCCCAGGTTTGATGCAGGTTACAGGATGCTTGGGGTTGGTGTACTGGGATGACCCAGATGGATGGTACAGGGAGGGAGTGGGAGGGGGGTTCAGGATGGGGAACACGTGTACACCCATGACAGATTCATGTGGATGTATGGCAAAACCAATACAGTATTGTAAAATTAAAAAAAAAAAAAGTAAGAAGGAAAAAATAATAAATAATTTTTAAAAATTAGAAGGTTGATAATAGAAAAACTGTATCTAGGAATTTCTCTGGGCCATTGTGGGCAGTGTGGGTTCAGTTGAGTTTCAGATAATTCCTTGTTCCAGCTTGCATTTCTTTACAAGATCTATAAGCCCCTTCCTATGCTTAGTCAATATTAACTACAGGGTTTTAATCTGTTGCACCTCTCACTCCCAGAGGGGTTCCCTTTTCTTTATTTATTTTGGCTTTCTCTCTTTGCAAGTCTCTTTAGTGTCTAATTTCTGCCCTGGCACAAGGGGGCAAAGGTGGTCACTTATTTCGGCTCACTTGTTCAGTTGAGTTGTAGGGAGGGAGGAACACTGCAAACAAATAATGTTGGTGTGTATTTTGGGAAAGTGCTTGCAGTGTATGGAACACACTGGGCTTTCCCAAGATCATGGTGGTGTGTGTTTTCCACGTGTACACTGCTCAGGTTCCAGATTGCTCTTCAGGGGTACTGCCCAATGTGGGCCCTGCATTTCCTGCAATTCCCAGGTCTAAGCTGCTAAGGTTCAGGGTTTTAGGTACACCGCAAAGTCACAGACTCAGATGCACGTGCGTTTTGTGCCCTTCCCAGGTCCCAGCAGCTCAGGCGACCAGGTGCTTGGCCAACGCACTGTCCCAAGTGGGCCATGCATCTTAATTACCTACTGGGTCCAGGCCGCTCAGTTTCCTGGGTGTGCCATGAGAACACTGCCTCAGGTGTATCATGTATCTCCTCTGCGGAGCTGATCTCAAGCTGCAACTCTCCTGGCAGATGTCAACCGTCCAGGACTCCAGGAAGACATGGTTAGAAACTGGCAGCCTGCTCACAGTTTGGTGGAGAATGCCGGTCTCTGAGGCTGAGGTCGCCCCTTGCCTTCTGGTTCTGGCTGCCACACACATGGCTGTCTGCCTCTTGTTGGGGGAGGGGCCTGGAGACAGCCGGCTAGTTCTGCTTTGGTATTTGCTCAATCTTTGGTCTCCTTTCAAAGACAATGAGCAGCCTATCTGGGTACCTGGTGTCCTCTGCCAGCATTCAGAAATTGTTTTGTGGAAGTTGCTCAGCGTTCAAATGATCATTTGATGAATGTGTTGGGGAGAATGGGGTCTCCCCATCTTATTCCTCTGCCATCTTAGGACCACGCCCCCACCCCGAGGTCTTGTTTATGTATCCATTTAGCCAGTCTGGGATTTTTGGTTGGAACATTTAATCCATTTATATTTAGAATAATTATTGACATATGTGCTCCTATTCGGAGAAGGCAATGGCACCCCACTCCAGTACTCTTGCCTGGAAAATCCCATGGACGGAGGAGCCTGGTAGGCTGCAGTCCATGGGGTCACACAGAGTTCGACAGGACAGAGCGACTTCCCTTTCACTTTTCACTTGCATGCATTGGAGAAGGAAATGGCAACCCCCTCCAGTGTTCTTGCCTGGAGAATCCCAGGGACGGGGGAGCCTGGTGGTCTGCCGTCTATGGGGTCGCACAGAGTCGGACAGGACTGAAGCGACTTAGCAGCAGCAGCAGCAGTGCTCTTATTGCCATTTTCTTAAATGTTTGGGGTCGGTTTTGTTCTCTTGTATTTCTTTTTTCTTCTCTTGTATTTCTTGACTATATAAGTCCCTTTACCATTTGTTTTAAAGCTGATTTTGTGATAAAGTATTCTCTTACCTTTGGCTCATCTGAAAAGCTTTGATTTCTCCATCAATTTTGAAGGAGATCCTTGCCAAGTACAGTAATCTTGGCTGTAGATTTTTCTCCTTCAGTGCTTTAAATATGCCATGCCATTCTCTTCTGGCCTGCAGAGTTTCTGTTGAAAGATCAGCTGTGAAACATATGGGGTTTCCATTGGATGTTACTTCTTACTTTTAACTTGCTACTTTTAATATTCTTTCTTTGTGTTTCATCTTCCTTAGTTTGCGTAGTATATGTCTAGGGCTGTTTCTCCTTGGGTTTATCACAAATGGGACTCTTGGCACCTCTTGGACTTGATTGACTATTTCCTTTTCCATGTTGGGGGTTTTTCAAGTATAATCTCCTCTAAACTTTTCTCATACCCTTTATTTTTCTCTCTTCTTCTGGGATCCCTATAATTTGAATCTTGGTGCATTTAACATTGTCCAAGAGGTCTCTGAGACTATCCTCAGTTCTTTTCATTCTTTTGACTTTATTCTGCCCTTCCGCAGTTGTTTCCACCATTTTGTCTTTCAACACACTGATCCATTTTCTGGTTCAGATACCCTGCTCCTGATTCTTTCTAGAGTATTTTTAATTTCAGTAATTGTTGTTTGTCTCTCTATTTATTTTTCAATTTATTTTTTGCTTATTCTTCAATTCAACTACGGGTTTGCTCATTGATTCTTGCATTGTCTCCATGTCATTTTCAAAGTTTTTGATCATCTTTACTATCATTATTCTGAATAGTTTTTCAGGCAGTTTGCCTATTTCCTCTTCATTTGTTTAAATTTCTGTGTGTCCAGTTTGTTCCTTTGTTTCTGCAGCATTTCTTTGTCATTTCTTCATTTTTAAAAAGGTCTTATTGTGTTTGAGGTCTCCTTTTGCCAGCCTTAATTTTGCATTCTTTCTTCCTTTTAGTTTCTGCACTCCTAAGTTTGGTCCAATGGTTTGTGTAAGCTTTGCATTGGGTGAGATTGGTGCTGAGTTTTTTTTTTTTTTCTTTTCCTTCTGATGTGCAGGGCTGATTGAGAAGGGTAATCCTGTCTGCTGACGACTGGGTTTCTATTTTTGTCCTATTTGCTGTTTGGATGAGGTGTCCTACACTGGGTTGGGTTGTCCTGATTGGTGGTTAGGTTGTCCTGATTGGTGGTTAGGTGATTCTAGGTCTTGTATTCAAGTGGTTTAGTTTGCGTGAGTGAGTTCTCAGTAATTGATACTCCCTAAGGTTAGGAGTTCTCCGGTTGTATAGGGTCTTGGAGTCAGTGCTCCCACTCCAAATGCTCGGGGCTGGATCATTGACCAGGAACACCGTTACAACAGGTGGTTTGTTATGGCATTAATTTAGATTAAAATAAATATCAAAAAAAAAAAAAAAAAGAGAAACCAAAGGGGAACCCCTGACAAATGGCAGTTACACTGTCACACAAATAATAATTAAAATAAAGGAATATACACATATATTCCAATATATGGGAATATACACATATACAACCATCAGCAAAATCCAAACAGTTCAACAAAAATAAACTACAATAGACTGACCTAGCAAACAACGGAAACCAAAAATGGTTTCTACCAGTTAAGCACAAAACTAACGAGTGCACAAGCTGGAAAAGAAATCTAAAGCAAAGTCCCAAGTGGGAATGAAAGCACTGAAAATAAAACTAACAAAATGTTGAGAGGAAAGGAAGGAAAGAAAAGAAAGAAAGAATAGATATGGAAGTTTCAATAGAGGTAGATGAACAAGGTTTGTTTAAAGTTTAACTGCAAGGGGACAAGAACAGAGGAAAGGCAAACAATGGAATAAATATAATAGGTTTAAAAAACTAAAATTTAAAACAATAAAAATAGAAAATAATTAAAAAATCAAAAATAAATGGGAAAACAAGGAATCCTCCAAAGAACTGTAAAAATCCAATGTAGAAGCAGAGGTTTATCACAAGAGTAAAAAGTATGACTGAATAGACACATGTACATATACACCCACCAGCAAAATCAAAACATTCCAGCAAAATTAAGTACAATAGATTGATTGACCTGGTGAACAAAGGAAAAAAAAAATATATATATATATACACATACATACCAGAATAGAACCACCTGAAGCACAAACTGGGAAACAAAACTAGAGCAAGGTGCCAATTGGAGAATAAAAAAATGAAAATAAAACTAACAAATATATTGAGAGAAAAGGAAAGAAAGGAAAAAATACATATGCAGAGTTAAATAGAGATACAGATGACTCTTGAGAGTCCCTTGGACTGCAAGTAAATCCAACCAGTCCATTCTAAGGGAGTTCAGTCCTGGGTGTTCATTGGAAGGACTGATGTTGAAGCTGAAATTCCTATACTTTGGCCACCTGATGCGAAGAGCTGACTCTTTGGAAAAGGCCCTGATGCTGGGAAAGATTGAGAGCAGGAGGAGAAGCGAACAACAGAGGATGAGATGGTTGGATGGCATCATCAGCTCGATGGATATGGGTTTGGTTGGACTCCGGGGGTTTGTGATGGACAGGGAGGCCTGGCGTGCTGTGGTTCATGGGGTCACAAGGAGTCGGGCACAACTGAGCCACTGAACTGAACTGAACTGAAAAGATTTATATACATTAAAGATTAACTGCAAGGGGAAAAGAACAGTAGGAAAAGTAAACAAATAATAAATGTAGAAAAAATAATAATAGGTAAAAAACGAAAAAGAGAGAGAGAGAGAGAAAAGGAAACTCCACAGAATTTCAAAAGCTGTATATAGAGACAGAGATTTATAACAGCAATACAAATGTGACCGAAGAAAAATAAGGCTCAAAAGCTTCATTAGATTTCATAGTGCCAATGAAATTGGCAACTACACCGTGGGCGAGGGGAAGGAATTGAAACCAACCACACAAACAAAAATCCTAAAGAATCTACAGAGCAAGTCAAAACATGAGAATAATACAGGTTTTTCTTTAGTCATTGCTCTCAGAGTCCTTTCACCCGCTAAAATTGCAGTCCACCTCACCTCCCTAGGATGCCCTCCAAAACTGTGCTGAACTCTGAACCTGATTTGGGGGGAGCTCATTCTAATCCGGTCCTACTCCTATACGTTTTTTTGTCTCCAATGTTCACAACTATCGGAACTAGGACGTTTCCTTTTGTGGCAGTTATCAGTGTCTTTTTATATATTATTCAGTTCAGTTCAGTCGCTCAGTCGTGTCCGACTCTTCGCGACCCCATGAATCGCAGCACGCCAGGCCTCCAGTCCATCACCAACTCCCGGAGTTCACTCAGACTCACGTCCATCGAGTCAGTGATGCCATCCAGCCATCTCATCCTCTGTCGTCCCCTTCTCCTGCCCCGAATCCCTCCCAGCATCAGGGTCTTTTCCAATGAGTCAACTCTTTGCATGAGGGGGCCAAAGTACTGGAGTTTCAGCTTTAGCATCATTCCTTCCAAAGAAATCCCAGGGCTGATCTCCTTCAGAATGGACTGGTTGGATCTCCTTGGAGTCCATGGGACTCTCAAGAGTCTTCTCCAACACCACAGTTCAAAAGCATGAATTCTTCAGTGTTCAGCCTTCCTCACCGTCCAACTCTCACATCTATACATGACCACAGGAAAAACCATAACTTTGACTAGACGGACCTTTGTTGGCAAAGTAATGTCTCTGCTTTTGAATATGCTATCTAGGTTGGTCATAATTTTCCTTCCAAGAAGTAAGTGTCTTTTAATTTCATACCTGCAGTCATCATCTGCAGTGATTTTGGAGCCCTGCCCCACCAACACCGCCCCGCCCCCCCCCCCGGGGGGGGGGAAATCTGACACTCTTTCCACTGTTTCCCCATCTATTTCCCATGAAGTACATGGGACCGGATGCCATGATCTTAATTTTCACTCTCCACTTTCATTTCATCAAGAGACTTTTCAGTTCCTCTTCACTTTCTGCCATAAGGGTGGTGTCATCTGCCTATATGAGGCTATTGACATTTCTCCCTGCAATCTTCTTTCCATCTTGTGTTTCTTCCAGTCCAGGGTTTCTCATGATGTACTCTGCATAGAAGTTAAATCAGCAGGGTGAGAACATACAGCCTTGACGTACTCCTTTTCCTAATTGGAACCAGTCTGTTGTTCCATATCCAGTTTTAACTGTGGCTTCCTGACCTGCATACAGATTTCTCAAGAGGCAGGTCAGGTGGTCTGGTATTCCCATCTCTTTCAGAATTTTCCACAGTTTATTGTGATCCACACAGGCAAAGGCTGTGGCCTAGGCAATAAAGCAGAAATAGAGGTTTTTCGGGAACTCTCTTGCTTTTCCATGATCCAGCAGATGTTGGCAATTTGGTCTCTGGTTCCTCTGCCTTTTCTAAAACCAGCTTGAACATCAGGAAGTTCATAGTTCATGTATTGCTGAAGCCTGGCTTGGAGAATTTTGAGCATTACCTTACTAGTGTGTGAGGTGTGTGCAATTCTGAGGTAGTTTGAGCATTCTTTGGCATTGCCTTTCTTTGGGATTGCAATGAAAACTCACCTTTTCCAGTCCTGTGGCCACTGCTGAGTTTTCCAAATTTGCTGGCATATTGAGTGCAGCACTTTCACAGCATCATCCTTTGAGATTTGAAATAGCTCAACTGGAATTCCATCACCTCCACTAGCTTTGTTCGTAATGCTGCTTTCTAAGCCCCACTTGACTTTATATTCCACAAGGTGTGGCTCTAGTTCAGTGATCACACCATCGTGATTATCTGGGTCGTGAATATCTTTTTTGTACAGTTCTTCTGTGTATTCTTGCCATCTCTTCTTAATGTTTTCTGCTTCTGTTAGGTCGATACCATTTCCGTCCTTTATCGAGCCCATCTTTGCATGAAATCCCCCCTTGATATCTCTAATTTTCTTGAAGTGATCTCTAGTCTTTCCCATTCTGTTGTTTTCCTCCTTTTCTATGCATTGCTCCCTGAGGAAGGCTTTCTTATCTCTTCTTGCTCTTCCTTGGAACTCTGCATTCAGATGCTTATATCTTTCCTTTTCTCCTTTGCTTTTCTCTTCTCTTCTTTTCACAGCTATGTGGATTTAATCTGCAGCTTGTACAGGTGGTAGGAAGGTTTTGGGTCTTCTTCCTTAACAACACTGCCCCTGGGTTGCAATTGTGGTTTTATTCCCACTTCTGAATGTGAATCATCCACTGGGGTTTGCTCTTGAGACTGTCCTGGAGGACTTGGGTTTGCCCCTGTGAGGGGGCCAGATGTGGAGATGCAACTGCTTGGGTCATAGTGGTTCTGGCTGCATCAGGGACTCAGAGGAGTTGGTGGCTAGGGCAGCAGGACATATAGTGCTCTAGAAGGGTATGTCAACCAGTACTGGCCCATATGTACCAGAATTTTTGCATGTAGAAGCCCCTTCCCTGAGAAAGAAGCCTGGCAAGCCACAGTCTACAATGTCACAAGCAGTTGGACACTAAGGGCGGCAGTGAGGAAATACCCCTCTTCCAAGTTAAGGAGCAGTGGCTGCGCTTTAATGGAGCAGCCGTGAAGTGATACCCCACATCCAAGGTAAGAGAAATCCAAGTAAGTTGGTATGTGTTGTAAGAGGGCATCAGAAGGCAGACACACTGAAACCATACTCACAAAAAAACTAGTCCATCTAATCACACTAGGACCACAGCCTTGTCTAACTCAAAGAAACTAAGCCATGCCCCTGGGGCAACCCAAGACGGGCGGGTCATGGTGGAGAGATCTGACAGAAGGTGGTCCGCTGGAGAAGGGAATGGCAATCCACTTCAGTATTCTTGCCTTGAAAACCCCATGAACAGTATCAAAAGGCAAAATGATAGGATACTGAAAGGGGAACTCCCCAGGTCAGTAGGGACCCAATATGCTACTGGATATCAGTGGAGAAATAACTCCAGAAAGAATGAAGGGATGGAGCCAAAGCAAAAACAATACCCAGTTGCAGTTGTGACTGGTGACAGAAGCAAGGTCTGATGCTGTAAAGAGCAATATTGCATAGGAACCTGGAATGTCAGGTCCATGAATCAAGGCAAATTGGAAGTGGTCAAACAAGAGATGGCAAGAGTGAATGTAGACATTCTAGGAATCAGCGAACTAAAATGGACTGGAATGGGTGAATTTAATTCAGATGAGCATTATATCTACTACTGCAGGCAGGAATCCCCCAGAAGAAATGGAGTAGCCATCATGGTCAACAAAAGATTCTGAAATGCAGTACTTGGATGCAATCTCAAAAACGACAGAATGATCTCCGTTCGTTTCCAAGGCAAACCATTCAATATTACAGTAATCCAAGTCTAGACCCCAACCAGTAATGCTGAAGAAGCTGAAGATGAACGGTTCTATGAAGACCTACAAGTCCTTATGGAACTATACCCAAAAAAGGTGTCCTTTTCATTGTAGGGGACTGGAATGCAAAAATAGGAAGTCAAGAAACACCTGCAGTAACAGGCAAATTTGGCCTTGGAATACGGAATGCAGCAGGGCAAAGACTAATAGAGTTTTGCCAAGAAAATGCACTGGTCATAGCAAAGACCCTTTTCCAACAACACAAGAGAAGACTTTACACATGGACATCACCATATGGTCAACACCGAAATCAGATTGATTATATTCTTTGCAGCCAAAGATGGAGAAGCTCTATACAGTCAACAAGAACAAGACCAGGAGCTGACTGTGACTCAGATCATGAACTCCTTATTACCAAATTCAGACTGAAATTGAAGAAAGTAGGGCAAACCACTAGACCATTCAGGTATGACCTAAATCAAATCCCTTATGATTATACAGTGAAAGTGAGAAACAGATTTATGAGCCTAGACCTGTTAGATAGAGTGCCTGATGAACTATGGAATGAGGCTCATGCCATTGTACAGGAGACAGGGATCAAGACAATCTCCATGGACAAGAAATGCAAAAAAGCAAAATGGCTGTCTGGGGACCCCTTAGAAATCGCTGTGAAAAGAAGAGAAGGGAAAAGCAAAGGAGAAAAGGAAAGATATACGCATCTGAATGCAGAGTTCCAAAGAATAGCAGGAAGAGATAAGAAAGCCTTCCTCAGTGATCAATGCAAAGAAATAGAGGAAAACAACAGAATGGGAAAGACTAGAGATCTCTTCAAGAAAATTAGAGATACCAAAGGGACATTTCATGCAAAGATGGGCTCGATAAAGGACAGAAATGGCATGGACCTAACAGAAGCAGAAGATACTAAGAAGAGATGACAAGAATACACAGAAGAACTAAACAATCAACATCTTCATGATCCAGATAATCACGATGATGTGATCACCGACCTAGAGCCAGACATCCTGGAATGTGAAATCAAGTGGGCCTTAGAAAGCAGCACTACGAACAAAGCTAGAGGAAGTGATGAAATTCCAGTTGAGCTATTTCAGATCCTGAAAGATGATGCTGTGAAAGTATTGCACTCAATATGCCAGCAAATTTGGAAAACTCAGCCTGTGTCCACAGGACTGGAACGGTCAGTTTTCATTCAAATCCCAAAGAAAGGCAATGCCAAAGAATACTCAAAGTACTGCACAGTTACACTCACCTCACATGCTAGTAAAGTAATGCTCAAAATTCTCCAGGCCAGGCTTCAGCAATACGTGAACTGTGAACTTCCTGATGTTCCAGCTGGTTTTAGAAAAGGCAGAGGAACCAGAGATCAAATTGCCAACATCTGCTGGATCATGGAAAAAGCAAGAGAGTTCCTGAAAAACCTCCATTCCTGCTTTATTGACTATGCCAAAGCATTTGACTGTGTGGATCACAATAAACTGTGGAAAATTCTGAAAGAGATGGGAATACCAGGCCACCTGACCTGCCTCTTGAGAAACCTCTATGAAGGTCAGTAAGCAACAGTTAGAACTGGACGTGGAACAACAGACTGGTTCCAATTAGGAAAAGCAGTACGTCAAAGCTGTATATTATCACCCTGCTTATGTAACTTCTATGCAGAGTACATCATGAGAAACCCTGGACTGGAAGACACACAAGGGGGAATCAAGATTGCTGGGAGAAATATCAGTAACCTCAGATACGCAGATGACACCGCCCTATGGCACAAAGTGAAGAGGAACTAAAAAGCCTCCTGAGGAAGGTGAAAGTGGAGAGTGAAAAAGTTGGCTTCAAGCTCAACATTCAGAAAACGAAGTTCATGGCATCCGGTCCCATCACCTCATGGGAAATAGATGGGGAAACAATGGATACAGTGTCAGGCTTTATTTTGGGGGGCTCCAAAATCACTGCAGATGGTGACTGCAGCCATGAAATTAAAAGACACTTACTCCTTGGAAGGAAAGTTATGACCAATATAGATAGCATATTCAAAAGCAAAGACATTACTTTGCCAACAAAGGTCCGTCTAGTCAAGGCTATGGGTTTTCCTGCGGTCATGTATGGATGTGAGAGTTGGACTGTGAAGAAGGCTGAGAGCCTAAGGATTGATGCTTTTGAACTGTGGTGTTGGAGAAGACTCTTGAGAGTCCCTTGGACTGCAAGGAGATCCAACCAGTCCATTCTGAAGCAATTGAGCCCTGGGATTTCTTTGGGGGAATGATGCTGAAGCTGTAACTCCAGTACTTTGGCCACCTCTTGAGAAGAGTTGACTCATTGGAAAAGACTCTGATGCTGGGAGGAATTGGGGGCAGAAGGAGAAGGGGACAGCAGAGCATGAGATGGCTGGATGCCGTCACTGACTCTATGGACGTGGATCTGGGTGAACTCCGGGAGGTGGTGATGGGCAGGGAGTCCTGGCGTGCTGCGATTCATGGGGTCGCGAAGAGTGGGACAGGAATGAGCGACTGAACTGAACTGATCTGAACTGAACTGAACCGAAGTGACCAGGTATCCATAGACACAAGACTTTTTTGGCCTGTAGCAGCTCCGCCCCAGCGAGCATTGAGCATGAACTTGGCATAGCTTCTTGATTTCTGGGGACCGTGGTAGCGATAACTGTGCAGGGACAATGACCTCCTCTGCCGCAGAAGTTTTGACCCTATCAGAGTCTTTTCACCAGCCTCTTGTAGCTGGTGATAAGGAGGCCTCTTTTGCCACTCTTCCTCCATAGCTCCACTCTTTCAGGCACTTAGAGGGCTCCCTTGCCTGGGGTACTTCTCTGTTGTTTGGAGCATCAGGCACATAGATGGGGCCCCTGGGTGGGGTCCTAGTCTGCAGATCAGTAAGTCAGGCACTTGATTGGCCAGCCTCTCTATTGTTCAGCTGCCTATGCTGGTGTATGGGGAGAAAGAGACTATGGTGAGGGCTCCACCCACTATGATTGACCCAGTAGGATCCCCTTGCTTCCATGGGGCCTGGTGTTCCTCCACAAGCATTTCCAACCCGATCTCCTTCCTCACATCCCATCAGTCCGTCTCTCTGCAGTCAATAGCAGCCCTTCCCCTGGGATTGCTCCACAATCTGCAAAATCCAGATCCCAACTGCTGTCCCTTCTATGGGACCTGTGTCCCTGTCTGGGGTGTGTATGACTGTGGCAAGGACTGTCTGATTCTCATTCCATTTAGGCTACCACAGATCAACTGTTTCACTCTCAGCCTAAAATAGTTCTCCTCTGATCCAGACAGTTGACCCCAGGTGGGGGTCAGACACCGACTTAGAGTTCTCCCACCCACCGAGGGCAGGTCCAGGCCTGTTAATATTCCTGTTCCCCCCACCCCTAGTTCCTTCACCCTACCGAGTTTTGTGGTTCTATTTATTATTTTCCTCTGGTCAGGTACTCCTGTCAGCTCTCAGTTGATGTTCTGCACACACTTCTGTGTCTGAAGGTGTGTCCTTGATGTATCCGTGGAGTGAAATGTACTACAATTCCAGCTACTGTTCTGCCATTTTGTTCATCTCAACGTTTGGACTACTAGAAATAAGACTGTTATGAACATTCATGTGCACTTCTTTGGTGTTTTTTTTTTTTTTTTTCATACTTGCTGGTATAAACCTAAGAAAGGGATTGCTGGGACATATGGTAACCCAATGTTTAACTTTTGAAGGAACTTCCAAACTGTTTTCCACCATGGTGTACTATTTTGTATTCCCATAAGCAGTGCATGAATGTTCAAATATTTTCACTTCCTCATCACACTTGTTCTTCTCTGTCTCTCATGAGAGCCATACTTTCGGTGTGCCCTGCATGCTTACTTGCCATCTGTATATCATTATCTAGTGAATTTCCTGTTCAAATCTTTTGTCCATTTTTGCATTGGTGTGTTTCATATATTCTGTCTGATTCTTAAGTTTTTCTGACTTCAATGTGACTGTTATTATTTTTTATTTTAATTTTAAATTGGCCTACTATATAGAAAAGCAATTAATTAAATTTTATATATCATCTGTATATCTTGTGACATTGCTTAAATTAATTCTTAGTTTTAGGTATTCTGTTCCTGTAGATTTCATTGGATATTCTACATAGATGTCACCAACAGATAAAAACAGCTTTATTCTTCTTTTCCAAACTGGATAGCTTTTCAATCATTTCCTAATATGACTTCACGGACAGAAATTCAATATAATGAGAGTGGACATCTTTCTGTTGATTGTGATTTTAGAAGTAAAACACTCAGTGTTCTACCATAAAGTGTGATGTTAGTGATAGTGTAGTACTTTCATAAGGTTGAGGAAGTCTTCTATTTCTGCTGCTGCTAAGTCGCTTCAGTCCTGTCCAACTCTGTGTGACCCCATAGACGGCAGCCCACCAGGCTTCCAGTCCCTGGGATTTTCCAGGCAAGAACACTGGAGTGGGTTGCCATTTCCTTCTCCAATGCATGAAAGTGAAAAGTGAAAGTGAAGTCACTCAGTCGTGTCTGACTCTTAGCGACCCCATGGACTGCAGCCTACCAGGCTCCTCCATCCATGGGATTTTCTAGGCAAAAGTACTGGAGTGGGGTGCCATTGCCTCCTCCAATTCTATTTCTATTTCTACTTCTATTTCTAGTTTGGTAAAATATTTTATACAGAAAGTGCTCAGTCACAGAGTTGTGTCCAGCTTTTTGCAACCCCATGAAGTGTAGGCCGAACAGGCTCCTCTGGCCTTGGGGATTCTCCAGGCCAGAATACTGGAATGGGTTGCCATGCTCTCCTCCAGGGGATCTTCCCAACCCAAGGATGGACCCAGATCTCTGAGATGCCAGGCACTTTCTTTAAGAGCTGAGCTGCCAGAAAAGCCTAAGAATACTGAAGTGGGTAGCCAATCCCTACTTCAGGGAATCTTCCCAACCCAGGGATATTAGATTTTATCAAATTATTTTTCAGCATTTATCGAGATGACCCTACTGTGTCATCATTTTCAGTTCTTTAGTAAGTTGCTTTATCCTGATGGATTTTCAAATGTTTAACGAATGCTACACTCTTAAGGGGACAAAAACCAATGGATTCTGCTATGTCATACATTGTATGTATTGGTGTAGGCTGCCACAGATCAGCTGATTCATTCTCAGCCTTAACTGTTTCTCCTCTGATCCAAACAATTACTCCAATGTGGGGAGTGGAAACCTACTTCAATTCTCCCACCCACCAAGGGCAGGTTCAGACCTATTAACACTCCTGTTTTTCCCCCTAGTTCCTTCATCCTACCAAGTTTTGTGGTTCTATACATTCTTTTCCACTGGTCAGGTACTCCTGTCAGCTCTCAGCTGGTGTTCTGCAAGCACTTCTGTGTCTGAAGATGTATTCCTGATGTGTCCAAGGAGAGAGGTGTATTCCTCCTGCAACTACCACTCTGCCATCTTGTTCATCTCAACTTTTTGACTATGAACATTCATGTGCACGTCTTTGGGGAACCATTTTTTTTACACATAGTGAGGTGACCATGAGTCCAAGACTTGAAGCAAGACAGCTGCATGTGGAGAAAGGGCAAGTGTATTCAGTGCAGTCTCACAGTCTGAAGACAGCAGTGTCTGAATGGAATCTAGAGCAAAGGAGGTGGGATGGAAAAAGCTTCTGGGAGGTGGCCCAGAATTAAATGGTCTTGAAAGTGCTTTAAGACCACCTCTCAAAGAGTCAGACATGACTGAGAGACTGAACTGAACTGTAGGAGGAAAGTGGGATGATTCTCATTTCCACAGACACTTCAATACAGCCTAATTATCATGGAGGTACTTTAGGCAAGATATTACAATCTAGATGATGGTGAAATGTGGGAGAGAACAGAATCAAAGCCTCGGTACTGTGGCTGTGGGTCAAGGTTTGGAGGAGACACATGCTCCCTGCCTTGTGACACAACAGAGTTGACTTAGAGAGATGAGGATGACAGGTGAGTTTGGAGGGCTCCTAAGGGCCATTAAAAATGATGCATTCCCCGCCCCCCCCCCCCATCAAATCATCTGAGTTGCCCCCTATTCTAACCTAGAGGTATCAGGATTGCGCTTTGTGATGTCAATTCTCAGCCAGGGCCACCATTGGCTGGGGAAGTGAGTTGCTGATCTCATAAAGCATAATGCTGTGGACCCTAGGGAGGGGTATATAGAGGTGTGCTCAGGGGCTCTGGAGCAGACCACTGGGAGTCTTCAAAATTACTAAAGAGACTCAGAAGCCACAAGGCTCTAGAGCACTTATGGAACAGCTGACGTCAGGCAACCAGGAGTAAAAGATGAAGACCTCCTGTCAACTGAGGTCCACAAAAGTGTCAAAGTGAGTTGCACCCATCCAAGCTCCTCTTGCCCATTGACACCGCCCCATAAGACCCCCTGCCCTCTACTGGCCTGGCACATAGCCCTTCTCTGGTCACACTTTTCCTGAAACTATCGTTCCTATCCATCTTCACGCTCTTCCCCAAACAAGTGGCTTTCTGTGCTCCCTCTCTTGTTCTCTCCAGCTGTCCAGGGTAACCATGAGGGTGAATAAGTCATCTGGTCCTGAGCTTCGTTTTTGTTCGATGGAAGATTTTTTATTACAGTTTTGCTTTCCATGCTTGTGATGGGTATGTTGGGATTATCTATTTCTTCCTGGTTCAGTTTTGGATTGTTATACTTTTCTAGGAATTTGTTCATTTCTTCCAAGTTGTCCATTTTATTGTCCTATAGCTGCTGATAGTAGTCTTTTATGATCCTTTGTACTTCTGTGTTGTCTGCTGTGATTAATCCATTTTCCTTTCAAATTTTGTTGATTTGATTATCTCCCCTTTCTTTCTTGATGAGTTTTGCTAATGGATTGTCTATTTTATTTATCTTCTCAAAGAACCAGCGTTTATTTTGCTGAGTTTTGCTATAGTTTCCTTTGCTTTTTTTCATGTATTTCTGCACTAATTGTTTTTTTTTTTTAATTTTATTTTATTTTAAACTTTACAAATTGTATTAGTTTTGCCAAATATCAAAATGAATCCGCCACAGGTATACCTGTGTTTCCCATCCTGAACCCTCCTCGCTCCTCCCTCCCGATACCATCCCTCTGGGTCATCCCAGTGCACTAGCCCAAAGCATCCAGTATCGTGCATCGAACCTGGACTGGCAACTCATTTCATACATGATATTATACATGTTTCAATGCCATTCTCCCAAATCTTCCCACCCTCTCTCTCTGAAACAGAGTCCATGAGACTATTCTATATATTAGTGTCTCTTTTGCTGTCTCATACACAGGGTTATTGTTAGCATCTTTCTAAATTTCATATATATGCTTTAGTACACTGTATTGGTGTTTTTCTTTCTGGCTTACTTCACTCTGTATAATAGGCTCCAGTTTCATCCACCTCATTAAAACTGATTCAAATTTATTCTTTTTAATGGCTGAGTAATGCTCCATTGTGTATATGTACCACAGCTTTCTTATCCATTCATCTGCTGATGGGCATCTAGGTTGCTTCCATGTCCTGGTTATTATAAACAGTGTTGCTATGAACATTGGGGTACATGTGTCTCTTTCAATTCTGGTTTCCTCGGTGTGTATGCCTAGCAGTGGGATTGCTGGATCATAAGACAGTTCTATTTCCAGTTGTTTAAGGAATCTCCACACTGTTCTCCATAGTGGCTGTACTAGTTTGCATTCCCAGCAACAGTGTAAGAGGGTTCCCTTTTCTCCACACCCTCTCCAGCATTTATTGCTTGTAAACTTTTGGATCACAGCCATTGTGAGTCGTGTGAAATGGTACGTCATAGTTGTTTTGATTTGCATTTCTCTGATAATGAGTGATGTTGAGCATCTTTTCATGTGTTTGTTAGCCATCTGTATGTCTTCTTTGGAGAAATGTCTATTTAGTTCTTTGGCCCATTTTTTGATTGGGTCATTTATTTTTCTGGAGTTGAGCTGTAAGAGTTGCTGTATATTTTTGAGATTAGTTGTTTGTCAGTTGCTTCATTTGCTATTATTTTCTGCCATTCTGAAGGCTGCCTTTTCACCTTGCTAATAGTTTTCTTTGATGTGCAGAAGCTTTTAAGTTTAGTTAGGTCCCATTTGTTTATTTTTGCTTTTATTTCCAATATTCTGGAAGGTGGGTCATAGAGGATCCTGCTGTGATGTATGTCAGAGAGTGTTTTGCCTACGTTCTCCTCTAGGAGTTTTATAGTTTCTGGTCTTATGTTTAGATCTATAATCCATTTTGAGTTTATTTTTGTGTATGGTGTTAGAAGTGTTCTAGTTTCATTCTTTTACAAGTGGTTGACCAGATTTCCCAGCACCACTTGTTAAAGAGATTGTCTTTAATCCGTTATATATTATAGACTCCTTTGTCAAAGATACGGTGTCCATATATGCATGGATTTATCTCTGGGCTTTCTATTTTGTTCCATTGATCTATATTTCTGTCTTTGTGCCAGAACCATACTGTCTTGATAACTGTGGCTTTGTAGTAGAGCCTGAAGTCAGGTAGGTTGATTCCTCCAGTTCCATTCTTCTTTCTCAAGATAGCTTTGGGTACTTGAGTTTTTTTTTTTTTTGTATTTCCATACAAATTGTTTAATTATTTATCTAGCTCTGTGAAGAATACCGTTGGTAGCTTCATAGGGATTGCATTGAATCTATAAGTTGCTTTGGGTAGTTGTAGAGGGAGGTAAACTTCCAAACTCATTCTATGAGGCCACCATCACCCTAATACCAAAACCTGACAAAGATCCCACAAAAAAAGAAAACTACAGGCCAATATCACTGATGAACATAGATGCAAAAATCCTTAACAAAATTCTAGCAATCAGAATCCAACAACACATTAAAAAGATCATACACCATGACCAAGTGGGCTTTATCCCAGGGATGCAAGGATTCTTCAATATCCTCAAATCAATCAATATAATACACCACATTAACAAATTGAAAAATAAAAACCATATGATTATCTCAAAAGATGCAGAGAAAGCCTTTGACAAAATTCAACATCCATTTATGATAAAAACTCTCCAGAAAGAAGGAATAGAAGGAATATACCTCAACATAATAAAAGCTATATATGACAAAACCACAGCAAACATTATCCTCAATGGTGAAAAATTGAAAGCATTTCCTCTAAAGTCAGGAACAAGACAAGGGTGCCCCCTTTCACCATTACTATTCAACATAGTTTTTCAAGTTTTGGCCACAGCAATCACAGCAGAAAAAGAAATAAAAGGAATCCAAATTAAAAAGAAGAAGTAACACTCTCACTATTTGCAGATGACATGATCCTCTACATAGAAAACTCTAAAGACTCCACCAGAAAATTACTAGAACTAATCAATGATTACAGTAAAGTTGCAGGATATAAAATCAACACACAGAAATCCCTTGCATTCCTATACACTAATAATGAGAAAACAGAAAGAGAAATTAAGGAAACAATTCCATTCACCATTGCAATGGAAAGAATAAAATACTTAGGAATGTATCTACCTAGAGAAACTAAAGACCTATACATAGAAAACTATAAAACACTGGTGAAACATATCAAAGTGGACACTAATAGATGGAGAAATATAACATGTTCATGGATTGGAAGAATCAATATAGTGAAAACGAGTATACCACCTAATTGTTATTATTACATTTTCCTTCTTCTAACCCTGGGATTCTTCACTTCTTCTTTTTCTAGTTGATTTGGGTGTAAAGTTAGGTCATTTATTTGAGGTTTCTCTTGTTTCTTAGGGTAAGTTTGTATTTCTATGAACCTTTCCCTTCAGATCAGATCAGATCAGATCAGTCGCTGAGACATGTCCAACTCTTTGCGACCCTATGAATCGCAGCATGCCAGGTCTTCCTGTCCATCACCAACTCCCGGATTTCACTGAGACTCACGCCCAAGGAGTCAGTGATGCCATCCAGCCATCTCATCCTATGTCTTCCCCTTCTCCTCCTGCCCCCAATCCCTCCCAGTATCAGAGACTTTTCCAATGAGTCAAGTCTTCTCATGAGGTGGCCAAAGTACTTGAGCTTCAGCTTTAGCATCATTCCTTCCAAAGAAATCCAAGGGCTGATCTCTTTCAGAATGCACTGGTTGGATTTCCTTGCAGTCCAAGGGACTCTCAAGAGTCTTCTCCAACACCACAGTTCAAAAGCATCAATTCTTCGGCACTCAGGCTTCTTCACAGTCCAACTCTCACATCCATACATGACCACAGGAAAAACCATAGCCTTGACTAGACGAATGTTTTTGGTAAAGGAATGTCTCTGCTTTTGAATATGCTCTCTAGGTTAGTCATAACTTTCCTATCAAGGAGTAAGTGTCTTTTAATTTGATGGCTGCAGTAACCATCTGCAGTGATTTTGGAGCCCAAAAAATAAAGTCTGACATTGTTTCCACTGTTTCCCTATCTATTTCCCATGACGTGATGGGACCGGATGCCATGATCTTCGTTTTCTGAATGTTGAGCTTTAAGCCAACCTTTTCACTCTCCACTTTCACTTTCATCAAGAGGCTTTTGAGTTCCTCTTCACTTTCTGCCGTAAGGGTGGTGTCATCTGCATATCTGAGGTTATTGATATTTCTCCCGGCAATCTTGATTCCAGCTTGTGTTTCTTCCAGTCCATCGTTTCTCATGATTTACTCTGCATAGAAGTTAAATAAACAGGGTGACAATATAAAGCCTTGACGTTCTCCTTTTTCTATTTATTTTTTTCCTTTTTCTATTTAAAATCAGTCAGTTGTTCCATGTCCAGATCCAGCTGTTGCTTCCTGACCTGCATACAAATTTCTCAACAGGCAGATCAGGTGGTCTGGGATTCCCATCTCTCTCAGAATTTTCCACAGTTTATTGTGATCCACACAGTCAAAGGCTTTGGCATAGTCAATAAAGCAGAAATAGAGGTTTTTCTGGAACTCTCTTGCTTTTTCCATGATCCAGCAGATGTTGGCAATTTGGTCTCTGGTTCCTCTGCCTTTTCTAAAACCAGCTTGAACATCAGGATGTTCATGGTTCCCATATTACTGAAGCCTGGCTTGGAGAATTTTGAGCATTATTTTACTAGCGTGTGAGATGAAAGCAATTTTGCTGTAGTTTGAGCATTCCTTGGCATTGCCTTTCTTTCAGATTGGAATGAAAACTCACCTTTTCCAGTCCTGTGGCCACTGCTGAGTTTTCCAAATTTGCTGGCATATTGACTGCAGCACTTTCACAGCATCATCTTTCAGGATTTGGAATAGCTCAACTGGAATTCCATCACCTCCACTCTCTTTGTTCGTAGTGATGCTTTCTAAATCCCACTTGACTTCACATTCCAGGGTGTCTGGCTCTAGGTCAGTGATCATACCATCGTGATTATCTGGGTCATGAAGATCTTTTTTGTACAGTACTTCTGTGTATTCTTGCTATCTCTTCTTAATATCTTGTGCTTCTGTTAGGTCCATACCATTTGTGTCCTTTATCGAGCCAATGTTTGCATGAAATGTTCCTTTGGTATCTCTTATTTTCTTGAAGAAATCCCTAGTCTTTCCCATTCTGTTATTTTCCTCTATTTCTTTGCATTGATCGCTGAAAAAAGGCTTTCTTTTCTCTTCTTGCTTTTCTTTGGAACTCTGCATTCAGATGTTTATATCTTTCCTTTTCTCCTTTGCTTTTCTCTTCTCTTCTTTTCACAGCTATTTGTATGTGTTGTGTTTTCATTTTCATTCGTTTCTATGCATATTTGCATTTCATTTCTGATTTCTTCTGTTATATGTCGGTCATTCAGAAGCACGTTGTTTACCCTCCATATGTTTCTATTTGTCATGGTTTCTTTCCCCCTGTAGTTGACATTCAATCTTACTGCTTTGTGATCAGAAGAGATGCTTGAAATGATTTTGATTTTTGTTTTCAGTTTACCAAGGCTAGATTTGTGGCCCAGTATGTGATCTATCCTGGAGAATGTTCCATGTGCACTTGAGAAAAAGGTGAAATTCATTGCTTTGGCGTGAAACGTTCTTTTGAAATCAATTAGGTCTAACTGATCCATTGTATCACTTAAAGTTTGTGTTTCCTTGCTAATTTTCTGTTTGGTTGATCTATCCATAGGTGTGTGTAGGGTCTTAAGGTCTCCCACTATTATTGTGTTGTTTTTAATTTCCCCTTTCATACTTGTTAGCATTTGCCTTACGTATTGAGTGCTCCTATGTTGGGTGCATATATATTTATAATTGTTATATCTTCTTCTTGGATTGATCCTTTGACCATTATGTAGTGGCCTTTTTTTGTCTCTTTCCACACCCTTTATTTCAAAGTCTATTTTGTCTGATATGAGTATTGCTACTCCTGATTCCTGTTGCTCACATTTTGCATGAAATACCTTTTCTCAGCCCTTCACTTTCACTCTGTATATGCCCCTTGGTTTCAGGTGTGTCTCTTTTACACAGCATACATAGAAGCCTGGTTTTGTAACCGATTTATCATACTTTCTTTGTCACCTATCTATCCATTTGTCCATCCCTCTTTCCAATCAACAATCAATCTTTTTCCTTGGTGCATTTCAATATGTGTCTCCTTAAGTATCTCAGCAAGCCTGCCATTAAGTAGTCAGCCGTGTTTGTATACAGCAATTTTCTTTGGATACTAACTTTACACACAATGAAATATAGCAATCTTTTCTTTCCTCAGTCATGCTACTTTTGAACTGAAGTATAGTCCATTTATAATTTTGTGTTAATTTCTGCTTTACAGCAAAGTGATTCAGTTATAGACATATATTTACATATGTATACGTTGAGTGTGGAGATACATATATATATATACACACACACGCATTCTTTTATTTAATCTCTCTCTCTTGTTTTTTTTTTTTTTTTTTGGCTTAACTGTGCAGCAAGTGGAATTAGTTCCCTGACCAGGGTTTGAACCTGCATCCCTTGCAGTGGAAATCTGCAGTCTTAACCTCTGGACTGCCAGGGAAGACATATATATATAATTTATATATATATATGATTTATATACATATATATATATATATATATATATGCCTTTTTAAATCACATTTCATTATGATTTATAATTGGATACTGAATGTAGTCCTCTGTGCTCTAGAGTAGGAATTTGTCAATCCATTCCATATAATTTGTTTTCTATCTCTTAACCCGAATCTCTTACTCCATTTCTCCCCCAATTCTCTCTGCCCTGAAGCTGTAAGTCTATTCTCTATGTCTATGAGTGTCTTTCTGATTCATACATATGTTCATTTGTGTCATATCTTAGATTCCACATTTGGATATTATGATATTATTTGGTATATATGTTTCCCTGTGTGCCTCACTTCATTTAGTATGATCAGCTCTCAGACCTTGCATGTTGACTCAAATGGCCTTATTGTTGTAACTGTACATATTCCTGTATCTTTTTAACCATACATAGAGCTATTCATCTATGGTTATTTTCTAAAATATATTATTAAAAAGTGCTTATAAATCACTCTTGGTATAGTATGTCCATTTTGAGTCTGTATAAGGATTTTATATGTATCTGTCACTTCACTTAATTTGCCCAGTCGAGTCCAACTCTTTTCGACTCCATGAACTGTGGCATGCCATGCTTCCCTGTCCAATTACCTACTACCCAAGCCTGCTTAAACTCAGATGCACCGAGTGGGTGATGTGAACCAATGATCTCATCCTCTGTTGTCTGCTTCTCCTCTTGCTTTCAATCTTTCTCAGCATCAGGGGCCTTTCCAATGAGTCAGTTCTTCAGATAAGGTAGCCAAAGTATTGACGTTTCAGCATCAGTCCTTCCAGTGTATATCCAACAGTAATACCCTTAAGGATTGACTGAATTGATTTCCTTGCAATCCAAGAGACTCTCCAGAGTATATGTGGGTATGAAAAAATATTCATTGTGCTTATGTTTCGACATAGAATACTTATGAATGTAATTCATAAAATGTTGATGTATACTCTTATATGTATATGTGCGTATGAATAAATGTTTACTATGCTCTTGATGAAGGTGACAGAGGAGAGGGAAAAAGTTGGCTTAAAACTCAACATTCAGAAAATGAAGATCATGTCATTCGGTCCCATCACTTCATGGGAAATAGATGGGGAAACAGTGGAAACAGTGTCAGACTTTATTTTTGGTGGCTCCAAAATCACTGCAAATGATGACTGCAGCCAAGAAATTAAAAGACGCTTACTCCTTGGAAGAAAAGTTATGACCAAATCTAGATAGCATATTGAAAAGCAGAAACATTACTTTGCCACCAAAAATCCATCTAGTCAAGACCATGGTTTTTCCAGTGGTCAAGTATGGATGTGAGAGTTGGACTGTGAAGAAAGCTGAGCGCCGAAGAATTGATGCTTTTGAACTCTGGTGTTGGAGAAGACTCTTGAGAGTCCCTTGAACTGCAAGGAGATCCAAACAGTCCATTCTGAAAGAGACCAGCCCTGGGATTACTTTGGAAGAAATGATGCGAAAACTGAAACTCCAGTACTTTGGCCACCTCATGCAAAGAATTGACTCATTGGAAAAGACTCTGATGCTGGGAGGGATGGGAGGCAGGAGGAGAAGGGGACGACAGAGGATGAGATGGTTGAATGGCATCACTGACTCAATGGACGTGGGTCTGAGCGAACTCTGGGAGTTGGTGATGGACAGGGAGGACTGGCGTGCTGCGATTCATGGGTTCCAAAGAGTCGGACACCACTGAACGACTGAACTGAACTGAACGGATGCATATGATGCCCTCTCAAGCAGAAATAGAAAAATGATAATGAATGTAATTTATAAAATCCGAATGTATTCACTCATATATATAAATGTGTATGAAGAAATATTTACTGTGGTTATACTGCCATCTCATGGAGAAATAGAAGAATGCTTATGAATGAAATTTATAAAATCCAGATGCATTATTCACATATTAAAAAATATACTTTATAACTTTATTAAAAAATTCACACATGATCATAACAGAAAATGTTAATTTCCTAGAAAAAAAAGAAAGAAAGAAAGAAATCGCCCATGATCTCATTTACTACTCGCTCAGAATTCTGAGTTCCTTAAATAGACATTTCTCCAAAGAATACATACAGATGGCTAACAAACACATGAAAAGATGCTCAACATCACTCATTATCAGACAAATGCAAATCAAAACCACTCTGAGGTACCATTTCACACCACTCAGAATGGCTGTGATCCAAAAGTCTACAAGCAATAAATGCTGGAGACGGTGTGGAGAAAAGGGAACCCTCTTACACTGTTGGTTGGAATGCAAACTAGTACAGCCACTATGGAAAACAGTGTGGATATTCCTTAAACAACTGGAAATAGAACTGCCTTATGATCCAGCAAACCCACTGCTCAGCATACACACTGAGGAAACCAGAGGGAAAGAGACACATGTACCCCAATGTTCATCGCAGCACTGTTTATAATAGCCAGGACATGGAAGCAACCTAGATGCCCATCAGCAGATGAATGGATAAGAAAGCTGTGGTACATATACACAATGGAGTATTACTGAGCCATTAAAAAGAATACATTTGAATCAGTTCTAATGAGATGGATGAAACTGGAACCTATTATACAGAGTGAAGTAAGCCAGAAAGAAAAACACCAATACAGTATACTAACACACATATATGGAATTTAGAAACATGGTAACAATAACCCTGTGTACGAGACAGCAAAAGAGACACTGATGTATAGATCAGTCTTATGGACTCTGTGGGAGAGGGAGAGGGTGGGAAGATTTGGGAGAATGGCATTGAAACATGTATAATATCATGTATGAAATGAGTTGCTAGTCCAGGTTCAGTGCATGATACTGGATGCTTGGGTCTGGTGCACTGGGACAACCCAGAGGGAGGGTATGGGGAGGGAGGAGGGAGGAGGGTTCAGGATGGGGAACACAGGTATACTTGTGGCGGATTCATTTTGATATTTGGCAAAACTAATACAATATTGTAAAATAAAATAAAATTTATTTAAAAACAAAAAAAAGTAATTCTGAGTTCCTGAGCTGGAGAGATAAAATATCAGGGTGTGTTAGTTCTTTCACTATAAAATACTTTCTGTTATTTGAATTTTAACATATAACTTGGTTCTGATATGTGGTTCTTGCTTTGTTTACTTATACTGAAGATTTTCCTTTTACAAAGACTGAGTAATTTGACCACATCTTTAGAGACTGCTTGCTTTATACTTTTTTTATTCTTTTTTTCCTTTTTTCCGTTTTTTCTATAATTAAAAAATGTTGCATGTCGTGCCTCCAGGAAATAATACTGTAATGAACATTAGGGTGCATCAATCTTTTGGTTTTAAGGTTTTTTCCAGAAAAAATGTCCAGGAGTAGGTCATAAGGTGATTATATGTTTTAGTTTTTAAAGGAGCAGCAATACTCTTCACCATAGTAGCAGTACCAATTTACATGCCCACTAACAGTGCAAGATTGTTCCCTTTTTTCCCACATTCTCTCCAGGAATTATTGCTTGTAGAATTTTAGTTGCTATCTATTCAGCCTGGTGTGAAGGAATACCACATTGTAGTTTTGATTTGTATTTCTCTAATGAATAGTGATGATGAACTATGGATGGAGGTTCATGACACTGTACAGGAGACAGGAACCAAGACCATCCCCAAGACAAGAAAAAGAAATGCAAAGAAGTAAAATGGCTGTCTGAGAAGGCCTTACAAATAGCTGTGAAAAGAAGAGAAGCCAAAAGCAAAGGAAGAAGGAAAAGCTATATCCATTTGAATGCAGAGTTCCAAAGAATAGCAAGTAGAGATAAGAAAGCCTTCCTCAGTGATCAGTGCAAAGAAATAGAAGGAAATAAAGAATGGAAAAGACTAGAGATCTCTTCAAGAAAATTAGAGATACCAAGGGAACATTTCATGCAAAGATGGGCTCAATAAACGACAGAAATGATATGGACCTAACAGAAGCAGAAAACACTAAGAGGAGAACTGTACCAAAAATATCTTCAAGACCCATTTAATCACAATGGTCTGATCACTCACCTAGAGACAGACATCCAGGAATATGAAGTCCAGTGGGCCTTTGGAAGCCACACTACAAACAAAGCTAGTGGAGGTGATGGAATTCCAGTTGAGCTATTTCAAATTCTCAAAGATGCTGCTGGAAAGTTTTGCACTCAATATGCCAGTAAATCTGGAAAACTCATCAGTGGCCACAGGACTGGAAAACATTAGTTTTCCTTCCAATCCTAAAGAAAGGCAATGTCAAAGAACGCTCAAATTACAGAACAATTACACTCATCTCACACACTAGTAAAGTAGTGCTCAAAATTCTCCAAGCCAGGCTTCAGCTATACGTGAACCATGAACTTCCAGATGTTCAAGGAGGTTTCAACAAAGGCAGAGGAACAAGAGATCAAATTGCCAACATCTGTCAGATCGTGAAAAAGCAAGAGAATTCCAGAAAAACATCTATTTATTCTTTATTGACTATGCCAAAGCCTTTGAGTGTGTGAATAACAATAAACTGTAGGAAATTCTCAAAGAGATGGAAATACCAGACTACCTAACCTGCCTCTTGACAAATCTGTATGCAGCTCAAGAAGCAAGAGTGAAAACTGGACATGAAACAGCAAACTGGTTCCAAAGTGGGAAAGGAGCACATCAAGGTTGTATATTGTTGTCGTGTTTATTTAACTCATATGTGGAGTACATCATGAGAAACCCTGTGCTGGAGGAAGCACAAGCTGGAATCAAGTTTGCTGGGAGAAATATCAATAACCTCACATATGCAGGCGACACCACCCTTTCTGCAGGCAGAAAGTGAAGAAGAATTAAAGAGCTTCTGGATGAAAGTGGAAGAAGAGAGAAAAAGTTGGCTTAAAGCTCAACATTCAGACAATGAAGATCATGGTCTCATCACTTTATGGCAAATAGATGGGGAAATGGCAGAAACAGTGGCTGACTTTATTTTGGGGGGCTTGAAAATCACTGCAGGTGATGACTGAAACCATGAAATTAAAAGACACTTACTCCTTGAAAGGAAAGTTATGATCAACCTAGACAACTTATTAAAAAGCAGAGACATTACTATGCCAACGATGGTCCATCTAGTCAAGGCTATGTTTTTTTCTAGTAGTCCTGTATGGATGTGAGAGTTTAACTGTAAAGAAAGCTGAGCACTGAAGAAGTGATAATTTTGAACTGTGGTGTTGGAGAAGACTCTTGAGAGTCCCATGGGCTCCAGAGAGTTCCAATCAGTCCATTATAAAGGAGATCAGTCCTGGTGTTCATTGGAAGGATTGATGTTTAAGCTGAAACTCCAATATTTTGGCCACCTGATGTGAAGAGCTGACTCATTTGAAAAGACCCTGATGCTGGGAAAGATGGAGGGCAGACAGAGAAGGGGACGACAGTGGATGAGATAGTTGAATGGCTTCACTGCCTCAATGGACCTAAGTTTGGAAGACTCCGGGAGTTGGTGATGGACAGCGAGGCCTGGAGTACTGAAGTCCATAGGGTCGCAAAGAGTCAGACCCGACTGAGTGTCTAACCTGAACGTAGCCTCTTTTCAAGTGTTTTTTCATCATCTGTATGATTTCTTTTGGGAAATGACTATTTAGATCTGCCTGTTTTGTTACGAAGGTGTTTTTTGTTTGTTTGTTTGTTTTTGATACTGGGCTACGTAGCCATTTGCATATTTTTGAAAATAATGCCTTGATAACTAATGGGAACTATCTGTGTAGCACAGGGAACTGCCCTCCATGCTCTGTGATGACCTAAATTTAGAAGAAAATTAAATGAAAGAGGTTATGTTTATACACTTGTACACCTAGTGTGATTTGTGTACGGCAGAATGTAACACAACATTGTTAAGCAACTACATGTGTATATGTGTACATACTCTAGGCTCCATTTAAAGGATGTTCTAAAAGAAGCAGATGTAATCTACAATAACAGAACTGAGAACAGGGGTTGCATGGGGAAAGACAGTGTGGGGAAGTATACCAAAGAAATTATCTAGGATGATGGGGGAAAAAATTATTTTTTCAATGAGCATTAGATATATAATCTAGGTGAAATTGCAGAAATATTTCTGAAATGGACATTCCAAACAGGGTCTTGCCAAGTGGCTCTATGTATTTATAAATTTACTAGATAATGTCATATTGTCCTTCAGAAAGTTGCGTCACACTATGCACTCACAACACTGCTGAAACACTCCTTTTCCAATTTGTCATCGTCCATTTGGAGGAAAAATTTGGTATATTTCAACTTTGTCACTGAACTTTGGCAGTTTTCATGGTGAGAAATCATAATCCATTATTGTTTTCGTTTGCATTTATTTTATTACCAGGTAGGTATGACATTTCTTCCTGATTTTTGGTAATTTTCCTTTTTTCGGGGGAGGGTAATTTGTATGTTTTTTTTTTTTTTAATTATTGTTTATTTCACAATTCTCTTCTATTGGGTTTTTCATCTTTTCTTATTTTAAGTTTGGACTCTGCATAAATGAGGTAAATGAGTCATTTGTCAGCTGTCTTCCAAATATTTCTCAATTGTCATTTTATAATTCCGTGTTTATTTTCTATTCAGTCATGCAGGAGTTTTACTACAAAAAAAGTTATGTAAATTTTCCCTTTTAAGCTTCTGGACAAAGAACATGTAAAATAAGAAATTTTAAAGGTGGCCCAAAACTCTAGGAAGCTAGAGGGTGTGGTTAAAAGAATCGGGAGAGGTCAACGCTTTCTGACTTGCTCCCCATACTCCCCTAGAGGTGTCAGGATGAGGCTTTGTGAGGTCAAGGCTCACCAGGGCCTCCATTGGCTGTGCAAGTGGCTTGCTGACCTCATAAAGTGTAAGGGTGTGGCCACCTGGGGAAGGGTATATATAGGGGTACTCAGGGGCTCTGAAGTCGACCACTGCAAGTCTTCAAAATTACTAAGGTGACTGGGAAGGCTCTAGAGCACTGGAGTTTCAGTTTTAGCATCATTCTTGGAACAGCTGAGTCTAGATACCCAGGACGAAAAGATGAAGATCTCCCATCAACTGAGGTCCAAAGGATGTGTCAAGGTGAGCTGAACCCACCTAAGCTCCTCTTGTCTTTCTCTGACTTATTTAGTATGGTCATCTCTAGGTCCATCCATGTTGGAAAAAATAGCATTATTTCGTTCTTTCTTATGGATAATATTCCATTGTATGCATAATATATCTGTCTTTATCCACTCACATATTTAAATGCCTTAAGGTCGTTTGCATGTCTTTGCTACTGTACATTGTGCTACTATAAACACTGTTGTGCATATCACTTTTCTGATAGGAGTTTTCATCTTAATGGATATATGCCCAGAAGTGTTATTGTTGGATCATATAGTAACTGTATTTTTAGAGTATTAAAAAACTCTATACCAAGGAAGGAGATAATGGGCAGGTAGTTCAAAAGGAAGGAATATATGTATACATATGGCTGATTCATGTTGAGGTTTGAAAGAAAGCAACAAAACTCTGAAAAGCAATTACCCTTAAGGAAAAATAATTATAATTATTATAAAAGACCTGCTTACTGTTTTCAATAGTGGCTGCATCAGTTTCTTGATTTTCAGGTATAGTAGTGGTAGTGAAAGTCACTCAGTCATGTCCGACTCTTTGCGACCACATGGATTATACAGCCCATGGCCAGAATACTGGAGTAGGTAGCCTTTTCCTTCTCCAGGGGATCTTCCCACCCAGGGGTCGAAACCATGTCTCCTGCTTTGTAGCTGGATTCTTTACCAGCTGAGCCACAAGGGAAGCCTGATTTTTCATGCATGCTCATGCTGCTGCTAAGCAGCTTCATTGTGTCCTACTCTGTGAGACCCCAAGACGGCAGCCCACCAGGCTCCCCCATCCCTGGGATTCTCCAGGCAAGAACGCTGGAGTGGGTTCCCATTTCCTCTCCAATGCATGAAAGTAGAAAGTGAAAAGGAAGTCGCTCAGTCCTGTCTGACTCTTCGCGACTCCATGCCCTGCAGCCTACCAGGCTCCTCCGTCCATGGGATTTTCCAGGCAAGAGTACCGGAGTGTGGTGCCATTATAGGATGTTGTTGATCTCCCTGCAGTACATGGTTGAGTTACATGTTTTTTTTCAAAATCTGTTTTGTTTTGTTTTAATACATACTCTTAGGAGTGGAGCTGCCAGGTCATATGCTCAGTCTCTCGTATTCTTGAAAAGACAAATTCCAGCAATCAGAATCCAACAACACATTAAAAAGATCATACATCATGACCAAGTGGGCTTTATCCCAGGGATGCAAGGATTCTTCAATATCCTCAAATCAATCAATATAATACACCACATTAACAAATTGAAAAACAAAAACCATATGATTATCTCAAAAGATGCAGAGAAAGCCTTTGACAAAATTCAACATCCATTTATGATAAAAACTCTCCAGAAAGCAGGAATAGAAGGAACATACCTCAACATAATAAAAGCTATATAAGACAAACGCTTCAGCAAACATTATCCTCAATGGTGAAAAGTGAAAGCATTTCCTCTAAAGTCAGGAACAAGACAAGGGGGCCCACTTTCACCATTAATAATCAACAGAGTTTTGGAAGTTTTGGCCACAGCAATCAGAGGAGAAAAAGAAATAAAAGGAATCCAAATGGAAAAGAAGAGGTAAAACTCTTCACTATTTGCAGATGACATGATCTTCTACATAGAAAATTCTAAAGACTCCACCAGAAAATTACTAGAACTAATCAATGATTACAGTAAAGTTGCAGGATATAAAATCAACACACAGAAATCCCTTGCATTCCTATACACTAATAATGAGAAAACAGAAAGAGAAATTAAGGAAAAAATTCCATTTACCATTGCAACGGAAAGAATAAAATACTTAGGAATATATCTAGCTAAATAAACTAAAGACCTATATATAGAAAACTATAAAACATTGGTGAAGGAAATCAAAGGGGACACTAATAGATGGGGGAATATACCATGTTCATGGATTGGAAGAATCAATATAGTGAAAATGACTATACTACCCAAAGCAATTTATAGATTCAATGCAATCCCTATCAAGCTACCAACCGTATTCTGCACAGAGCTAGAACAAATAATTTCACAATTTGTATGGAAATGCAAAAAAAAAAAAAAAAAAAAACCTCGAATAGCCAAAGCTATCTTGAGAAAGAGAATGGAACTGGAGGAATCAACCTACCTGACTTCAGTCTCTATTACAAAGCCACACTCATCAAGACAGTATGGTACTGGCACAAAGACAGAATTATAGATCAATGGAACAAAATAGAAAGCCCAGAGATAAATCCACGCACATATGGACACCTTATCTTTGACAAAGGAGGCAAGAATATACAATGGATTAAGGAGAATCTCTTTAACAAGTGCTGCTCGGAAAACTGGTAAACCACTTGTAAAACTATGAAACTAGAACACTTTCTAACACCATACACAAAAATAAACTCAAAATGGATTAAAGATCTAAATGTAACACCAGAAACTATAAAACTCCTAGAGGCGAACATAGGCAAAACACTCTCCGACATACATCACAGCAGGATCCTCTATGACCCAGCTCCCTGAATATTGGAAATAAAAGCAAAAATAAACAAATGTGACCTAATTAAATTCTAAAGCTTCTGCACAACAAAGGAAACTATAAGCAAAGTGAAAAGACAGCCTTCAGAATGGGAGAAAATAATAGCAAATGAAGCAACTGACAAACAACTAATCTCAAAAATATACAAGCAATTCCTACAGCTCAATTCCAGAAAAATAAATGACCCAATAAAAAAATGGGCCAAAGAACTAAATAGACATTTCTCCAAAGAAGACATACAGATGGCTAACAAACACATGAAAAGATGCTCAACATCACTCATTATCAGAGAAATGCAAATCAAAACCACTATGAGGTTCCATTTCACACCAGTCAGAATGGCTGCGATCCAAACACCTACAAGAAATAAATGCTGGAGAGGGTGTGGAGAAAAGGGAACCCTCTTACACTGTTGGTGGGAAGGCAAACTAGTACAGCCACTATGGAGAACAGTGTGGAGATTCCTTAAAAAACTGGAAATAGAACTGTCTTATGATCCAGCAATCCCACTGCTCACCATACACACTGAGGAAACCAGAAGGGAAAGAGGGACGTGTACCTCAATGTTCATAGCAGGAGTGTTTATAATAGCCAGGACATGGAAACAACCTAGATGTCCATCAGCAGATGAATGGATAAGAAAGCTGTGGCACATATACAAAATGGAGTATTACTCAGCCATTAAAAATCATACATTTGATTCAGTTCTAATGAGGTGGTTGAAACTGGAGCCTATTATACAGAGTGAAGTATGTCAGAAAGAAAAACACCAATACAGTTTACTAATGCATATATAAGGAATTTAGAAAGATGTTAACAGTAACCCTGTATAGGAGACAGCAAAAGAGACACAGATGTATAGAACAGTCTTCTGGATTCTGTGGGAGAGGGTGAGGGTGGGAAGATTTGGGAGACTGGCATTGAAACACGTAAAATATAATGTATGAAATGAGTTACCAGTCCAGGTTCGATGCACAATACTGGATGCTTGGGGATAGTGCACTGGGACGACCCAGAGGGGTGGTATGGGGAGGGAGGAGGGAGGAGGGAGGAGGGTTCAGGATGGGGAACACATATATATACCTGTGGCAAATTCATTTCAATATTTGGCAAAACCAGTACAATATTGTAAAATTGAAAAATAAAATTAAATTAAAAAAAAATAAAGGGCACTTAGTAGTGACATTTATAATGACTCCTACCAAATATATCTCACTAGTACCATAAAGATTCCCCTTTAACAATGTTTCTCTACCATGTCTTCTCTGTATAGTATTTGGTACTTTTTCACTACTCAGAGGTGATAACTCATTAGCATAGTTGGATTATCTATGTAATACACTGGGCTTCTCAGGTGGCACTGTTGTTAAGAATCTTTCAGCAAAGGCAGGAGTCAAAGGAGATGTGATTTGGGAAGATCCCCTGGAGGAGGAAATGGCAACTCACTCCAGAATTCTTGCCTGGAAAATTGCAAGGACAGAGGAACTTGTTGGGCTATGGTCTCCGGGATCACAAAAAGGTGAAGCTAAAAGAGTTCTTAGTAATTCACTATAATGAGTGTATTTTATGTGCTTTTAAATAAATACTGAGAACTGTATTTACCTGTTGGTATTTTCTTCCAGATATGGTGTGCTGTTTGACATTTTTCATCCACACAAAAGAGTTAGCAATTTTGGTTTTTTGTTTTCATTTCTGTATTTATGTATTTATTTATTTTATTCTTATTATTTTTTACTTTACACTATTGTAGTTGTTCGCCATACATCAACATGCATCCACCACAGGTGTACACATTTTCCCCATCCTGAACCCCCTCCTACCTCCTTAGCCATACCATCCTTCTGGGTCATCTCAGTGCACCAGCCCCAAGCTTCTCTTATCCTGCATGGAACCTGGACTGGCGATTCATTTCTAATATGATATTATACATGTTTTAATGCCATTCTCGCAAATCATCCCCCACTCCCTCTCCCACAGGGTCCAAAAGATTGTTCCATACATCTGTGTCTCTTTACCTATCTCGCATACAGGGTTGTCATTACCATCTTTCTAAATTCCATATATATGTGTTAGTATACTGTATTGGTGTTTTTCTTTCTGGCTTACTTCATTCTGCATAATAGGCTCCACTTTCATTCACCTCATTAGAACTGCTTCAGATGTATTCTTTTTAATGGCTGAGTAATACTCCATTGTGTATATATGCCACAGCTTTCTTATCCATTCATCTGTTGGTGGACATCTATGTTGCTTCCATGTCCTGGATATGAGAAACTGTGCTGCGATGAACATTGGAGTACACGTGTCTCTTTCCCTTCTGGTTTCCTCAGTGTGTATGCCCAGCAGCGGGATTGCTAGGTCATATGGCAGTCCTATTTCTAGTTTTTTTTTTTTTTTTTTTTTAAGGAATCTCCACAGTGTTTTCCATAGTGGCCTTACTAGTTTACATTCCCACCAACAGTGTAAAAGGGTTCCCTTTTCTCCACATCCTCTCAAGCATTTACTACTTGTAGACGTTTGGATCGCAGCCATTCTGACTGGTGTGAAGTGGTACCTCATTGTGGTTTTGATTTGCATTTATCCGATAATGAGTGATGCTGAGCATCTTTTCATGTGTTTCATAGCCATCTGTATGTCTTTGGAGATATGTCTATTTAGTTCTTTGGCCCATTTTTTTATTGGGTCATTTATTTTTTGGAATTGAGCTGTAGGAGTTGCTTGTATATTTTTGAGTTTAGTTTGTCAGTTGCTTCATTTGCTATTATTTTTTTTCCCATTCTGAAGGCTGCGTTTTCACCTGGCTTATAGTTCTTTTGTTGTACAGAAGCTTTTAAGTTTAATTAGGTCCCATTTGTTTATTTTTGCTTTTATTTCCAATATTCTGGAAGGTGGGTCATGGAGGATCCTGCTGTGATGTATGTCAGAGAGAATTTTGTCTACGTTCTCCTCTAAAGACATATATTTAAAGCTCAGAAGCCTTTGGAATATGAAGTGTCTGTTTTTTTTTTTTTTTTTTCCAAGCAGTTTGAGCTGTATTTAAATGTTGATATTTTCTTCTTAGGAGTGTCCTGTATTTCTGTTTCACTTATTTTTTTTTTTTTTTGATGAGTGACTACTGTCATGTTCAAGGGTAGGTGTCGTATCAAGTCCAGCAATAGGACCTTTTGTATATCAGATGTCCATCAGTGATAGTTTTAAGGCTGCTGTTACAGAGAAAACTCTATGCTGCAAGGCTTTATTATTTGCTCCTTTTTAGGATGGCCTGTGATGTCTGAGAGTTTTTGTCAGGCCTGGGAGTACATTAGAGCAGAATGAGCCAAAGGATGCCATGAAACCTGATGTATCCTCACTTTTGGATCTTTGAAGTAAGTGCTCATATTTTCTTTAAGTTGAAGACAAGGATGAGTTGGTTTTACATGTACAGATTCTTGTTCTGAAACACTGAGATGACATTATGTATTCAGCGGTGCTTGCTTTTACCTACATATTATTAGAAATTGTTTTGTCTACCACTCTTGCTGCAATAGGTTTATACGGATTTTGTATTTAATATGTATCTGTGGGAAGAAATTAATACCAAGTTCCAGATTTATCCCTTCCATCCACCAAGGTCCTTGGCTACCATAAGTTTCTTGCCAGTTTGGGTGTCCACATCACATTTGTGTGGGCACACACTGCAGTGGATTTCTGTATCCCACCACTCCAATGTATCCCATGATATTTCTTGAAATGTTCCTTCATTTAGTGTGATGATCTCTGGATTTCTCTCTATCGGTGAAGAGGGCCTACTTTCAAATTTCAGTCCTGATTAAAGCTTCATTCCAGACCTATATCACACTTCTTTATCCATTCCTCTATCCAAGTACACTGTCTTACCTTTCATTGCTTTGATGTTCTGAATGATGCAGCAGGATCTAGTTTGGGGTGTGTGGTGTTTGAAATCTGTTCATGTCTGAAATACTGCAGGAGAGGATCTGATTTACCATGCTGTCATGACCTCTTTATTTATTTATTTTTCTTTCATGGGAGTGCACCTTTCTAGTCATGTCCATAGTGGCTCTTACCAGGTCCATTAAAGCATTACCTTAAAGCGTCCACTGTACTACTCCTACTCTGCCATTGATGCCATGTCCAGGATTTGACAGTGGCCCTTTTCCATGCTCAGGCGGAGGTGATAATGTCCTCAGAGTTTAGATGTCTGTATCTCTTAGAATTCACCCTATGTGTCATGTGCTTTTTTAAAGAAACACGGAATTATGTTTAGCTGTTCATATCCTCTTCCTGTTAGCTTCTCCCAAGTTTACTTTACTTATTTTCCCCTCTGTGAACCCTGAAAATTTGTTAAGGGTGGATATCAGTTAGAGCTCAGCACCCTTGTGAATATTGTGGCCATCAGCAAGCATTTTAAGGTTGCTGTTAGAGAAAATGTCCACAAGGTGACAGCATTTCTTCATTCCCTCCTCTTGTACCCATGGTAACAGCAGCCTCTGTGTTATTCCCAAGTCTGGTTGTAAATGAGAGTAAAATGAGACACAGGTAGTCACCAAAAGTTTTGGTTGTTTACTCTTTGATCTTTTTTTTTTTTTTTTTAAGCGAAGCTATATATTTTTTAAGACTATTAATACCGTTGTAGTTGTTGCATAGAAACAGTTCCACCTTCCTTTCCATAGACACTTGGAGGAATTTAGCTCTGGTTATTGTCAGAGGTATCTTTTGGAATCTATTGAGTACATATCTCTTGATACAGGAGGTCCATGTGGATTATGAACTGCATAGGTATTTGTGGGTATAAGTCTATTCCAGCCTTGACCTGTTGGCCTCTCACCCACCAAAACCCTTTGCCAACTGTAATTTTCTTACCAGGAGTGTAAGTCCATTTCACTTTTCCTTGGGTACTCATCCCATCAATATGTTTTTTAATCCCTTCTGGAAGGCATATGTTGTAATATCTCTTTAATCTGCCTTTCTTTACTTACTGTGATTCGCTCTAGGTTTCTGCATATTCCTGCAAATGGCTTTTTTTTTTTTTTTTTTGGATTTTCATAATGTCAGACTCATATTTATTGTGTCTCTATGTCCCATATGTTTCTCTTTTAATTTGAAGCCAGCGATTCTCTTTCCTTTCATCTCTTGGGCATTGTGACAGCTGATCCAGGGTATGTTTGTGGAAGTGGTGGTGTTGTGTGTGTTTTTCACGATCTGTTGATTGCTCAAATACTCTGGAAGTGGAGCTGACATATGACATCATCTACATCATTTTGTGATTCCTAGGTACTTTGGCAGCCATGCTTATAAAGTCTCTGAGCACTTACCTTACCTCCCACCAATGGCATACAGGGTTCCCCTTTACTAACATTGCTCTACTCTTTCTTGTCTGTAGACTTTTGGATAATGGCCTTTTTGGTTTCCCATTAGTGATACTGCCTTGCAGTTTAAGTTTTCAATTCACTGATAATAGAGCAAATGAGGCACATTTCCAGAGGCTTTTTTCTAAGCATTGACTAAGTATTTACCTGTTGATGTTTCCTTCCTGACATGTGGTTTGCGCCCGTTTTTGTTGTTGTTGTTGTTTGTTTGTTTGTTTGTTTGTTGGCATGCCATACCTGGCCATTTTCTAAGGGTCAATTCAGCTCGGTCGCTCAGTCATGTCCAACTCTTTGTGACCCCATGAATAGCAGTACGCCAGGCCTCCCTGTCCATCACCAACTCCCGGAGTTTACTCGGACAGGTTCATCGAGTCAGTAACGCCATCCAGCAATCTCATCCTCTGTCGTCCCCTTTTCCTCCTGCCCCCAATCCCTCCCAGCATCAGAGTCTTTTCCAATGAGTCAACTCTGGATGAGGTGGCCAAAGTACTGGAGTTTCAGCTTCAGCATCATTCCTTCCAAAGAATTCCCAGGACTCATCTCCTACAGAATGGACTTGTTGGATCTATTTCCAAGGGACTCTCAAGAGTCTTCTCCAACACCACAGATCAAAAGCATCAATTCTTCAGTGGTCAGCCTTCTTCACAGTCCCACTCTCACATCCATACAGGACCACAGGAAAAACCATAGCCTTGACTAGATGGACCTTTCTTGGCAAAGTAATGTCTCTGCTTTTGAATATGCTATCTAGGTTGGACATAACTTTCCTTCCAAGGAGTAAGTGTCTTTTAATTTCATGGCTGCAGTCACCATCAGCAGTGCTTTTGCATCCCCCAAAAATAAATCTGACACTGCTTCCACTGTTTCCCCATTTATTTGCCATGAAGTACATGGGACCGGATGGCATGATCTTCATTTTCTGAATGTTGAGCTTTAAGTCAACTTTTTCTCTCTCCACTTTCACTTGCATCAAGAGGCTTTTTAGCTCCTCTTCACTTTCTGCCATAAGGGTGGTATCATCTGCATATCTGAGGTTATTGATAATTTTCCCTGCAATCTTGATTCCAGCTTTTGCTTCTTCCACTCCAGAGTTTCTCATGATATCACACTGCATAGAAGTTAAATAAGCAGGGTGACAATATGCAGCCTTGACTTACTCTTTTGCTATTTGGAACCAGTCTGTTGTTCCATGATGAGTTCTAACTGTTGCTTCCTGACCTGCATACAGATTTCTCAAGAGGCAGGTCGGGTGGTCTGGTATTCCCATCTCTTTCAGAATTTTCCACAGTTTATTGTGATCCACACAGTCAAAGACTTTGGCATAGTCAATCAAGTAGAAATAAATGTATTTTTCTGGAACTCTTGTTTTTTTCATGATCTAGCGGATGTTGCCAACTAGATCTCTGGGTCCTCTGCCTTTTCTAAAACCAGCTTGAACATCAGGAAGTTCACGGTTCACATATTACTGAACCCTGACTTGGAGAATTTTGAGCATTACTTTACTAGCATGTGAGATGAGTGTAATTGTGCAGTAGTTTGAGCATTCTTTAGCATTGCCTTTCTTTGAAATTGGAATGAAAACTGACCCTTTTCAGTCCTTTGGCCACTGCTGAGTTTTCCAAACTTGCTGGCATATTGAGTGAAACCTTTCACAGCATCATCTTTCAGGATTTGAAATAGCTCAAATGGAATTCCATCACCTCCATTAGCTGTTCTCATAGTGATGCTTTCTACGGCCCACTTCATTTCACATTCCAGGATATCTGGCTCTTGGTCAGTGATCACACCACCCTAATTATCTGGGTCATGAAGATCTGTTTTTGTACAGTTCTTCTGTGTATTCTTGCCACCTCAATTCTTGTTTATTCAGTGATATTCTAGCAAGTCTCTTCTTTGTCCTGGATTAAGTTTTCTGTTTCTCTGGATGGTTCCCATCAGCAAACAGAATGACTATAATCTTACCTCTCATTAAAAATCTGTCCTTTGGTCACACATCGCCTATGCTTTTTTTATTTCATATTTGCTTATGCTAGACTTCTGCAGAGTTGTTTGTAGAATCTGTTATCTCCAGGTCTCTCATTTTCCTTTAAATTCACTCTTGTCAAAGTCAACAGTGAATTCCAAATGTTTAACTCAGTGGTCAATTTTTAGTTGTTATTTTATTTAATTTATTGACAGCCTTTATCAGAGCAGTGCATTTCCTCCTCCCTGGAAAAAAATGTTTCATTTGCGTTACAGAATGCTTCTCTTTCCTGCTTCTTTTCTACCTACAGTTCTTCCACATGCAATGTGTGACCTCTGTGTCTGGCTTTATACAGATGTCACATTTTCTTTTAAAATATTTATTTATTTAGCTATGTGGCATGTGGGATCTTAGTTCCCTGCCCAGGGATGGAAACTGTGCATAGTCTTAAACACTTAAACATTTCCAGGGAAGTCCCCTAGTTTGTGTATTTTCAAGATTCATCCACTTCTTGGCTGTATAGCAATGCATTTTTTTAATGGCTGTATATGGTACATCAATATGGTATATGGCTTACATGAACTCCATTGTGAACAATTACCACGATTTTTTATCCATTCATCAATTAATAGATAATATTTGGATGTTGTATTCTTTGTGGCTCTTGTGAGTAATGCTGTTGGGAACACTGTTTTTGAATGGACTTAATAGTTTCAGGGATTTTTTTTTTTATATATATATACAAAAGAGTGAGATTTCTGGATCATATGGCTACTATATATTTAATTTTTGAGGTACTGACAAACCAAAGTGGTTGTACCATTTTAGAGCAATATATTTTCAACAATATATTTCAGCAGTATATTTTCAACATTTTTCAACAATATATGAAGATTCGTTTTCTCCACATCCTCTGCAGCACTTGTTATTTTTCCTGGTTTTGATTATAGCCAAGCTAATGTGTGTGAAGTAGTATTTCAATGAAACTGATTTACATTTTGCTAAGGGCTTCCCTGGTGGCTCAGAAGGTAAAGTGTCTGCCTGCAATGCAGGAGACCTGGGTTTGATTCCTGGGTCAGGAAGATCCCCTGGAGAAGGAAATGACAATCCACCCCAGCACTCTTGCCTGGAAAATCCCATGGATGGAGGAGCCTGATAGGCGACAGTCCATGGGGTCGCAAAGAGTCGGACAGGACTGAGCAACTTAATTTCTTTCACTTTCAATCATGTTAAGCAGTATTTTTGGTGAAATGTCTATTCAAATTCTTTTCCTGGTTGTTAAAAGTTTTTAATTGTTGTAAAAAAAAAATCTAACTTAAATTTTCACCATTTTAACCATTTTTACATGCTAAGTATTTCACATACTTTCATCAGCCTTTTTGGAGAAAGAAATGGCAACCCACTCCAGTATTTTTGCCTGGAGAACCCCATGGACAAAGGAGCCTGATGGGCAACAGTCCATGTGAAAGCAAAGACTCATACATGACTGAGCAACTAATACACACACACACACACACACACACACACACACACAGTTACAGTGTTGTTTTATTGTTGTTGTCATAGTTTTCGCTGTGCTATGCAGCTTGAATGACAGTTTCCTGGTTGAGAACCCTACCCAGGCCCCTGATAGGAAAGCGTGGAGTCCTAACCTCTGAACTATCATGGAATTCCTTATCATATTGTTAAGAAACATATCTTTACACCTTTTCATCTTGCAAAATTGAAACTATACCCATCACATGTCCCATTAAACAACAACTCCTCTTTTCTTCCCTGTTTCCCTAGATCCTGGACTCCATCATTCTACTTTGTTCCTTTCTATTGCTTGACTATGTTAGATATTTCATATAAGTGGAAACTTACAGTGTTTGTCTTTTTTTATGACTGGCTTAATTCCTTTGGCTGGATGTTTAATTTTTTAAGTGAATTTATTTTTTATTTATTTTTTAACAACAATAATGTATTGGTTTTGCCATATATCAAAATGAATCCACCACAGGTATACATATGTTCCCAATCCTGAACTCTCCTCCCTCCTCCCTCCCCATACCATCCCTCTGGGTTGTCCCAGTGCACCAGCCCCAAGTATCCAGTATCATGCATCAAACCTGGACTGGCGACTCGTTTCATATACGATATTATACATGTTTCAATGCCATTCTCCCAAATCATTCCACCCTCTTCCCCTCCCACAGAGTCCAAAAGACTGTTCTATACATCTTTGTCTCTTTTGCTGTCTCGTATACAGGGTTATGGTTACATCTTTTGAAATCCCATATATATGTGTTAGTATACTGTATTGGTGCTTTTACTTTCTGGCTTACTTCACTCTGTATAATAGGCTCCAGTTGCATCCACCTCATTAGAACTGGTGCAAGTGTATTCTTTTTAATGGCTGAGTAATACTCCATTGGGTATATATACCACAGCTTTCTTATCCATTCATCTGCTGATGGACATCTAGGTTGCTTCCATGACCTGGCTATTAGAAATAGTGTTGCAATGAGCATTGGGGTACATGCCTCTTTCAATTTTGTTTTCCTCAGTGTGTATGCCCAGCAGTGCAATTGCTGGTCATATGGCAGTTCTGTTTCGAGTTTTTTAAGGAATCTCCACACTGTTCTCCATAGTGGCTGTACTAGTGTGCATTCCCAGCAACAGTGTAAGAGGGTTCCCTTTTCTCCACACCCTCTCCAGCATTTATTGCTTGTAAACTTGGATGACAGCCATTCTGACTGGAGTGAAAATGTCCCTTACAGTGGTTTTGATTTGCATTTCTTTGATAATGAGTGATGTTGAGTATCTTTTCATGTGTTTGTTAGCCATTTGTATGTCTTCTTTGGAGAAATGTCTATTTAGTTCTTTGGCCCATTTTTTGATTGGGTCATTTATTTTTCTGGAATTGAGCTGTAGGAGTTGCTTGTATATTTTTGAGATTAGTTGTTTGTCAGTTTCTTCATGTGCTATTATTTTCTCCCATTCTGAAGGCTGCCTTTTCACCTTGCTTATAGTTTCCTTTGTTGTGCTGAAGCTTTTAAGTTTAATTAGGTCCCATTTGTTTATTTTTGCTTTGACTTCCAATATTCTGGGATGTGGGTCATAGAGGATCCTGCTGTGATGTATGTCAGCGAGTGTTTGGCCTATGTTCTCCTCTAGGTGATGTCTTGAAGAATCATGCATGTTGTGGCATGTGGCAAAATTTCCTTTATATGGCTAAATAATATTCCATTGTATGTATATATCACATTTGATGGACGTTTAGATGCTCCCAACTCTTAGATGTTGTGATTAGCGCTGCTTTGAGCATGGCTGTGCAAATATCTCAAGACCCCATGTTAACTTCTTTTTAATTTATATCCAGAAGTGGAATTGCTGAATCATATGGTAGTTCTATTTTTAATTTACTGAGGAGCCTTTATACTGGTTTCTGTAGCAGTTGCACCATTTTAAAATCTACCCATAACACACAAGGATCCACTTTCTGTACGTGCTTGCCAAGAGTTGTCCTTTCCTTTCTTTCCTTTTACCTTTCCTTTCCTTCATATGTAAATATGCACACATGCCCACACAATATTTTCCATATCCTTTTCCATCATTATTTATCACAAACTATGAATATATTTCCTTGTGCTATACAGTAGGATCTTGTTTATCTATTCTATATATTAACATTATAGTTTGCATCTGCTCATCACCAGCTCCCAATCTATGCCTCCCCCACCCTTCCCCTCTTGGTAATCACATAGTCTCCTCTCTATGTCTCTCAGTCTGTTTCTGTTTCATAGATAAGTTCGTTTGTATCATATTATGGAGTCCACAGGTAAGTGATACCATATGATATTTGTCCTTCTCTTTCTGACATCCTAAGTATTCTTTTTAATGCTAGTGTACAGTCAAGTGTTTACTTAATTTCATTTTCAAAATGTTTGTTGCTATTTCTATTGTATAGAAATCTGCTTGATTTTTTAAATATTTATCTTGTATTCTGCAAGCTTTTTATTACTTCTAATACTTGTGGTTTCTTCAGGATTTTCTATATATAAAAGTATGTTATCTCCAATATACTTTGACTTTTTCCTTTCCATTCTGAAGGCTTTTTTTTTTTTTTAAACAACAAAAACAATAATTCCTTTGCTTACCTGATTGCTCTGGTTATAGAACTGCCAGTATAATATTGAGCCAAAGTGTGGGATAGACTTCCTCGTGTTGTTCCCAATCTTAGGGGGAAAGCTCTCAGTTTTTCATTATTAAATATGATGTTAGCTGTGGGTCTTTTACAGGTACCCTTTGATTGAGAAAGTACTCTTCTGTTCTTAGTTATTAAGTGTTTTTAACCCCTATTATGGATAGGTGCTACACTCAGGGAAATGCTTTTTCTGCAGGCAGATATGTTTTTTGTTCTTTATTGTATTAAAATGGCATAATGTCGATTGACTTTCATATAATGAACCAACTTTGCATACCTGCATAAATCCCACGTGATCATGGCATATAACCTTTTTTTATATGTTGTTAGGGTTTTTTTTGCCAGTGTTTTGTTGAGGACTCTTGCATCTGTATTCATAAGGGACATTGGTTGTGTGTCTGTGTGTGATGTCTCTGTCTGATCTTGGTATTAGAGAAATACTGACCTCATTTTGCCTGCTATATGGGGAAGAGACATGTGGAGTGAAGGATAAAGCATTGTTGGATTTAAGTTTAGTCAGGATTAGAGGGAGAAATTTAGGATGTATCAGTGTGGATTTGGGGTGAGATTATCAAGAGAGTTCATTCTCAATTTCCTAGGCCTGTGTTAAGTGCTTGACATCGAATTATGCTGTTTGTTAACTATGTAGAGATACTATATACTTTGAATTTGTGCCCTATTTTCTGTATTAATATTTATGAAATTATTATTTGTGAATCAGTTGTCATGTGCATTTAAGATAAGGTGTTTTTTTTTTTTTTTCAGTTTTCCTACAAAACAAGATGCCATTGAATAGCTGATGCTTTAAAAAAAGGAGTTGTTAACCTTAAGTCTAGGAAATAAGCTTGTTTGTCTTTAAGATACGGAAACGCATTTAAAAATTATACATTTGCTGAAAAAGATGCAGCTGGTGTGTGGTTAACTTAGAATTCCAGTTTAATCTTCTTTGACTCCAAAGTCCATATTTCTAAACACTGTAAAATAGTGCTTTTGTAAAAAAATTGTCCTTTACATGTGATTTCACCTAATGATCAGTGGTGGTTTTTTTTTTCTTTCTTTCTTTCTTTAAATAGAAAATATTAAAATCAACATGGGACAAAGCTACGATTCTCGAGTCATGTAGACTTGTAGCCATAGGTTTTTCAGCTGTCATTTAGTCTCTTTGATGCTAAATGTCTTTATCTGTAAGATAAGGGTGTTTATAACTACCTTAGAGTTTTGGAGACAAACAAATAGCACATTTTTCTGTACTTAAATAATATGTAGTATATTTATACTTAGGTGGCAGTTTATTTCAAGGAAGCACTGGGAGTTGTGGCCACATCCTCCAAGAATAAAAAAAAAAGTACTTAAAATATGGAACGACCATGTATGTTACGTGAAAAAGAACAAGAGCCAGAACCACAGAAAAGCAAGGGAGAAGCCAAATAAGTAGATGATGAACACGCTGAACTGATCTTTTTGGAGTGGAACACGTAAATGAAGATGCTGATGTGATCTTTGTGGGGATGACCTCAAATCCAAAACCAGTCATTTCAAACATACTGAACAGAGTTACCCCAGATTCTTGTTCAAGGAGAAAAAAGTATGGTCACTTCAGGAAAGATAATGCTCAGAAATTACAGCCTGTTAATCATGTGACTCCTGCATCAGAAGCAAAGACTGTCTTGCCACTTTCTGTCTCTGAATCAAGATCAACATTATTATTGAGCCTTTATTATTATTGAGCCTTTGTCCAAAGCAGATTCTAAAAATATTTCACCACAAATAGTGCATAATAGCTTTTCAGAGTTATGTTCTCCTTTGATTACCTTCACAAGTTCATTGCAGCATCCAGTAGAAACAGCAGTTATGCAGGAGCTATGGATAAAAGTCCTCATGTATCAAAGTGACTTTCCACTTCTGAAACAAATAGCACAAGTCCCAAAAGGCCTAAACTCAGTGATGGAATTATAGGAGAACATTCTTTAGCTTTGTGCCCTCCAGATATTTTTCAAAGAGTGACTACTCAGCAAAGCACACCAGACAGTGTTCATACCTCATTAAGCCATGTTCAGAATGGAGAATCTTATCCAACACATTTTCTAAAGGACAATGTCCATTGCAAACCTATAAACCCTTTAGGGTCAAATGGACTGACAAAAATTGACTTTCCAAGTGTAGCAAGTCAAAACAAGATTGTTGATCCCACAGAAGGCAATCTGATTGTGTTACTCTGTGACTTCTACTATGGACAGCATATAGGAGATGGGCAGCCAGAACCGAAAACTCACACAGCCTTTAAATGCCTCAGCTGCTTGAAAGTTCTAAAAAATGTCAAGTTTATGAATCACATGAAGCACCATTTGGAGCTTGAGAGGCAGAGAGGTGACAGCTGGAAATACCACACCACCTGCCAGCACTGCAACTGCCAGTTTGCTACTCCCTTCCAGCTGTAGTGTCACATTGAAAGTGTCCACACTTCCCAGGAGCCCTGCACAGTCTGTAAAATCTGTGAATTGTCCTTTGAGACAGATCAGGTTCTCTAACAGCACATGAAAGATAATCATAAGCCTGGTGAAATGCCCTATGTATGCCAGGTTTGCAGTTACAGATCATCATTCTTTGCAGATGTGGATGCACATTTCAGAGCATACCATGGTAACATTAAGAGTTTACTTTGCCCGTTTTGTCTCCAAATTTTTAAAACTGCAACACCATACATATGTCATTATAGACAGCACTGGGAAAAGTTTTCATCAGTGTTCCAAATGTAGGCTACACTTTTTAACTTTTAAAGAGAAAAGACAGCACAAGACCCAGTGTCATCAAATGTTTAAGAAGCCTAAGCATCTAGAAGGATTACCTCCTGAAACAAGAGTTTTTTTTCAGGTATCACCGGAACCCCTTCAACAGGATTGGTGGAAGTAGCATCCAATACTGTGAACACATCTGATTCTGAACCATCATCTCCCAAATCTAAAAGTAGGAGGCCAAAAAAAAAAAAAAAAAAACCCCGTTAATTCTACTTTCAGTAAGTCTGAAGCAAGTATTTCAGTCAAAGTTAAAACCCCCATTAAAAACAAAAAATTCAAATTTTAGAATTATTCAATAATATCAAATATAGGGCAACCAATGTGTAATTTATGTGTTTTTGTTTTAAATACATGAAGTACAGCTTTGTTTAAATATTGAGATGTTATTTAAAAATATAGTACCTGTTTTTCATATAAGTGTTTTAACATGTAAAAATTATGTGTGTGTGTGTGTGTGAGAGAGAGAGAGAGAGAGGTGGAGAAAGGAAAAGTAACAACGTATTTTGGTATTTCATGTTATTTGCAAGTTCGAAAGCTCTGCTGCTGCTGCTGCTGCTGCTGCTAAGTTGCTTCAGTCATGTTCGACTCTGTGCGACCCCATAGACAGCAGCCCACCAAGATACCCTGTCCCTGGGATTCTCCAGGCAAGAACACTGGAGTGGGTTGCCATTTCCTTCTCGAATGTATGAAAATGAAAAGTGAATGTGAAGTCACTCCATCGTGCCCGACTCTTAGCAACCCCATGGACTTCAGCCCACCAGGCTCCTCCATCTGTAGGATTTTTCCCACAAGAGTACTGGAGTGGGGTGCCATTGCCTTCTCCACTATACATATAATCTGTAGAGTGTTTAGCAATGAAATTTTCAACCGTTTTCATGCTTTGAAGATCTCAGTATTAACTATATAGCCAGATTGGAATGGCTTTGCTATGGTATGGTCCTGTGTGCTGCTGAACTCTCCGAAGTGCCTCTGTTGTGCTGTTCTAAGATAAAATGGTTCCGAAAGCCTGATGTGGAGAAGTTGATGGAGAAACTATGATGTGAGTTTGGACCAGACACGGGATTTAGTTAGTGGAGAGCTGTGGCTTCTTGTCCCAGTTGAGGAAGAGGCATGCATGCACTCCAGGCATGGAGCCAAGGCAGAAAGAACACTGTCTCAGAATGTCTTAACCTAGCCCAGGGACATGTCAAGGAAGCCAACCACTAAAATGCCTGTTAGGTGAGAGGCACTTGCAAGGATCAAGCAGGCCCTGTATATCATTGACTGCAGTTGGAGAAGCAGAGATAGTTAATAGAATGAGGCCTGGTGCCTGTGGACCTCCTGTTGAGTAATCAAAAGGGGAATTTGATTCATTCCATCTCCTTTCCCATTTGGCTGGCCTTTAGTCAAAGTGAAGTAGCCCTATCTGTCTCCATCACAATAGTAAAGCAAGTTAAGATTCCCAAAGAAAAAAGCCTTGACATCCAGTTTGATTTGTACTGGACCCATAGTTTTAACTGAAAAGGATCAAACACAGGGAATCTTTTCAGTTTATGAATTGAGCTAAGTTTAGTTCTCTTTCCCTTAAGCTACAAAGGAGTTGTCCGAGAAGAGTAAATGTAGTGGATACAAAGGGTCCAGGGTGATTAAACCCTCTATAGAACTTTTCCTTACCTTTTCCAGTTACATGTGTCTTACCCTAGTTTAACGTGACAATTTCACTTTTGTATCTTATCTTGCCTTGGGCAGGAATGTATTAAAGTTAACAGCTAATTCTTTGTGTAATTTCCCATTTTATCAAACTAATACTGGGTTTCCATCTTACTTGACACAGTCTGATGTGCAGGAATTTTCTCATTTATTTCAGTAATTATCAGGTCATAGAGTTATCATCCTTCCTCTACTGTATCCAACTACCTAGTCTGTGATTATACTTGTGGAAACCTTTTTTTGTGTGATCTCCAAGGGCTCTTTCACAGACCTGTGGTGTACCCTCTAAGTATTGGTTCCTGAATATCAGCACACTTGGCTTCCTCTGTGGGTTCCTGGAGTTGAGTCTCCTCCTGGAGTTGAATGCCATACCTTCTCCACTTCTGGCACAGATATCTAGAATCTCTGTGCACCATTCAAGGAACCTGGAATCTTGGCTGTAGACCTATGTCAAGAGAAATCTCTCCATTTCCTCTTCCTTTCTCCTCCTCTTTGTCTCTCCCCACTCTTTCTGCCCCTCCCCACAATTCATTTAAATCCTCTAAGCTTTCACAAAATGCTAGAAAGTGATAATCACCAAGGGGTTACCATCCCTCTCAGAACAAAAGAGAAAGGACTACAGATGACTAAGCTGTAGTGAGTCTCTTGTCTCCATTTTAGGTAATTTCCTGAGTGTAAATTCAAATACAAGTAAATTGTATTTATTTACTCAATGCTTGATTGATTGGTTTACACTTTGAATATTTTACCAGGCCTTTCCAGTTAGTTCGCTTGGGCCAAAGCACTTTGCTAAGTGTCAGCTTAAACTTCTTTTAGTTGTATAACGAGTGTGTGTGTGTGTGTGTGTGTGTTTGTCTTCTGGTCTCAGGTGAAAACTCTATGTATAAATGTGCAGACTATTGCATTCTTATCTCCTTTATTCTATTTCTATAGTAAATATGAAATGTTTTATTTATATGTTTTTATTGTTGCTTAGGATTATCAATACTGTTACTGTTGTTTGCTCTGTAGTATGCTCCTAAAGAGTACAAGTTGTATTTATTGCCAAATAAAAAGTTTCCAGTGATATGGTCCCTGACTACTTCCTCTCTTCCATTCTCTGTCATTCTACTCTACTATTTTCCCCACTGCTGCCCTGTTTTTGACAACACTGGCCTTGCTTTCCCTAAGCAAATTCCATTTCTTCCCAATCCAAAGACTTTGCAAATGCTCTTCTTCTGGGAATGCTCTTCCCAGAAGAAGAACATTGCTACATCCCTTGTTTGAGCTTCCCCAATGCTGTTCAAACCACACAATGAAATCCTCACACCTCTCCTTTTCCTTCTCCTCCTTAAAGACACTTTAAGTCTCTACACTCGTCTTCCCTGTCCAGCCTAAAGTTCCTAGATTTTCACACACACACACACACAAAACCTGAAAAGAGATAATAACATCAGGGCTTTGCTTCGTAAAATTAACTTGAGTAAGTTTCTGTGCCTGCAGAACAAAGACAGTTAATACTGAGTTGAGTTCTTTCAGGAGCTTCCTCTCTTTTTCTTTTGATATCTCTATATTTTTTTCAGGCAACGGCACTTTGTTTTTTTTTACAAATGTATTGAATATCTGTCAAGATGACTATTTTGTTATTGCTTTTGGTGAATTTCCTTGTCTACTTTGCTTGTTCTTTCAGGTAAAATTTATTGTTTTACTAATGTTGCCAAAACATTGTCAGTAAAATTACTATTTATAAAAATAAAATGTTTTTTAAAAAATTATTTCTGCTGTCCATCTTTTTACAAATAACATAGCATTTTTTTTGTTTGTTTCTTTTCTTTAAACAATCTTATTGTGGTGTCCAGAAATTCTAAACAGTGATGTGTAAATGGGTTTTCTGGTTCTTAGTACCATCAAAGGCAATGAGGATATGGCTTAATAAATTTCTGTTTCTGTTTTTAGATTTTAAAGAGAATTATTTCATTGGATATTTACAACATCTGTTGAGACATTTACTTTTCTTTCTTTCTCCCTTACTTTCCTTTTCTTCCTTTCTTCCCATGACTGTCTTCCTCTTTCTTTCCTTCCCTTTCTTTTCCCAGTTTTGGCTTGACTTGACCTTTCCTGAAACAAAAGTAATTCCACTCAGTGTTGAATATTACCATCTCAAAATCCCATTCCATGTGTCATTCATTTCTAGTATTGGAATTAACCTCCTCTTCCCCTTATTAGATTGGCTACAGTTATATCAATGTTTCTGATTTTTTTTTTTCGAAGAAGCAGCTCTTGTTTTATTATCCCAACAAGTTTTATTTTTGTTGTTTTCTATTTTTGTTTCAATTCATATATACCTTCTACTTTCTTTAGGATTTTTTCTTTATAATCATACATTGTAAAAGCTTTCTTTACAAATTTTATGGAAATATATTTGATTTACAATGTTGTGTTTCAGATGTATATCAGAGTGATTTAGTTATGCATATACATGTCTATTTTTTAGGTTATTTTTCATTATAGGTTATTACATGAGATTATTTCCTTTCTTTCTTTCTTTTTTCTTTTTTTTTTACTAGATGGTTTAGGGCTTGACCTATCTTTACTTAAATAACCTATTTTGTCTGAATCCCAAATGGTTTTATGTATACATTTTTTAAATTAAAATCTCATTCTCTATGATTTTTTGGCACATTAATTCCAAAGATTTCACTACTTGCAGGTGAATGTTTTAATTTATAGTTTACTGAGAATTAAGTTCTCCTTGGAGGTCTGAGGGTATGTGTGTATATACACTGGCATGTCTATATACACATCCTTTTCAGATTACTACATTTTTTAAAGATATATAAATATATTTTAAACGATATTTTCTGTTTGTATGGTAAAAACATGAAATGTTTTAATTCTAGAAATTTGTTCCCCTAAGGAATATAGTATAAAAAGTAAAGGTATAGAACTATTCCTTTGAGAATAATCCCTACTAACAGAACCTGGAAATGTTAAACAAATGATTCATAACACTTCCTAAAGGTGGTAAGAAAAATGTTATTCAAGGTAAGAGTACTACAGCGGGGGTCTTATAATACGGGAGAGAGAGTGAGCTTAAGCCTGACTCCAGCAGGGACACAGCTGGGATTTATAGCTAAGGAACAGGGTGGGTCCATGTGATAGCAAAGAGAGACTGGGAGACTGAAAAGCAATGAACAACAACAGAGTGGGTGTCAGTGGATGGAAACTTATTAAGATGACCATAAGGGTGCTGGTGGATTCTGGCTCAACTGAGACGATCATTGCTGAGGCTAGGCAAGACTGATAAGATATTGAGGTGAGTGATAAAGAATTTGATCTGATCTGAGGGTGGTCAGATCAAGGGTGAAGTATGTTTTCTAAACTGAAGTAGCAGAATCTAGCTTAGATTGGACTAAATGGACAGGCGCCCCGGTATAAAGACATGAGACAAAGTTGGCAGTGCATTAACGAACTACTGCTGCATAACAAAGTATCCCAAAGCAACAGCTTAAAACAATATTATCTCATACTGCTGCTGAAAGTTGGGAATCCAGGAGTAATTCAGTTGAGGGTTCTGGCTCAGGGTTTCATGAGATTGTCGTCATCTGAAGCCTTGACATGGGCTGGTGGATTTCCTTCCAAGATGGCTTACTCACATAGCTGTTGAAACCAGTTTCCTTGCTGGCTGTTGGGAGAAAGCCTCAGTTCTTTCCCATGGGCCTCTCTACTGGGCTACCTGAGTGTTCTCAAGATACGACTAAGCTGGCTTCCAGAATGAGTGATCCAAGAGGATGAGCAAGGAGGCTGCAGTGCCTTTTGTGACTTAAAGAGTCATAGTCAGACACTTCATTTTCATTTCTACAATATTCTAACATTAGAAGTGAGCCACTAAGTCCAGCCTACATGTAAAGGGGAGTATAAGGACCACCCTTGAAGGAAAGGATTTGTGGACATACTTTAAAACCACATGGTACACCCATGGCCACAAATTGTTTACATACTTGTATGTCCAAAATGCATTTTCCTGCAAATGCTTTCAAATAATTTATCCATTATAGCATTAACTTGAAGTTCAGGACCTTGTCATCGAAGTCAAGTCCAGATATGGACCGCGACCTGATGGACTGCCACACACCAGGGTTTCCTGTCCACCATCAACTCCAGAGGCATGCTCAAACTCAAGTCCATTGAGCTGGTGATGCCATCCAACCATCTCATCCTCTGCTGTCCCCTTCCCCGGCCTTCAATCTTTCCCGCATCAGGGTCTTTTCTAATGCGTCAGTTCTTAGAATCAGGTTGCCAAAGTATTGGAGCTGCAGCTTCAGCATCAGTCCTTCCAATGAATATTCAGGACTGCTTTACTTTAGGATTGACTATTTTGATCTCCTTGCTGTCCAGGAGACTCTCAAGTCATCTCCAACACATCAGTTCAAATTATACACGTGTAGTTCCTCTAGACCTGATGATTTGTGAACAAAAGAGATGAGTTAATCTGCTCACTTTCACAGCCAACATACAGTGCTGGGTCAGGCATAGATAACCTTCATGGGCACTCCTGTTCCAGAAAGAGGAGGGGAGATGGGAGTCAACAGTAGCAGTTCTGAAATCCCACGGGTTCTTGTTGGCAGTCCTTTGATTAGGATTTAAGGCCTGGAAACTTCCTAGGCTTCAGTCTCTGAATTTTTAATTCTGCCCTCTGACATGATTCCATTGCAGGAAAGGTGGGTAGTATATGGTTACAGTGAAACAGTCTCCCTAGCCTGCTTCCTGCTTGTCAAAGGTAGAAGTTCAGAGCTCTCTTATTTTGTACTATTGCTGGTCCTTTCAGTCCAAGCTGAACTTAAATATGTTATCTTAAAAACTTGGTGTGTCTCCTGATAATCTTACTGGTTTTCATGGTAAAGCACTCCACTCCAAAGCCACCATCACACATGTCTTCATAATAAGGCCTACTCTGTCTCGGTTTTCTGCTGAGATAGCTGAGGGATAACACCCTGAAACTTGGTACAAGTCTTATTGTGTGACCGAAATGTCTCTGAGTGACACCCCTGAACTCTTTGGAAGGCATTGGCCTGCCTAAATAATGCCATGAAGCATCCCCTTCCAGCTTTCTGAGGCTTAACAAAGAATTTTACACTCACTCATCTTTAGACCACGTTTATTAAAAATAAATAAATAAATAAGAATTGATGTATAGGTGTTATAAAATGTTATATTTAGACCACCTTATCTCAATGCCCTGGATAGAACCTTGTTTGAGAGCCATTAATTTTAGCATCCTCTGTCATGTTAAAAGACTGGAAAATTTCCAATTCAGCAAGTTCTGTCTTATTTTTTAATATTTTCTCTTAAATATATATTTTTTTAATTTCCCTTTATATTTTACTATAGGCAGCAAGAAGAAACCAGGAAGCACTTTTGGCTGTTTGGCTGGAAATCTCCTTAGCTAGATATCTCAATTACTTAAGTACGGTTTCTCCTTCCTGGTACATTTCTACTTTTCATAAACTGCAGATATAGTGGACTTTTCTCTGCACATTCCCCAGGCTCTTTTTTTCTGCCTCTACTTTCTGCCAGACATCCTGGGTGCACCCCTGTGATCCCACTTAGAACGTGTTTGCTCAGTGAGATAACGGGGATCGAATCCCTGGCTTCAGTGCTTCTGCTGGCCAGAGCATATGTACCTTTCTCTAACACCTTCATGTTTTTGCTATCCAACTTCCATCACCTGGCTAGGTCAATTCCGGAAGCTCATACTCACAAGCACACTGGCAGGGACTTCTATGCCCATGTGTGCACACACATGTGCGTGTACACAGTAACATCCCTGAGAGGAAACGCACACGTGCAAAACTACAAGCTTTCTTCTCTAGGAATATGAATTTTGGTAAGTACCTTTGTGCTCACAAACAAAAAGTAACTTTCTTTTCCTGGTTGTTTCCTTTCGCTTGTTAATTAATCATGTCACCTTGCACTTCTAACTCTGTGCTGCTACTGCTGCTAAGTCACTTCAGTCAAGTCTGAGTCTGTGTGACCCCATAGACAGCAGCCCACCAGGCTCCCCCGTCCTGGGATTCACCAGGCAAGAACACTGGAGTGGGTTGCCATTTCCTTCTCCAACGCATGAAAGTGAAAAGTGAGAGGGAAGTCGCTTAGTCATGTCCGACTCTTTGTGACCCCATGGACTGCAGCCTACCAGGCTCCTCTGTCCATGGGAATTGCCAGGCAAGAGTACTGGAGTAGGGTGCCATTGCCTTCTCCATCTAACTTTGTGACTTATCCTCAAAGGTTACAAATTCTTGGCATTTGCCAGTGACACGGACCGACCTGCAGAGCAGCAAGCAGGGTTGGAAGCACTTGCCATGAATAGCTGTATGATATGCGCCTGCGTTCTGCATTCTCCCATCACCTTGGACAGCTTCACAGTACCAGTCACATTGGCCTGATCCATGTGGGGACAGAAAACAAGGACCTTTGGGCTCAGCTGACTTGGAGAACCTCTCTCTCGGTGTGCACCTATCTAGGTCATTCCTTGTCAATGTTGTGCCCCTCTTGCTAGCCTACCACCCTTTATGGACAACAACATTCTGAGTGAGGCCTTCTGTTCTTCCTATCTGTGTAGCTTTATGTGTGCACCTGTCTACATGTGCCCCCAAGGGCTATCTCCATGTAGCAGGAAAAGGCCAAAGAGACGCCTGAGCCTCCAAGAGCCCCAAGAGACTGTGATAGGCCTGGGTCTTATCCAATGTTGTGAGAAAGGTGCACATGGATACAGGGTCTCTTCAGATACAAAGATTGGAACCTGAGGCCATAAAGGTAAGGTGGCATTCCTACACGTCCTCCCTTCTGTTTAACACTACCCATGCACATGGAGTCCCCAAACAGATGATGCCCTGCAAAACCTTCCCTTTGTGGGCCCACAGCTCATGCCTCCCTTGGGCGGAAAGCAGCTTTTCTATCTCAAAGGCACCAAGACGGCTTGAACCACCAAGGCCACAGTGATTTGCTAGATGTCAAGACTCTCTTCCAGTTGCTCTCATTAGGCCCAGGTAGGACTCCCTACAGTCACACATCTCTTCTTGCCTACACAGCCCACATGCCAAGGAAGCCAGCCTCCATTTGGGCCCAGGAGCATCCAAGACGGTCACCTGGAACGCAGCTTCCCTCTGAGCATCACCTGGTTTCAGGTCCCCTATGACAAAATCGGAGATTTTGCTTCAGCGAGACTGCTCGAATTCTCTCAGATGCAGACGCACACTTTTGCCCCTCAGGCCCCCAAAGCCAGTGGCAAGACCCCAGAGGAAAGAAGAACTTCACGTCAGGACTTTCAGCACCCACCATGGCGTATCTTTGGCAGGACTGCTATTGCCTAGACCCTGGACCCTGAAAACCAGCAGGCCCCAAACTGCCCCCAGGGGCTTCCCTGTCTCCCACTCTCCTGAGGTCCTTTGGGACATGCAATTACTCCTTGCTCACTCCATTCCCTCCCTCACAGGCTCATCCGGGCACAGGGTCAAACACGTACAACCACCTGTGCTTTCCTCGCCTTTCTGCACTGCCAGGGAGGCAGGCTGGAAGTGCCTGGAGGCATGCCACACTCAAATCCTGTCTCTCCTAGGATGCCTGTGGTTTTGCATCCTAGGAGAGATGCATCCCAAATGCATCCCCATTTGGGAAAGGATAGTGTCCCAGCTACGATAAGGCTGTCCCTCAGGGCCTATCTCCTGACCGCCTCACCACATGTGTTTCTGTCAGTTATCTCTGATGGAAGAATCATCCTCCCCGAGGTAGTACTTCAGGGGATTGTCCCACATGTCATTGCTGATGAGCTGCTGGCAACACGAGCAAGGTCAACCCAGGGCTGACCAGGCCCTGAACCCTCCCATGAGCAGCCAAGAACTCCAACATTAATCATCACCTGTGTGCAGGCCCAAAGCAACCCCACATCAGCAATCGTGTTCAATTCTGGGCCATTGTGGCCTGACAGCCAGTTGAGAAAATTAAGGCTCCTGGTGTCCAGACTGTGGCTGGGGGATGCCCATTCAAAGTCCCAGAACCAGTGGACTGGAGTGGAATGACATGCCCTGTTCCCTGCGGAAAGACAGGGGAGACTGGGGTAGACTCCACAGGTGGATCATCTACATGCTTGCACACCCACACTCATCACCCTGGGAGCCACGTGTTACCAGTGATGTCAAGGTAATACTCCTTAATGATCATGGTGTTCAAGAAGTAGGGGTTGTCCTGAAAGGAAAAGATCAGCTTGCAGTGGGACTGCAGATGGCTCCGCACCTGCACCTGCCAGGATAGGGAGGAGGGAAAAGGTGCAAACTTCTAGGGGCCTCAGCTTGCCTCCCAGGCAGGCATTAACAGCGTCCATGACTCCTCTCCAAAGTCTCACAGTGCAGGAACATGGCTAACAGGATCTTCCCACTCCCTGCCAGGTCCCATACCCATCCTTCCTCAGTCTTCCTCACTGATCTTCAAGTCGATCATGTAGTCGAGAAAGTCTTGATCTTGGTCGCTGATCATGACGGAAACTTGAGGGTGGCTCATAATCTGCTTTAGGTCAAGGAGCCATTCAGGGAGCTACATGCCAGGCCAAGAAGAGCCAGGAGCATCAGTCCTAGTCTGGGGTGGAACAAGGATATTGGAAAAGGCATCTGCAAGGAGCTGGGCACTGCCTGTTACCTGGCCACCCCTGATGTCATCAGGCTTTGCCATACCATCAGACACGCTCATGGCTCTGGGCCCCTTGTGGTGGTGTGCGTCTGAGGTGGTCTGCATTCTCCGAGCAGGGACTGGTTTCTGACAGCTACTGTTCTCCTCCAGACCTGTGTATGCTTGGTAGTGGCATGTCACTGCTTACATGGTCAGATTTGCAGTCCTGTGACAATCCGTGTTTGAAAGCAAAGGGGTTGTGTGTGTGTGTGTGTGTGTGTGTACGTGTGTGTGTGTTGTGTGTGTATGTGAATGACTCACATGTCTCAGCTATATGCCAGGATCACCCGCATTTACAGCAATAGCTGTGCAGATGCTGCTCTTGTGTACCATCTCTGGTCATTCCTGACTTGGAGGCCTCAGGTGCTGCTCCTCCTCAGATGCAGGCCTGAAGGAGACACTCAAAGGCATGGCTGCAACACGTACATCTGTAGCCCTGCCCAGACCCTACTCTGCTGGGCCTTTGGAGCTTGCCAATTGCCCAGGACCACATTTTCTTCAGGGGCCTCCAGCGCCCTTCCTGTGCCCTCACCCCCTCCCCCTCCTCCTGCTCCTGCCCCTTCTCCTCCTCCTCATGAGCAGTGGACCCAAAGGAGCAGCGGAAAGGATACAGTTTTGGCCCAGAAGCCAGGGATGCCCTGGATGATGGCACTCCCCCAAGCCAAGTGATGCTTCCTCCTCTGATGGTAGGCCCTGTGGTTTTGCTCACACTCAGAGCTCAGTTCCACCTGCAGGGCGGCCAGTGCCTTCAGGACATCTAGCGCCTGGTGCTCACTCGGACCTCCCGGCCTGTCCTGGCCCTGCTCCTCCACCGTCTTCTCCTCCAGCTCCTGGGAGGACCACTGTTTCTGCTCCTCATCTGCCACAACCTCCACCTCTTCCATGATGTCTTCTGCAAGCAGCCGGAACTCCCGCCGGATCCCTGCCACGTCTCCGTCCACCAGGGTCTGGCTGTCTTGCACTGCCTCCACCCTAAAGAGGATGGCCTCTTCACTTGGCGTGACAACTGGTGGTTGCAAGGTTCCAGCTGCGCACAGCATCAGGATGGCAGGTCGCGGGATGAGGGGTGGGGGCTTCTCCCTGAGTACTGGGGCTCACAGCTAAGGGTCCCAGGACGCTCCCACCTTCCTTTGATCACCTCTCACGCTCCTCTTGGCCCAAGCTGGGGCAGATGTGAAGGGACACGATATAACAGCACAGAGAATGGTGCATAATGGTGGCCCAGGCTGCAGTGAACCTGTGGGACCCACTAGCTCTTTGGGGGCGGGGAGTGAGGGGGATGGTCGGGAGGTGGGGAGTGGTGTGTTGGGGGTGGCGTGAGGCCAAGGAAAGGGGTGCCGGACAGCCCAGGCCAGGGTGAACGGGCCCTGGGACATCAGCGGAAAACAGGCAGGAGCCTAGGCTGTGAGCCAAGCACAGGCTCCTTGCCCAAATCTAGACCAAGGGCGGAGAGGGTAGTGGGCGGCACCCTTATGGACATGCCCCTAGACCGGAGGGCATCTTCTGCGGTTCCTGTGCTCCAGTGCCCCCACATGGCCAGATTCTGCACCAGGATTGTAGAGGGTTTTGCATGTGGCTGGGGTAGCCCCAGGTGCTGTCATTGACCTGGCCCTGGAAATTCCAACCACGGGTTCCTGCTCCACAATCCAAACAATACCCTCCTGTGTCCCCTGGGACAGGCAATAGCTGGGAGCTCTCCCTGACTATCCAAAGGATATGCAGGGGTGCCAAGTGGCTGGATACTTTTCTTCATGGGACAGAGAGCCTGTTGCTGTCCTGATACTAGGGGAGTAGGGAAAAACCGCAACATTTGCTACCATTGATCTCCACTGTTCAGGGAGGCCAGAGGTTTAGGGTGCAGAGCTCGCTCTTTGTCTCTCTATCTTTGCTTCCGGCATAGCACTGTTCTGGACAATCCTTCTGTGTGTGTACCAGGCACTGATGTCTGTGTGTCTCTGTCTCTCTAAGTAGTGCTGTTGCCGTCTGCCACTCTCTGGACAGCAGCTCTCAGAAAAGACGCTTATCCTTTGCAAGCCCTTCGCGTCCTGACTGAGTTGCAGCAATGGGAGATTAGACGGTTTTAGTCCACACGTTCGGAGAGTGCTTTCTCAACCTTGAGAGCCAACAGTGGGCGGTCACTGCTGAACTGCAGAATTGGACGTGCGACCCTCCCTCCCTCGCTGGACAGATGTGAACACTGCACAGGCCTGAGGTGGCTTGGCCACACTTTGCACAGAGGGAGAAATGGGGCCCGCTCTGCTGGCATGAGGGAACTCCCTGAACCTTGTTCGAATGCCTGCCAGGGAGACTCTAAAGACAGTTCCCCTTAAGTTCCATGACTCACCGGTGTCGGAGACATGCACGTCTGCCATTTACCCTATTGAGGCCCTTTCAAAGTGGTACTGTTCTCCATGTGAGAACACATCCCAACCTGCCCTATCACACAAGCCTGTGGGGCCTGAAGCAGCAAGAGGACCAAGCTAAGCCAGCCATCCTATAGTCCTGATATATGATATATGCATTCTACAAAGAGCTTGAATATGGGCAGGACCCACCTGATTCAGTGCAAGGACTGAGATGTGGGCTCAAGAGTGTTTGTTGGGGGCTTGAACAAAGGTAGGACCCAGCCTGGTTCATTGGAGCGACTGAGATGTGGCCTCAGGAGTGTCTGTTGGGATGAACAAGGGGTGGATCCAGCCGCGATCAGTGCAGGGATCGAGATGTGGGCTCAGGAGTGTTTTTTGAGTGCTTGAACAAGGGCAGGACCTGGCCTGGTTCAGAGAAGGGACCCAGATATGGGCTCAGGAGTGTTTCCCACGGGTTTCAGCAAGTGCTGGACCCAGCCTAGTTCAGTGTAGTGAGGGAGATCAGCCTGAGAGTCAGATGAAGGCCAAGAAGTGTTTGTCAGGGTCTTGAACATGTGTAGGACACAGCCTAGTTCAGTTCAGGGGCGAGAAATGGGGTCAGGAGTGTTTGTCTAGGCTTGAATATGGCCAGGATCTCAGCCGCTATCAGTGCAGGAACCAAGATGTGGTCTTAGGAGTGTTTGCCATGGTTGATATGGGCAGGAAACAGCTGGTTTGGTGCAGAGACTGGGATGTTGGCACAACAGTATTTGTCATGGCTTGAACTTTGGCGGGACCCACCCTTGTTCAGGGCAGTGAGTGAGATGCAGGCTCAGTAGTGTTTCCTGGTGGATTGAACAAGGGGAGCACACACCTTAGATCAGGGACAGGGAGCGATTTGTGGGCTCAGGATTGCTTGCTGCGGGCTTAAATAAGACCAGAAACCAGCCTTTGAGTCAGATGCAGGCCCAGAACAGTTGGTTGGGGGCTTGAACATGTGTAGTTTCTGGCCTGGTTCAGTGCAGTTTCTGATGTGTGGGCTCAGGAGTGTTTGTCAGGGGTTTCAAAAAGGGCAGGACCCCGTCTGCTTCAGTGCAGGGACCAGGATGTTGGCTCAGAGGTATTTGCAGGGGACTTCAGAAAGTGCTGAACCCAGCCTAGTTCAGTGCAGGGAACAAGATATTGGCACAGGAGTGTTTGTCAGGGTCTTGAACAAGTGTGTGGATCACAATAAACTGTGGAAAATTCTGAAAGAGATGGGAATACCAGACCACCTGATCTGCCTCTTGAGAAATGTGTATGCAGGTCAGGAAGCAACAGTTAGAACTGCACATGGAACAACAGACTGGTTCCAAATAGGAAAAGGAATATGCGAAGGCTGTATATCGTCACACTGTTTATTTAACTTACATGCAGAGTACATCATGAGAAACGCTGGACTGGAAGAAACACAAGCTGGAATCAAGATTGCCAGGAGAAATATTAATAACCTCAGATATGCAGATGGCACCAGCCTTGTGGCAGAAAGTGAAGAGAAACTGAAAAGACTCTTGATGAAAGTAAAAGTGGAGAGTGAAAAAGTTGGCTTAAAGCTCAACATTCAGAAAACGAAGATCATGGCCTCCAGCCCCATCACTTCATGGGAAATAGATGAAGAAACAGTGGAAACAGAGGCAAACATTATTTTTCTGGGCTCCAAATCACTGCAGATGGTGACTGCAGCCACGATATTAAAAGACGCTTACTCCTTGGAAGGAAAGTTATGACCAACCTAAATAGCATATTCAAAAGCGGAGACATTATATTGCCAACAAAATTTCGTCTAGTCAAGGCTATGGTTTTTCCTGTAGTCATGTATGGATGTGAGAGTTGGACTGTGAAGAAGCCTGAGCGCCAAAGAATTGATGCTTTTGAACTGTGGTGTTGGAGAAGACTCTTGAGAGTCCCTTGGACTGCAAGGAGATCCAACCAGTCCATTCTGAAGGAAATCAGCCCTGGAATTTCTTTGGAAGAATGATGCTAAAGCTGAAATTCCAGTCCTTTGGCCACCTCATGCGAAGAGTTGACTCATTGGAAAAGACTCTGATGCTTGGAGGGATTGGAGCAGGAGGAGAAGGGGACCACAGAGGATGAGATGGCTGGATGGCATCACTGACTGGATGGACGTGAGTCTCAGTGAACTCCGGGTGTTGGTGTTCGACAGGGAGGCCTGGCATACTGAGATTCATGGGTTCGCAAAGAGCCGGACACGACTGAGCGACTGATCTAATCTGAACAAGTGTAGGACTCAGCCCAGTTCAGTGTAGAGAGCGAGATATGGGCTCAGAAGTGTTTGTTAGACCTTCAACGTGGGCAGGACCCACCTGCTTCAGTGCAGGGACCAAAATGTGGTTTCAGGAGCATTTATCAAAGTCTTGAATAAGGGCAGGAACCGGGCGGCTTCAAGGCAGGGCGTGAGATGCGGGTACAGGAGTGTTTCCAGAGGGATTGAAAAAGGGGAGGACACACCTTAGTTCAGGGGCAGGCAGCGAGTTGTCAGCTCAGGATGTTTTTCTTGGGGCTTGAACAAAGTAGAAACCATTCTAGTTCAGTGCAGGGATGGAGATGTTGGCTCAGGAGTGTTTGTCAGGGATTTGCATGAGGGCAGGGACCAGCGAACTTCAGTGCAGTGAGTGAGATATGGGATCGTAGTGTTGCCTGGGGTATTGGTCAAGGGGAGGACACACCTTACTTCAGTGGCAGGGAGAGAGTTGTCAGCTCAGGATTGTTTGCCGGGACTTGAACAAATGCTGGAACTATCCTGGTTCAGTGCAGGAACCAAGATGTTGGCTCAGGAGTGTTTGTCAGAGTCTTGAACAAGTGCAGGACACAGCCTAGTTCAGTGCAGGGACGGTGATGCAGGCTCAAGAGTGTTTGTCAGGGGTTTGAACAAGGGCTTGACCCAGCCTATTTTAGTGCAGGGACTGAGATGTGGGCTTAGGAGTTTTTGCCGGGGGTTTTGACAAGGTCTGGACCCAGCCTGGTTCAGTGCTGTGCGTGAGATGAGGGCTCAGTAGTGTTTCTGGGGGTTTGAACAAGGGGAGGACTCACCTTAGTTCAGGGGCAGGGAGCGAGTTGTTGGCTCAGGATTGTTTGTCAGGGCTTGAACAAAGGCAGAAACCATCCTGATTCAGTGCAGGGATGGAGATGTTGGCTCAGGAGTGTTTGTCGGGGATTTGAACATGGGCAGGACCCAGTGCATGGACTGCGATGCACGCTCAGGAGTGTTTGTTGGGGGTTTGAACAAGGTCAGGACCCAGCCTAGTTCAGTGCTGAAACCGAGATGTGGGTTCAGGAGTATGTGTTGGGGAATCGAACAATGGCAGGACCTAGACTCGTTCAGTCGGAGAAGTCAATGGCACCCCACTCCAGTACTCTTGCCTGGAAAATCCCATGGATGGAGGAGCCTGGTGGGCTACAGTCCACAGGGTCACTAAGAGTTGGACACGACTGACGGACTTCACTTTCATTTTTCACTCTCATGCATTGGAAAAGGAAATGGCAACCCACTCTAGTGTTCTTGTCTTGAGAATCCCAGGGATGGGGGAGCCTGGTGGGCTGCCATGTATGGGGTCGCACAGAGTCGGACACAACTGAAGAGACTTAGCAGTGGTAGCAGCAGATTCGTTCAGTGCAGTGACCGAGATGTGGGCTCAGGAGTGTTTGTCAGGGTCTTGAACAAGTGTAGGACCCAGCCTAGTTCATTGTAGTGAGTGATATGTGGGCTCAGGAGTATTTGTTGTGGCTTGAACATGGGCAAGGACTCATCTGCTTCAGTTCAGGGACTGACATGTGGGTTCCAGAGTATTTGTCAGGGTTTTGAACAAGGGTAGGACCCAGGTGGCTTCAGTGCAGGGAGTGAGATGTGGGATCAGGGGTGTTTCCTGGGGGGCAGGGAGTTGAACAAGGGGAGGACACACCTTAGTTCAGGGTCAGGGAGCTAGGTGTCGGCTCAGGATTGTTTGCCGGGGGCTTGAACAAAAGCAGGAACCATCCTGGTTCAGTGCATGGACAGAGATGTTGGCTCTGGAATGTTTGTCGGGGGTTTGAACAAGGGAAGGACCCAGCCTAGTTCAGTGCAGGGACTGAGATGCAGGCTCAGGAGTGTTTGTCAGGGTCTTCAACAAGTGTAGGACCCAGCCTAGTTCATTGTAGTGAGTGATATGTGGGCTCAGGAGTATTTGTTGTGGCTTGAACATGGGCAAGGACTCATCTGCTTCAGTTCAGGGACTGACATGTGGGTTCCAGAGTATTTGTCAGGGTTTTGAACAAGGGTAGGACCCAGGTGGCTTCAGTGCAGGGAGTGAGATGTTGGATCAGGGGTGTTTCCTGGGGGGCAGGGAGTTGAACAAGGGGAGGACACACCTTAGTTCAGGGGCAGGGAGCTAGGTGTCGGCTCAGGATTGTTTGCCTGGGGCTTGAACAAAAGCAGGAACCATCCTGGTTCAGTGCATGGACAGAGATGTTGGCTCTGGAATGTTTGTCGGGGGTTTGAACAAGGGAAGGACCCAGCCTAGTTCAGTGCAGGGACTGAGATGCAGGCTCAGGAGTGTTTGTCAGGGTCTTCAACAAGGGCAGGACCCAGACTGCTTTTGTGCAGGGACCGAGATGTGGGTTCAGGAGTATGTGTTGGGGGATCTAACAAGGGCATGACCTAGACTGGTTCAGGGCCGGGGATGTGATATGGATACAGGAGTGTTTGTTGGGGTCTTAAACAAGGGCAGGACCCAGCCTAGTTTAGTGCAGGGACTGAGATGTGCGCTCAGCAGTATGTGTTGGTGGATCTAACAAGGGCATGACCTAGACTGGTTCAGTGCATGAACCAAGATGTAGGTTCAGGAGTATTTGTCGGGGTCTTGAACAAGGGCAGGACCCTGGCGGGTTCAGGGCAGGGAGTGAGATGTGGGATCAGGAGTGTTTTCTGGGGGATTGAACAAGAGCAAGACAGACCTAATTTCAGGGGCAGGGAGCGAGTTGTGGGCTCACGGTTGTTTGCCGGAGGCTTGAACAAAGGCAGGACTCAGCCTGCTTCAGTGCGGGGACTGAGATGTGGGCTCAGGTGTATGTGTTGGGGGAATCTAACAAGGGCAAGACACAGACTGGATCATGTGCAGGGCATGAGATTTGGGCGCAGCAGTGTTTGCCGGGGTCATGAACAAGTGTAGGACAGAGCCTAGTTCAGTGCAGTGACCAAGAGTTTGGCTCAGGAGCATTTGTCGGGGCTTGAACATGGGAAGGACCAGCCTGCTTCAGGGCAGAGCCCAAGATGTTGGTTCAGAGGTATGTGTCAGGGGACTAACTAGGGCAGAACCTAGACTGGTTCAGTGCAGTGACCGAGATGTGGACTCATGAGTATTTTCCAGGGGTTTGAGCAAGTGCTGGACCCAGCCTAGTTCAGTGCAGTGACAGAGATGTGGGCTCAGGAATGTTTCTCAGGGCTTGAACATGGGAAGGATACAGCCTGCTTTTGTGCAGGGACCAAGATGTGGGCTCAGGATTGCACTGGAAAAAAACATGATTCCATTACTAATGAGTGTAATGCCTATATATAACAATTAGGTGTAACTAGTCCATTGTGCCATTTAGGAGCACCTCAAGATGCAAGGCAAATGCAAGGAAGTAGGAAAGGGGGAATTCACAGTACCACAATTATAATAGGGGACTTTAATACCCCACTCACACCTATGGATACATCAACTGAAAAGAAAATTAGCAAAGAATCATGAGCTGTAAATGTACTTTTGTGTGTTATCCGTCTTTACACTTACTATAGTGCCTCTAGTATGGCAGGAGGAGATACTATATAGTTGTCCATATTTCCTACTGTCAGGAAGTTACCTAGAACAATTGGTAGAGTTGGGAAATTGATAGAAAAGTCCTAATACAAAGATGTACCTTCTAAACTAGTGCTATCTTCCTTTTTCATAAGTGGAGAAGTACTCACCAAGAAAGTGAAATCCCAGATATCAGGTTATATGATCTCATAATGGGAATTTTCCGAAGATAGCAGTCTACATGCATATAAGTAAGTCCTGGCTCAAGCCCAGTTAATTATGCTAAATGTTAGAACATGTCTGATAGAACACATCTCCTTCAAGTCTCACACACCCTTCCTAAATTAATATCTTGAATTTCTGAGCTATGACTCTCTACTTGGTATAGTATCATAGGCTGAGGCTTTAAGGTTGTAAAAGCTCATAGAGGACAGAGACCACATTAATTTATTACATTTGGAAGTATCTCCTCAAGGTCTGCAGCCAGGTCTGGGGCAGCTGCCATCACCCTAAATGTCCAGAAGCTAGATCTGAAATCTGCCCTCCATTCTCCTCTCCAACTTCCTCCATCTTATCACCAACCTGTGGTGTTGTCTGTCCCTTACCCTGGAAAGATACTTTGTTCTTACAGTCTTCATCATCTTCCTTGAGTGCCTACCCATTGCCTATATTTCATACTGTCTGCTGATTGAATGAACACAATTTATGAATGGAAAGCAGAGGCTGAAGACAGGCCTGCACAGAAGCTTCTGAAGTTACCTAGTGGGAATCTGCATTGACATGTGGCTACGTTGAGTGTTATTACTGACTTGAATCCTGTTCACTTGGTCATCTGGGAAATGCACATTTTCAGTCTGAAACTGGCACAAAAGGCTTTTTTTTTTTTCTTATTTCATTTTTGTGTACACCTTCTCTATAGTGTCCTATATCTGGTACTGTTACCTCCAAATATTCCCAGTTGAATGTGCCTTGGGCCTGATATGCACATATTCCGTCTTTTAGGCTTAGCTACGATGGGAGGTTCAGAGGTCTTGTTGACACAATTTCTCAAATTGGTAGAGGACTTACAATCTACAATCTTTATCCATTACCAGGACACGTCCTTTGAAGGGCTGCAGGTGTTAACAATGAACTTGCCTGGACCCGTGCTTTTGTGGCCCTAATGGCCCTTCATAGAACTGAGGACCATTTGATTATCCTTAGGCACTTCAGTTTGGACTGGATTTTATCCTTTTGTTTGTTTTTTAAGCAGATGTATACTTTGCAAGCTAGAGTTGGTCTTGTGGGGTTCTCACAAATCCAGAGGACTGGCAGTAAGACTGGTGGCCATAGATAAGAATTTTTGCCATGGAAAGGGGACCTCATCATACCTGCAAACCCTCTGTGGGAAAGGCCCAGGTGGCTCCAACCATTTACAGGAGACCTTGTGATCCTGTAAGCTCCCCAATGGCTAGTGCAGCCTATTGTCTTGGTTAGGGGAGGTTAACGGAGGCATGATTACCATAATGTGCCTGCTTTGTGTCATCACTAAAGTAATAGGCAGAAATTGTTCTAGATAACATCCCTTTGCAATGACCATTCCTCAGGATTGGTGAGGTCCTATCATCAGGTTTCAGAAGGAAATCAGTGTGAAGGATTAAAGGATCATACTATAAGTTTTTGACAAGGTCATGCTGACTTGCTGATGTGTGTACTTTCTTCTACAACTTTCTGTAAATTATGCCCCTTCCATTATTTCCTAGGGGATATTTACCCATATAATGGAAAGAATGGCCATCCTTGCTGAATCTCTGAAGAAACAGTTAAAAATCTTAGGGGGCATTAGGAATCTGTGAGGATTATCAATTGATGGGTAAGAGAGTTCTTTACCATTTTCATTTCGCTGAGAACCTAAGTAAGTTTGGTGAGTATCATTAAGTCCGACTCTTCCTGATCCCATGGATTGCAGCATGACAGGCTTCCCTGTCAATCACCAACTCATAGAGCCTGCTCAAACCCATAACCACTGATTCCCTGATGCCACCATGCATTTCATCTTCTGTCGTCACCCTCTCCTCCAGCCTTCAATCTTTCTCAGCATCAGGTTCTTTCCCAATGAGTCAGCCTTTCATTTCAGGTGGCCAAAATATCCAGGATCCAGTTCCAGCATCAGCCCTTCCAATCAATATTCTGAACTGATTTCCTTTAGAATTGACTCCTTTCATTTCCTTGCAGTCCAAGGGACTCTCAAGTGTTTTCTCTAACACCACATATCAATAGCATCGATTCCTTGGAGGTCAAGATTCTTTAGGTCCAATTCTCATCTCTTTACATAGCTTTGACTAGACTGACCTTTGTCTGCTTTATAATGTGCTGTCCAGCCTGGTTGTAACTTTTCTTCTAAGGAGAAAGCATATTTTAATTTCCTGAACAGAGTCACCATCTTCAGTGATTTTGGAACCTGCTCCCCCCAAATAGTTTCTCACTGTTTCCATTGGTTTCCCATCTTTATGTCACGAAGTGATGGGACCAGATGCCATGAATCTCATTTTGAATGTTGAGTTTTAAGTCACCTTAATCACTCTCCTCTTTTACTTTCCTCAAGAGACTCCGTAGTTCTTTCCATGTTCTGCCACATGAATCGTGTCATCTGCATATCTGATGTTATTGATATTTCTCCCAGCAAAGTTGATTCCAAACCCTGTTGCATTCAGTCTGGCATTTTGTGTGATGAACTCTTCATGTAAGTTCAATAAAGAGGTTGACAGTACAGCCTTGAAATATTCCTTTCCCAACTCAGAACCTGTCTGTTGTTCCATTTCCTTTTCTGACTGTTGCTTCTTGAGCTGCATACAGATTTATCAGGAGGCATATAACATACTCTAGTAGTCCCATGTTTAGAAGAATTTAAAATGTTTTGTTGTGATCTACACAAACAAGTCTTTGGCATAGTCAAAAAGGAGTAGATGTTTTTTTGGTGCTCTCTGGCTTTTTTTTTTTTCTTTTTTTTTTTTTTTGTATCAAATATTTTATTTTATTTATTTTTTTATTTATTTTTAAAAGAAAATCCATCCTGAACCCTCCTCCCTCCTCCCTCCCGATACCATCCCTCTGGGTCATCCCAGTGCACCAGTCCCAAGCATCCAGCATCGCGCATTGAACCTGGACTGGCATCTCATTTCATATATGACATTTCACATGTTTCAATGCCATTCTCCCAAATCTTGCCACCCTCTCCCTCTCCCACGGAGTCCATAAGCCTTTTCTATACATCAGTGTCTCTTTTGCTGTCTCGTATACAGGGTTATCGTAACCATCTTTCTAAATTCCGTATATATGCATTAGTATACTGTATTGGTGTTTGTCCTTCTGGCTTACTTCACTCTGTATATTAGGCTCCAGTTTCATCCACCTCTTTAGAACTGATTCAAATGTATTCTTTTTAATGGCTGAGTAATACTCCATTGTGTATATTTACCACAGCTTTCTTATCCATTCATCTGCTGATGGACATCTAGGTTGTTTCCATGTCCTGGCTATTATAAACAGTGCTGCGATGAACATTGGGGTACACGTGTCTCTTTCCCTTCTGGTTTCCTCCGTGTGTATGCCCAGCAGTGGGATTGCTGGATCATAAGACAGTTCTATTTCCAGTTGTTTAAGGAATCTCCACACTGTTCTCCATAGTGGCTGTACTAGTTTGCATTCCCACCAACAGTGTAAGAGGGTTCCCTTTTCTCCACACCCTCTCCAGCATTTATTATTTGTAGACTTTTGGATCGCAGCCATTCTGACTGGTGTGAAATGGTATCTCATAGTGGTTTTGATTTGCATTTCTCTGATAATGAGTGATGTTGAGCATCTTTTCATGTGTTTGTTAGCCATCTGTATGTCTTCTTTGGAGAAATGTCTATTTAGTTCTTTGGCCCATTTTTTGATTGGGTCATTTATTTTTCTGGAGTTGAGCTGGAGGAGTTGCTTGTATATTTTTGAGATTAGTTGTTTGTCGGTTGCTTCATTTGCTATTATTTTCTCCCATTCTGAAGGCTGTCTTTTTACCTTGCTAATAGTTTCCTTTGATGTGCAGAAGCTTTTAAGTTTAATTAGGTCCCATTTGTTTATTTTTGCTTTGATTTCCAATATTCTGGGAGGTGGGTCATAGAGGATCCTGCTGTGATGTATGTCAGAGAGTGTTTTGCCTATGTTCTCCTCTAGGAGTTTTATAGTTTCTGGTCTTACGTTGAGATCTTGAATCCATTTTGAGTTTATTTTTGTATATGGTGTTAGAAAGTGTTCTAGTTTCATTCTTTTACAAGTGGTTGACCAGATTTCCCAGCACCACTTGTTAAAGAGATTGTCTTTAATCCATTGTATATTCTTGCCTCCTTTGTCAAAGATAAGGTGTCCATATGTGCGTGGATTTATCTCTGGGCTTTCTATTTTGTTCCATTGATCTATATTTCTGTCTTTGTGCCAGTACCATACTGTCTTGATGATTGTGGCTTTGTAGTAGAGCCTGAAGTCAGGTAGGTTGATTCCTCCAGTTCCATTCTTCTTTCTCAAGATCGCTTTGCCTATTTGAGTTTTTTTGTATTTCCATAAAAATTGTGAAATTATTTGTTCTAGCTCTGTGAAGAATACTGTTGGCAGCTTGATAGGGATTGCATTGAATCTATAAATTGCTTTGGGTAGTATACTCATTTTCACTATATTGATTCTTCCAATCCATGAACATGGTATATTTCTCCATCTATTAGTGTCCTCTTTGATTTCTTTCACCAGTGTTTTATAGTTTTGTATATATAGGTCTTTAGTTTCTTTAGGTAGATATATTCCTAAGTATTTTATTCTTTCCGTTGCAATGGTGAATGGAATTGTTACCTTAATTTCTCTTTCTGTTTTCTCATTATTAGTGTATAGGAATGCAAGGGATTTCTGTGTGTTGATTTTATATCCTGCAACTTTACTATAATCATTGATTAGTTCCAGTAATTTTCTGGTGGAGTCTTTAGGGTTTTCTATGTAGAGGATCATGTCATCTGCAAATAGTGAGAGTTTTACTTCTTCTTTTCCAATTTGGATTCCTTTTATGTCTTTTTCTGCTCTGATTGCTGTGGCCAAAACTTCCAAAACTATGTTGAATAGTAATGGTGAAAGAGGGCACCCTTGTCTTGTTCCTGACTTTAGAGGAAATGCTTTCAATTTTTCACCATTGAGGATAATGTTCGCTGTGGGTTTGTCATATATAGCTTTTATTATGTTGAGGTATGTTCCTTCTATTCCTGCTTTCTGGAGAGTTTTTATCATAAATGGGTGTTGAATTTTGTCAAAGGCTTTCTCTGCATCTTTTGAGATAATCATATGGTTTTTGTTTTTCAATTTGTTAATGTGGTGTATTACATTGATTGATTTGCGGATATTGAAGAATCCTTGCATCCCTGGGATAAAGCCCACTTGGTCATGGTGTATGATCTTTTTAATATGTTGTTGAATTCTGATTGCTAGAATTTTGTTTAGGATTTTTGCATCTATGTTCATCAGTGATATTGGCCTGTAGTTTTCTTTTTTTTTGTGGGATCTTTGTCAGGTTTTGGTATTAGGGTGATGGTAGCCTCATAGAATGAGTTTGGAATGAGCAGCTCAAGTGATGAGGTGTTTGGTGAGCGCCAATGCTGCGACTTATCGCCTCCCCGCCACTCGGTTATCTGGGTATAAAACTGGCGCACCTTCTCAGGCAGATGTTAACCGTCCAGACCCCCAAGAAGTTTTAGTTAGCAAAGAAGCCTGCTTACAGTTTTATAGATAATGTCTCTCTGGGGCTGCGATTGCCCCCTTCCGGCTCTGGCTGCCTGTCACCAGAGGGGGAAGGTCTGCAGCCGGCTATCTCTGATCAATTCTTTGTTCCGTGCGCGGGCCTGGCGGTGTCTTAGGTTGGGGCTGGCTTTTCACGTTGTAGATATCCCACAGTCTGGTTTGCTCCCCCAAATTATTTTGCTCAGATAGTGCTCAGGGTATTCAGGCCAGATTCTTACTCTAAGCGATGCAGCCCGTACTGCACCTCCCTGTCCAGCCCCGCTTGTTAATGGCGCGTGCAGGCGTCTACCGTGCTTCTCCGCTGGGGGAGTTACCGTAGGACTCGCAATCTTCGAGTTTTAATTGTTTATTTATTTTTTCTTCCTGTTATGTTGCCCTCTGTGCTTCCAAAGCTCAGCACAGATTCGGCAGTGAGAAGGTTTCCTGGTGTTTGGAAACTTCTCTCTTTTTAAGACTCCCTTCCCGGGACGGAACTCCGTCCCTCCCTCTTTTGTCTCTTTTTTTGTCTTTTATATTTTTTCCTACCTCCTTTCGAAGAGTTGGATTGCTTTTCTGGGTGCCTGATGTCCTCTGCCGGCATTCAGAAATTGTTTTGTGGAATTTACTCGACGTTTAAATGGTCTTTTAATGAATTTGTGGGGGAGAAAGTGTTCTCCCCGTCCTACTCCTCCGCCATATTGGCTCCTCCTCCTCTGGCTTTTTTGATAACCCAATGGGTGTTGGTAATTTGATCTCAGGTTCTTCTGACCTTTCTAAATCCAGCTTGAACATCTGGAAGCTCATGGTTCACATTCTATTGAAGCCTGGCTTTGGGAATTTTGAGCAGTACTTTGCGAATGTGTGAGATGAGTGAAGTTAAGTAGTAGTTTGCACACTCGATGGATTGCCTTTTATTGAGGTTGGAATGAAAACTGAACTTTTCCAGTGGTCTGGCCACAGCTGTGTCTTCCAAATCTGCTGGCATATAGAGGGCAGCACACTCACAACATCATCTTTTAGAATTTGAAAGAGCTCAACTGAATTCCACCACCTCCACGAGCTTTGTTTGTAGTTATGCTTCTAAAGTCCGACTTGACTTTGCATTCCAGGACGTCTGGCTCTAGGTGAGTGATCACACCATTGTGCTTAACTGGATCATGCAGATCTTTTGTGCATATTTCATCTGTGTATTCTTCCCTCCTCTTCTTAATAGCTTCTGCTTCTGTTACATCCGTACCATTTCTGTCCTTTATTGTGCCCCTCTTTGCATGAAATTTGCCCTTGGTATCTCTGATTTTCTCGAAGAGATCTGTAGGATTTCCCATTCTATTTATTTCCTCTATGAACTGGTATTGATAACTGAGGAAGGTTTAATCTCTCCTTGCTATTCTTTGGGACTCTGCATTCAAATGGGTATTGTTTTCATTTTCTCGTTTTTGTTTAGCGTCTTTGGTCTTTTCAGATCTTTGTAAGGCCTTATCACTTTGTTATTTTGCATTTCTTTTATATGGGAATGGTCTTTATCCCTGATTACTGTACAATGTCACACCTCCACCCATAGGTCTTCAGGCACTCTGTCTATCAGATAGAATCCCCTGAATCTATTTATCACTTCCACTGTATAATCATAAGCGTTTTGATTTTGCACCTGTAAAATATGCTAATCCCCTATTTCATGCAGAGAAATCGTCACCCAGACTTTTTTCAAAGAAATACAGAGAACTCTTTCTGTTATTCAGGAAATACATGAAATATAGCTGTACCTATTTGATGTTTTAGCTCAGATATCAATTTCTGATTCATTGAAAATTCCCTATTTCATGTGTACAGCTCAGTTCAGTTTAGTTCAGTCACTCAGTCATGTCTGACTCTTTGCGACCCCATGAATTGCAGTATGCCAGGCTTCCCTATCCATCACCATCTCCCGGAGTTCATTCTAACTCACTTCCATCGAGTCAGTGATGCCGTCCAACCGTCTCATACTCTGTCATCCCCTTTTCCTTCTGTCCCCAATCTCTCCCATCATCAGAGTCTTTTCCAATGAGTCAACTCTTCCCATGAGGTGGCCAAAGTACTAGAGTTTCAGCTGTAGCATCAGTCCTTCCAAAGAAATCCCAGGGCTGATCTCCTTCCAAATGCACTGGTTGGATCCCCTTGCAGTCCAAGGGACTCTCAAGAGTCTTCTCCAACACCACAGATCAAAAGCATCAATTCTTCAGTGCTCAGCAATCTTCACAGTCCAACTCTCACATCCATATATGAAGACTGGAAAAACCATAGCCTTGACTAGACGAACCTTTCTTGGCAAAGTAATGTCTCTGCTTTTGAATATGCTATCTAGCTTGGTCATAACTTTTCTTCCAAGGAGTAAACGTCTTTTAATTTCATGGCTGCAGTCATCATCTGCAGTGATTTTGCAGCCCCCAAAAATAAAGTCTGACACTGTTTCCACTGTTTCACCATCTATTTCCCATGAAGTGATGGAACCAGATGCGATGATCTTCGTTGTCTTAATGTTGAGCTTTAAGCCAACTTTTTCACTCTCCTCTTTCACTTTCTTCTAGAGGCTTTTTAGTTCCTCTTCTCTGCCATAAGGGTGGTGTCATCTGTATATCTGAGGTTATTGATATTTCTCCCGGAAATCTTGATTCCAGCTTGCACTTCTTCCAGCCCACTGTTTCACATGATGCACTCTGCATGTAATTTAAATAAGCAGGGTGACAATATATAGGCTTGCGATCCTCCTTTTCCTAATTGGAACCAGTCTGTTGTTCCATGTCCAGTTCTAACTGTTTTTTCCTAACCTGCATATAGGTTTCATGTGTACAAATCTAGAAAAAGTTTCATATGTGAATAGTCGAGATTTCATATTTCATATGAGAACATTTCTCCCCAGATTGTTAAATGTGAAATACACAGAATTCCAAGTCTCATATCAGAAGACCTTCATTCAAGCTTTCTTGATGGAAATATACAGAATTTCAGAGCTCAAGCATGAAAATCTGTGGGAAAATTCTACATTTCTTGTAGGAGAATGAATGCACTTTTTTCAAATGTGAAGTAGACAGTATTCAATATTTCATGAAGGAAAGACAGCACAAAGATTTTCAAATGAGAAATATGAAAAAATTCCATATCTCATGTGAGAAATCCTGTGACCATATTTTGATATGTGAAATAGACATTTTCATATTTCCTGTCAAAGAATCTGCATCCTGATTTTCATATCTCTAATGTGAAAAATTCCACATTTTAATAAGAAAATATTGTATGTATACTTTCATGTGAGATGTACAGAGAATTCCACATTTCAAGTTGGAAAAATTGTCCCCAGATTTGTATATGTGACTAATAGAGAATTTTATATTTCACATTCCGGAAGATACATCTAGATTTTCAAATGTGAAACTGAGAATTTCATCTTTTATGAAGGACTATGTCATTTCAGATGTCTGTACTTGAAACAGATAATACCTTCATCAAGAGGCGCCTTAATTCCTATTATTCTTCTGTCATTTGGGTGTTGTCATCTGGATAACTAAGTTATCATATCGCCCACATAAATTTTGTGTCTAGCTTGAGATTCATCTAGGATTTTATTTTTTCATGAGGTCCTCTGCACAGAAGTCAAATAACCAGGGCAACACTAGATAGCTTTGACTTATTCCTTTCCCGATTTTGAATCACTTCATTGTCCCGTGTCCAGGTCTAACTGTTGTAAATTTAATAGCGTACACATTTCCCAGGAGACAGGTAAGGAATTCTGATGTTCTTTTCTCTAAGAATTTTCCAAAATTACTTTTCTTTTTCAATGGTTTGTGTGTGATTCACAGTGTCCAAGTCATTAGCAGAAACAATTAAGCAGATATAGATGATTGTATAGTCTATACATCAATTTATGTGTACCTGTTATGACTGAATCACTAACTACACATTTCTGTGTTTTTTTGTTTGTTTATTTTTTGGTCATTGTTGTTATTGTTGTTTTCTCTCTTTATCAAGTAGTCAAGTACCAAGTAGTCAAGTCAAGTATGAACTTGCCAACTTATTCTACAGGAATTAAATTATGCCCATGGCAGTCTCTGACCCTTGAGACTCGCTGAATGGAATTAAGCTTTGAGATTTGAAATCAGACATCGGTACTCTGGGAAAATGTCAGGAACATTCAAAATATAGCTAGATATATTCAAGTGCTGACTTTTTGAGCCCAGTTATGCTATTATATTTTATGTGGAATGTTCTGCATTTCTTCATGCTGATGACAATTTATCATTAAGAGAAATTTTCTAGGGGGAAAACAACAACAACAACAAATGTGCTTGATTGCATGTTGGAAGTCAAAGTAATACCAGTTACGTGTGTACGTAAGCAACGTCCCATCAAACAGAGTAATTCATGTCCACTAATGTTTCATGTTTTGCTGTCAAGGAAAAAGAATAATAGAGCTTTCCAGGAAACACTGAGAAGTTCAAAGAAGGCAGAAATGTAGAAGGATATGAAATGCACCTCTCTCAATGTATAGATCAGAAGTAACACTTCTACATGGTCAATAGTTTTCCCAGAGCATCAGATAAATACTAGCAGAAGACCCTAGTCCCCAGAGTGTTCCATGTGGGTTTCAGACATACCTGGGTGGGAAGGAATTAAGATGGGAAAAGAAGTATAAGAGGAAGCAAAACAAAACCTGAGCCTTGTGGTGGGAGATGGAGAAGCAGGGAAGAGATTTCCAGAATGAGGCAAGCCCCTTCAGTAAAGGGTAAATTGCTTTGGACTGAAAGGAAGCAAGGTAAGACAGCTGATGAAATATTATTTATATAGAGCAAAAGTTACACAGATAATGTGTGTCGTGGCTCTATATGGCCCAAACTGCAATGCAGCTCAACCAGTGTGCATGGGGTCTGGAAGCTGGACACAGGATTTAGAGTGCCATCCTGGGAGAGGACTGTTGTTGGCTATGTGGAGATGGCCTGAAGGAGAAAGGGTGACAGAGAATGAGATGGCTGGATTGCATCACCAATGCAATGGACACGAACTTGGGCAAACTTCAGGAAATGGTGAGGGACAGGGAGGTCTGGCACACTGTGGTCCATGGAGTTGCAGATACAACTGGGCAAATGAACAACAACAATTTCTTGAGATAAAGCTGTTCCAGGGGGAGTAGAAGAGGAAAACATTTGTGAGAACAATGGAAGCGCCAAGTTCTCCCCTAGAGACGGAGGAAGTGGGAAGAGTCTGGCCACCTGGATTAGTGCTCTCCTGAAAGGTGTGCCTTCTGGCCACCTTGTAGAGTCCACTTCTCACACAGCCCTGATCTGTAGTCAGCAGGCACCAGCATGTGTCCTGAGGGCCTGACCTCCTACTGGGTACCAGGTTCTCAGTTGGTGTGAGATGCCCAGCCCTGTTGGTGGATGCTCAGGCTGACCACATGTCACTCCACAGCCACAAGCCCAAGGGAGCTTCCTCCTTGACCACAGCAATGGACCTGAACTGGACTCAGCCTTGGGGTTGTCTATGGAAGGAAAGGTGGGAAAGGTCATGTCTGTCTTTTGTTTGTTTGTTTGTTTGTTTTCTATTGTTGGCCAGCCAGTGCAGCTTGCAGGATCTTAGTTCCCCAACTATGTATAGAATCCCTGCCCTCAGCAGTGAAAGTGCAGAGTCCTAACCACTCCAGGACTACCAGAGAGTTCCTAGTAGGTCATTTCTTGAGCCTGGCAGATGGCCCAGAAGTCTGACGTTGGCTGCTGAGAGGCAGCCTTCTATGGGTGAGGCTTGGGTGAAGTCACAAAACATCCCTCTCTCCCTGATCTCTGGGAGCCCTGTGACCATGGCCCATATCATAGAAACTTCTGGAGGTAGAGAGAACTGAAGGACGACATGCCCCCTCCCCACTCATATTCCTTTCCTGGCTACAGACCCAAAGGCCTTCCAATAAATTCATCTGCTCTCAACCCATCTACAGAAAGCATGCTGTCCTCCTTCCTGGAAACCTTCCCTGAAGAAAAGGTTGAAATCATGTCCTCTGCTTCTTCCTAACATAACATGTGAAGGCTTTTCTGTACATCCAGTGTTAAGCTTATGCTAGACAGCTATGGGTTTTCTTCCTTTTTTTTTTTTTATTTTTTTGTTAAAACACATACTCCCCTTCACAACCAGGATGGTTTGAGCACAGGCCTTGCTCTGTTCTCAAGGCTCTGTCCCTCACAGTCTAGGAGAGAAGTAAAGAAAGTTGGGGCCAGAACGAGAGTTGGGTGGGGACTTTTAGCAGCAGTGGTCTGCAAGAAGGGGTCCACAGGAGCAGGCTGTGTCCTGGAAAATCTGGGTGGGTGGGCATTTGTTGATGTTTAGAAGTCACCTGGGAGCTGAGTCATCACCTGCATACTCCCCACCTGTCCTTGAGGTGAGCCCTCTCCAGGGACTCCTGATCTAAAGAACGCATTAATGTACTAAGGTGGCCACAAGATATACAAGAGACCTAAACAACAGGAAATTGTTTTCTCCCAGTTCTGGAGGCTAGAAGTCCAGGATCAAGGTGTTGACAGTGTGGTTTCTCGGGAGATCTCTTTCCCTGATGCACAAACAGCTGCATTCTTGTGTCCTCCTGTCCCTTTATGTCCATGCATCCTTGATGTCTTGTGTGTCCTAATTTCCTTTTTTTTTTTTTTTTTCTGGCCATGCTGCTTCACTTCTGGGTCTTAGTTTCCAGTCCAGGGATTGAAATGGGGCCCTTGGCCGTGAAAATTCTGAGCCCTAACCACTGGCCTTGCAGGGAATTCTGCTCTCTCTTTTTATGTAGAGAACCATCAGATTGGACTAGGGCTTACCCTAGTGCCTTCGTTGAGTTTAACTACCTTGTTAAGAATATCATCTACAAATATAGTCACATTCCAAAGTGTAGGGGGATAGGACTTCTACAGATAATTTTTTAAATGAATTAATTTATTTGATGGCACCAATTGTTAGTTGTGGCATGTGGGGTCTTTGGACTTCCTGGCAGCACGTGGGATCTAGTTCCCTGACCAGGGACTGAAGTCCAGCCCCCTGCACTGGGAGTGGAGAGCTTTAGCCACTGGATCATTGGGAAAGTCCCCTCAACATATGGATTTTGTAGGACACAATGAAGCCCAAAACAGGGTTGATGGTAGGGTGATGTGCCTGGCTACACATTGTGGTGTAGCTTCACGTTGCACCCTACCTGCTCCTTACAAATATCTGAGACGCTTAGTAACGTTGACTCCCTGGTCCCATTCCTGGAGATACTTATTCTGTGGGTATGGAGTAAGATCGGCAAAATCAACCAGAACTTTTCAAAATCAATCAGTACTTTTCAAAACTCTCTAGTACTCACTGTTTAATATGGACACCTTAAGCAGCCTGGGCAACACCTGGAGTTTGTGAGAAACGCAAGACTCTCAGGCCCCACTCACAACTGTTGGACGAGAATATGTTTTTACACAAGACACGTAGGGAAATCCTTAGATTCACTGAGGGTTACAAAGCACAGCCCAGGAGATTTGCAAGTGTGGCCCAAACTGAGAAGTTTGGATCCAGATCTCTGAGCTTTGCTTATACCCTAACTTCCTTTAGTACGAAGGACATCCAGAAGCCCCAGGACAGAGTGTGGAGGTCCTAGAATCTCTGAAGAGTGGTGGGGAGGATGAAGCTCCCAGCTCAAGGTACAACATCTGATTGGTTTATTGAATTACCAATAACACGCTTCTCCCAAGGCAGGTGCTCAGTGTGTCACATGAAGAAAAAATTAATTCCTGACCCTCAACCCACAGGGTCTCCTGAAGGAGTAGATTCTTGGATATTTTAAGCATATTTTTACTGTTGTTTGGGTTCCCCTTGTGCCTCAGCTGGTAAAGAATCTGCCTGCAATGTGGGAGACCTGAGTTTGATCCCTGGGTTGGGAAAATCCCCTGGAGACAGGAAAGGCTACCCAGTCCAGTATTCTAGCCTGGACGATTCCATGGACTGTATATAGTCCATGGGGTCAGGAAGGGTCAGACACGACTGAGGAACTTTCACTTTCACTGTTGTGGTTTAGTTGCTAAGTTGTGTCTGAGTCTTTTGTGACCCCATAGACTGTAGCCTGCCAGGCCCCTCTGTCCATGGTATTTCCCAGGCAAGAATACTGGACTGGGTTGCCATTTCTTCCTCCAGGAGATCTTTCCAACCCTTTCATTGAAACCAGGTCTTCTGCATTAACAGGTGGATTCTTAACTGCTGAACCACCAGAGATCAATCTTTCCCAAAGTATTGGATGATTTTACACCCTGGGACTCACGTCACATCAGAATCAAGTGAGGCAAACATTGAACTTTCAGATGCCCAGGCCCCCTCCTCAGGCAATTTTAGTTTCTTAGGTATAATATGCAGCCCTGGAATCTCTATGTTTAATAATGTCCCAGGTGATTCTGAGATTTGAACAATCTTTAGAAGCATATGAAAATGAAAGTGTTAGTCATCCAGTTGTGTTTGACTCTTTGCAAACCCATGGATAGTAGTTCCCCAGGCTCCTCTATCCATGGAATTCTCGAGGCAAGCATACTGAAGTGGATAGCCATTCCCTTCTCCAGGAGATCTTCCTGAACCAGGGATCAAACTCCGGTCTCCTCTACTGCAGGCAGACTTTTTACTGTCTGAGCCATTAGGGAAGCCTAGAAGCATAAATATGTAGTCAACATTTTCCTTCCTTTCCCCTAAGTTTTTGCAAACATTTTAAAATTGACATCCAAAATGTTTTTATTGTAAGTGTAAACACAGCAAAGGATGTACCTTTGGGCATACAATAAAAATAAACCCTTTAAGTAATCAAACTAGGAATTCCCTGGCAAGCCAGCGTTTACTGCTCAATGCTATCACTCTGGTGATCTGGGTTCAGTCCCCGGTCAGGAAACTAAGATCCTGCAGGAAGTCTCATGGTGTATCCATAAATAAATAAAACTGTTAATATCATGCTTACAAATACATCCAGAAGAATGTAAAGAGCATAGAGTTCAAAAATATATATATTTTTATTCATTTATTTGGCTGCCTCGAGTCTTAGTCATGGCATGCAGGATCCTTTGTCCTTTCTACTGCCCTCTGGTATATGGGATCTTAACCACCATGTATTAAACGCACATTCCCTACATTGGAAGGCAGATTCTCAACCCATGGACCACGAGGGAAGTCCCTAGCCTTGGGTTTTGATACTCACCAACATTGCAGAAGGCCATGGCAAGGCAATCCAGCATTTTTGCCTGGAGAAGTCCATGGATAGAGGAGCCTGGCTGGCTACAGTCTATGGGGTCGCAAGAAGTCAGACACAACTGAGCAACTAGGCACAGCACTCACCATCAACCGTCTTAAAAGAGTCTAAAACGAGCTCTTTCTAATGGTCGGTTCTGTATTTTTTTCCCCTGCTTCATTGAGATGTAATGGACACATATTGTGTAAATTTAAGGTGAACACATGTTGATTTGATAAGAACAGTGTTTTTGATGTTATATCTGGTTACAACACTTGAGATCACGTTCATCAGTGAAGTTCATTTTTGTTCTAATTCAGTGACTCTGTTACCTTATAAGGAATGGAAATACACATATTTCTACTCTGAAACCCTCCCTCCCTCTATGTATCTGTGTGCACAGGGTTGTAAAGGCAGTGGGAAGGAAAGCTTGAGATATAATCTTGGTGGTGCAAAGGGGAAGGAGAGAGAAGACGGGGAGTGAGTGAGGAAGGCAGAAGGATGGGGACCAGGGTGTGACCTGACACCCCTGACCTGGTTTAAGAAAGCATGAGCCCCTGCCTAGAAAAAGCTCCTGGGGTTCAGCATGAAGATCCACAGTGAGGACCCCTGAAATCCAGCAGGTGCTGAGTCTTCAAGTGCAGATCATTTGGGAGTAAGCTTGCTTTCTGCTCTCCTCACCATGCCCACACGCCCCCAACCCACCACCCTTGCTCCCAGAAGAGGACAGGGGTTTGCTGTTTGCAGCTGGAGAATTTTCTGGTATTGGAGGTGAACCCCTGATTTTTCCATTCCTGATACCAGCCCGAGCTCTGTTGGAATAGCTATGTGGACCACCTTCCCCTGCCCTTAAGCTATTGAATCCCAAATAACTAAAGATGCAGATAAACTGGAGATAAGATGGTGGGCCTCTGGATGCCAGAGAGGGAAGTGGGGACTCTCACCACCCTGAGACCTGGAAAACAGCCCCTGGGTGGGGCCCTGCAGCCGCACCCACATTCTTTCCTCTCATTAACAATTTGGTAGAAAGGTTTCTAGTTGAAAGATCCCATGGGGAAAAACTGGCTCAGAAACCTGATTGGAGCACCATTTGGATACTATGAATTGGATTAGAATGGGCTTTCAAAGGCTTGGAATCTCCTGATCCAGCCTCACTGAGAAAAGGCTTTTGGAGAGCCAGGTAGGAGTTTCATGGACACTGGACACAGGAAGCAGTGCTGATATTTCCAGAGAAATCTTTCTGGGGCGTGGAGACAGAGATACTCCAGCTTCATCCTCCAGTGGGACTCAGAATAAGAAGTGTTTAGCTGCACTGAGTCAACTGGACTTCAGGAGCTGGTGAGCCATGGGGTTTGGAATGCTTCATTTTGTTCTCTACAGCCATGAGTGTGCAAAATTGCTCTGTAAAGGCCTAGAGAGTAAACGGGCATTAAGCGCCAATGCAGTCTCTGCCATTAGCAGAGTGAAATAGCCTCGGGTACCCACTCCAGTGTTCTTGCCTGGAGAATCCCAGGGACAGGGGAACCTGGTGGGCTGCTGTCTATGGGGCCACACAGAGTCGGACACGACTGAAGTGACTTAGCAGCAGCAGCAGCAGCAAATGATCATGGCTGTGTTCCAATAAAACTTTATTTGTGACACTGAAATTTAGATATCCTATAATTTTCACATATCGCAAAATATTCCTTTGTTTGCCCCCAAATTAAAAAAATGTAAAAATATTAAATATATTTTTAAAAGTTAAAAAAAAACAAAAAAAAAACCTAAAACCTAAAAATCATTCTTAGCTTGCTGGTTGGGAGAAAAAGCAAACAGGAAGCAAGCCAATTTGTAAATTCCTGTTTAAACCATTTGCCTATATAATGAAGCTAGCATCCCATTAGTGACTTGTGACATGAATTTAGTAGGCTGGATTCTGCTTATGAAAAACAGAAATTTCCATTAAATCTAAGATGACATCAGCTGTAAAATGCAGCATTATTCCTTTTCTTTTTTTTTTTTTTCTGCCACACCCAGTGGCATGTGGGATCATAGGTCTCTGACAGGGATTGAAGCCATGACCCTGGCCTGGAAGTGAGGAGTCTTAAATACTGGATCACCAGGGAAGTCCCACAGAATTATTTTTCATACCACTATAAAATATACACATATATACATATGTATGTGTGTGTGTTCAGTTGCTTCAGTAATGTTTGACTCCTTGCAACACTATGGACTTGGAGAAGGCAATGGCACCCCACTCCAGTACTCTTGCCTGGAAAATCTCATGGACGGAGGACCCTGGTGGGCTGCAGTCCATGGGGTCGCTGGGAGTCGGGCACGACTGAGCGACTTCACTTTGACTTTTCACTTTCATGCATTGGAGAAGGAAATGGCAACCCACTCGTGTTCTTGCCTGGAGAATCCCAGGGACAGTGGAGCCTGGTGGGCTGCTGTCTCTGGGGTCACACAGAGTCGGACACGACTGAAGCCACTTAGTAGCAGCAGCAGCAGCAGCAACGCTATGGACTGTAGCCCACCCGGCTCCTCTGTCCATAGGATTCTTCAGGCAGGAATACTGCAGTGGGTTGCCATGCCCTCCTCCAGGGGGTCGTCCTGACCCAGAGATGGAACCTGCATCTCTTACATCTTTTGCATTGTCAGGAGAGACCTTTACCGCTAGGGCTATCATTTATACACAACCAAACAAACTATAATATGCTGCTGATGAAATGTGATCTGGTATCAGAAATGGTCAAATGTAAACTGTAGAATGTCCCTTAATGTCAATGAAACGTGTTAACAGCATGGAAGCTATCAACAAATGTATTATATGGAGAGAAATTGTGTTACAAACCTTTTATTTCAATGACCACTACTGCCCCTGTCAGCATCCAACTACATACTGGCTGACTTTCTCCCTTGCATGATACTTTTAATTCATTAAGATTTGGAATTCATTAAATGCTTGGAGAAATTGCTTGTCAGCTTCTTTGCTAAGATCAAGTGTAAGAACCTGGGGAGCCAGGAATTAGTGGGTCAAGCCTGTGGTACAGATAAAAGATTGTATTCATAACAGCTACTGTTTATTTATGCAGCAGACATGTAGCACTGACAGACAGCAGAACTTGTTCTAGAAACAACAATACAGCAACCCAATAGCTCTGGAGTTGAATATGGCATGTGAGTTGGGGGAGGCTGTGATTTCTGACATCAGGGTCAGGGAAGCCTGGCAGAGAAACTGTGGACTGAAGCAGGTCAGGAGTTGGGTGACAGTACTTGAGACAGTGTCCAAGGCAGGGGGAGTAGCAGAAGTCCTGAGAAGGCCCTGTCCTCTCTCCTTGGTACCCTTGGGAGATTGGGTCTGGGAACCCTGCACCCACAGATACCAAAATCCATGGATGCTCAAGTTCCTTATATAAAATGGTATAGTCTTTGCACGTAACTTAAGGGGATGCTCCCACATACTTTAAATCATCTCCACATTCCTTGTAATACCTAATACAATGCCAATGCTGTGTAAATAGTTTCAAGTACAATGTACATGCTATATATATACACATATATGTATATGCATATACATGTATGTGTATATATGCATATGTATGTATTTTGTATGTATGTATGTGTGTGTGTGTATGTATGTGTATATATAGTTGCCAGCATGAGGCAGGTTCAAGTTTTGCTATGAGAACTTTCTGGAATTTTTTTTTTTTATATATATTTTTGATCCATGTATAGAGTCTGGTGCCTTCTGGACTCAGAGAATGGAGGGAGTGAGGGGCACCCCCAAGGGACAGCTGGGGGCTCTTTTGGACATTTTATGTTGGTCAGCATTTCTGAGTGAGATTGGAGATCTATAAGCAAAGTGGTGCCTACCAGCTCTCCTGTAGAGTTTAACAGGAGCACTGGGGCCACTATGGGGAGACAAGGCAAAAGTAGGGTCTGGAGAAGGAAGTTTAAAATGATCATGTCACTTAACTGAGTTTGAGATGTTTCCTTATGTCTAAGGGTGTTAATAGTTATCTCAATGTTTCAGCTGATGATTAAATCAGGTACTAATTTTGTCTTTTGGAAGAAATATAATCATCACCACTTATCTGCAGAGAATAAGTTCCAAGACCCCCAGTGGACATCTGTAACCACACATAGTATCAAACCCTATATACACAATGGTTTTTCTATACAAACATACCTGTGATGCAGTTTATTTTATAAAAGAACAGTAAGAGATTGGCAACTTCCTAATAATAACAGGAAAGTGAAAGTGAAGTTGCTCAGTCGTGTCCAACTCTTTGCAACCTGATGGACTGCAGCTTACTATGCTCCTCTGTGATGGGATTTCCCAGGCAAGAATTCTGGATTGGGTTGCCATTTCCTTCTCCAGGGATGGAACCCAGGTCTCCTGAATAGTAGCAGACACTTTACCATCTGAGCCACCAGGGAAGGTGTAATAATAACATAGAACAATTATAACAACATATTTTTATAACAGTTTTGTGAATGTAGTCTCTATGTAAAATATATTACTGAACTAATTTCGTGATTTTTTTTTTCACCCTAACTATGCACTATGCTCTGTGGCCATACCTTTTGCAGTTTGCAGTTTGACAGCAAAACTAACCCAGATTTCTTTTCTCTGCTTCACATTCACCACAGATATTAGCAACCTCAGCATACTTTTTTTTCTTTTTATATCAAATTGAGAACTTTGATCTTTTCACTTAAAGGTAGCACTTAAAGGATTCTCTCTGGCATGTCTAAATAACCAACATCACTCCACTTACGGTTTGGGGCCATTATTGAGTAAAATAAGGGTGACTTGGTCACAAGCTCTGTGACATCTCAACAGTCATTGTGGTAACCGAGTGACAAATGGGTGAGATGTGCAGGACTAAGTTCGATTCACATTTCTGGGCAGGAGGAAGCAGGATGGTGTGAGATTCCAATCCTACTCCTCAGAATGACATGCAATTTAAAACTTATGAGTTATGTATTTCTGGAGTTTTCCATTTAATATTTTCAGTGAACAACTGAGGGTTAACTGAAACCACAGAAAGTGACACCTGAGATCAGAGGGGATGACCTTGTTCTGTGGTTGCCTTTAGGTGGAAAAAACACTGGAAGGGGCCACTTGAAGCCAAAAGTGATTGTAAAATGGCCCATCTCTTCCTATGTGAGGAAGCACAAGCATGACCACAACCCGAGACAAAGACCGCAGGGTCCAAACCCAGAGATGAGGATAATGATGATGCTGAGGTCATCTTTGTTGGAGTGCAGCATGTCAATGAGGATGCTGAAACTCTCTTTGTCAGAGTGATTTCAAGTTCAAAGCCAGTCATTTCTAACATTTTGAACAGAGTGACCAGGGATGCATCTTCAAGAAGAAAGAAGGGCCACATGAGTCCAGATCCCTCCTGCACATTGCAACCTGCAAATCTCAGGACCCCAGCATCAGAACCAGTGGCTGTATCATTAGCTTCTCAGTCTGAATGGGGAGGAAAAAACAGTCCTGTTATTTTCGAGCCTTCATCTAAACCTGATTATAAAACGAGCTCTCTGGAAGCTGTGCTTCACAATTCAGAATTGCTCTCTCTGCAGCCTCATTGTCTATCTGGAGCTAGTCTCTCAATAGCAGGCAAGGATGAAAGTCCTCTTAATTCAAAGCAATGTCCCACTTCAGATGTAAAATGTAATAGTGGGAATCCCAAAAGACCCAAACTCAGCAATGGAATCCCAGGGGGACCTGCCTCCACCATGGCCCCTGTAGGTATTTCTCCTACAAAGGACACGATTATGACCTTGGAAGGTCTCCTGACCTCACCGAGCCATGTTCACCGCGGGGCATCATTTTCACAGACTCATGCAAATGACCAGGCATGCTTCAGTCTTATGGATCCAGACAGAACATGTAGTTGGATGGGCTGGAGAAAACGGACTTTTTGACTCTTGCAAGTCAGAGCAAGACTGTTGATCCCATGAAAGGAAATCTGATCATGTTACTTGATGACTTTTACTATGGACAGCATACAAGAGATGGGCAGTCAGAACAGAAGACTCACACAGTCTTTAAATGCCTCAGTTGCTTGAGAGTTCTAAAAAATGTCAAGTTTATGACCCATGTGAGGAACCATCTGGACCTGGAGAGGCAGAAGGGTGACAGCTGGGAAATCCACACTACCTGCCAGCACTGCCACCACCAGTTTCCCACCCTGTTCCAGTTGCAGTGTCACATTGAAAGTGTCCATGCTTCCCGGGAGCCCTCCACGGTCTGTTATATCTGTGAATTGTCCTTCAAAACAGATCAGGTTCTCTTATAGCACATGAAGGACAGTCACAAACCTGGCAAAATGCCCTATGTGTGCCGTGTTTGCAATTACAGACTGTCAGCCTTGGCCAATGTAGAGGTACGTTTTAGAATATGGCATGGAAACATGAACAATTTGCTTTGTCTGTTTTGCTTCGAAATTTTCAAACTGGTGACATTCTTCATAAATCACACTTGGAGGCACTGAAATAAGAGGGTCTTTCCATATTCCAAGTGCTGGCTACAGTGTTTGAAAATGAAGGAAAAGACGGAGCACCAAACAAAGAATCATCAGTCTTTCAAAAAGCCAGAGCAATTTTGAGAGTTGCCTCCTGAAACAGAGGTCATGATCCAAACTTCAGTTCAGCTGGGACTGAGAGAGACAGCATCCATCATTGTGAGGAACACTGACTCCCAAGTGTCACCCAGAAAAACTACAAAGAAGATTGACTACAAACACAAAATATTCCAGACGTGTTGCAGCAAGGGATCTGGCTAAAAATTAAGTTCTACCCACCTCCAGAAATTCAAAAAAGCCCTATTGAGGTTCAGCCAGCTGTACATAGAGACCCTGCCTGGCTTTTGTTGTTCAGTTTCTCAGTCGTGTCTGACTCCCTGTGACCCTATGAACTTCAGTATGCCAGGCTTCCCTGTCCATCACCATTTCCCGAAGCTTGCTCAAACTCGTTCCGTTGGGTTGCTGATGCCATCCAACCATCGTGTCCTCTGTCACACCTTCTGCTCCTGCCTTCAATAGTTCCCAGTATCAGGTTTGTTTGTTTTTTTTTTTTTTTCCCAATGAGTTGACTCTTCCCATCAGGAGGCCAAAGTATTGGACATTCAGCATCAGTTCTTCCACTGAATATTCAGGGTTGATTTCCCTTAGGATTGACTGGTTGGATCTCCTTCCAGTCCAAGGGACTCTCAAGAGTCTTGTCCAACATCACAGTTCAAAAGTGTCCAGTCTTTGGTGCTCAGGCTTCTTTATGGTCCAACTCTCACATCCATACATGACTAGTGGAAGAACCATAGCCTTGACTCCACTGACCTTTGTTGGCAAAGTAATGTCTCTGCTTTTTAATATGCCATCTAGGTTTGTCACAGCTTTTATTCCAAGGAGCAAGCATCTTTTAAATTCGTGGCTGCAGTCACCATCTGCAGTGATTTTGGAGCTCAAGAAAATAAAGTCTGTCACTGATTCTTTGTTTCCTCATCTATTTGCCATGAAGTGATGAGACCTTTGACTGTGTGGACCACAACAAACTCTGGAAAATTCTTAAAGAGATGGGAATACCAGACCATCTGACATGCCTTTTGAGAAATCTGTATGCAGGTCAAGAAGCAACAGTTAGAACTGGACATGGAACAAGAGACTGGTTCTGAATAGGGAAAGGAGTATGTCAAGATTGTGTACTGTTGCCCTACTTATTTAACTTATATGCAGAGTACATCATTAAAAATGCTGGGCTGGATGAAGCACAATCTGGAATCAAGATTTCTGGGAGAAATAGCGACAACCTCAGACATGCAGATGCTGCCACACTAATAACAGAAAATGAAGATCCTCTTGATGACAGGGAAAGAGGAGAGTGAAAAGGCAGGCTTAAAACTCAATATTCAAAAAATGAACATTGTGACATCTGGTCCCATCACTTCATGGCAAACAAATGGAGAAAAAGTGAAAATAACAGCAGATCTTATTTTCTTGAACTCCAAAATCACTGTGGATGGTGAATGTAACCACAAAATTAAAAGTAGCTAGCTCCTTGGAAGAAAAGCTATGACAAACATAGATAGCATCAAAAAAAAGCAAAGGCATCACTCTGCTGACCAAAGTTGTTATAGTCAAAGCTACAGTGGCTCAGACAGTAAGGAATTCACTTGTAATGTGGGAGACCTGGGTTTGACCATGGGAAGGACATCTCTGTAGTCCAGTAGTAAGACTCAGTGCTCCCCCATTAGGGAGTCCAAATTCATTCCCTGGTCAGGGCATTAGATCCCACATACTGCTGCTAGAAATACTGCATGTGACAGTTAAAAATCCTGCCTCCCACATGCTACAGTGAAGACTGAAGAGTCCTTGTGCTGGAACTAAAACCAAGCACAGCCAAGTAAATGAATAAATATTTGAAAGAAAGAAAGAAAAAGATATGAGAATTCCCTGGTGGTTCAGTGGTTAGGACTTGATGCTTTCACTGCCAATGGCCAGGGTTCAACACCATGGTTATGGAACTAAGATCCCACAGGTTCCATGGCATGGCCAAACAAAAACCTAGAAAGATAAATACGGAGGAAATAACTCCCAAAGTTTGAAAATGAAGCAATATAACTTCACCCAGGCTGAGGATAGATTAAGGATTGCCAGGAACCCAAAGTGTGAAAGTGGCACCTCTGTAATTCACTACTGCTTCTAAGTCACTTCAGTCGTGTTTGACTCTGTGCAACCCCATAGGTCGCACAGCCCACCAGGTTCCCCCATCCCTGGGAACACTGGAGTGGGTTGCCATTTCCTTCTCCAATGCATGAAAGAGAAAAGTGAAAGTGAAGTCGCTCAGTCATGTCAGATTCTTAGGGATCCCATGGACTGCAGCCTACTAGGCTCCTCTGAGCATGGGGTTTTCCAGGCAAGAGTACTGGAGTGGGGTGCCATTACCTTCTCCATCTGTAACTCACAAGCTTCTTTAATATTGTGGTTTAGGCTCCTCCTACTCCTGCTTCTGAACCTGAATAACTTACTGGTCCTGAGAGAAATTGTTATGGGAAAAATAAAATACTTAAGCTGAATGATATTGAAAACAGAAAATTTTTGAGATGGAGATAAAGCAGTTTCATGTGTTAATGTGCATTACATTTGAAAAGAAGAAAGGTTGGCAAAACAATGATCTAAGTCAGTGCTATTCCCAGAAGTTTCTGCAGCAATAGAAAACTTTTAAATAATTGTTACATGTATGCCCTAATAAGGACAACAAGCTTTTCACATATATAAATGCGTATGTTTCTCTTCTCTGAGGTTACCTGTTTATATCCTTTATCTGAATTTTCAGATGGAGTGTTCACCTGGTAGGATTTTTTTTTTTTTGGCTTTGCTGTGAGGATTAAGGGATTTAGATCTTCAACCAGGGATGGAATCTCTGCTCCCTGCAGTGGAAGCACAAAGCCCTAACAACCAGATCACTAGGGAATTCTCAATGAATATGTTTTCTATGTCCTTGTCTAATATGCCACTTTGGAGATGTTAAAATGTAGCTAGTGTGACTGAGGTATTAAATCTCTGTGTGTGTTCAGCAGCTTCAGTCCTGTCTGACTCTTTGTGACCTCATCAGTGTAGCCTGCCAGGCTCCTCTCTCCATGGGATTACCCAGGCAATAATATGGGCAGGGGTCGCCATTTCCCTTTCCAGGGGATCTTCCTGAACCTGGGTGTCTTTTACATCTCCTGCATTGGGAGGCAAGTTCTTTACCACTAGCACCACCTGGGAAACCTCTTAAATCTTTACTTTACTTTAATTAAATTAATTTAAAATGAAAAGATATGGCTAGAAGAACCAGATCTTCCTTATAAATGAGTTTCAATTAATTTGTATACTCAGTAACTTGTGTTTCTCTTAGATATTTTCCTCAAGATGAGAGTCCATGCCCCTCCCCAAGTGTAGGCTGGGTTTAGTGACTTGTTTCTAAAGAACAGAATATGTCAGAGGGAAGGAGATAACTTTATAGCAGAGGAACTAGTGGTAAGTCATATTGATAGTATGAATCCTTGATGGGAAGTGATAAGAAAGATATTTTGCCTTGGAGGTATAGTTCTAAAAATATATAAACCCCAGTGCAACCAGGAGAAACATATCAAACCCATATTGAGAGTCATTGTGCAAAATGCCTGTCCCTGAAGGACTCCTGAGAATTGTCAAAAGTCATGTAAAGCAAGGAAAGTTTAGGAAACTGCTATAGACCAGAGTAAACTAAGGGAGGTATCTGTAGCTTTTGGCTATATATCCTCATGCAGTTCAGTATCCTGTATGGGAATATGAAACTGGAAAAGAACATTTTTGGAAAAGCTGGTAAAATTTGCATAAAACCTGGAACTTAGTTAAAGGTACCCTACTGAAAGATGCTGGAATAATTGTGAGGCTTAATGGAGGTCATTTCACAGATATATATTTTAGACATTGTAAGTATTTTGTCTACATCACACCCTCTTCATTTTGACTTCACTGGAATGGAAATCTAAAGTATGGTACACTTAACTGAATTGAAATCTTCAAATACAAAGGATCAATAATATTTATATTGTGTGATCTGACCATATGCAATCATGAGAAATTGACAAAGAAACATCTTTTAAAATGCCATTCATTTGGAAAATATCACTAACTACATTAATCCATAATATATATCTCCATGGAATTTTCAGGCAAGACTACTGGAGCAGATTGCCATTATTTTCTCCAGGGGAATCTTCCTGACCCAGGATCGAACCCAGGCCTCTTGTGTCTCCTGCATTGGCTGGAAAGTTCTTTCCCAGTTGAGGTACCAGGGAAGCCCATACAATATATAATCTTTGTCTTAAGAAGAGAATATTAAGATATACTTGAAGTGAATGATAATGAACAAACTATGCAGCAAAAATTGTGAGACACAGTTAAAGTTGTATGGAGAAACGATGGAAACAGTGACAGACTTTATTTTCCTGGGGTCCAAAATGATTGTGGGTGGTGACTGCAGCCACAGAATTAAAAGATATTTGCTCCTTGGAAGAAAAGCTATGACAAACCTGGACAGCATATTAAAACACAGAGACATTACTTTGCTGACAAAGTCCATCTGGTCACAGCTATGGTTTTTCCAGCAGTCATGTATGGATGTGACAGTTGGATCATAAAGAAGGCTGAGTGCCAAAGAATTGATGCTCTTGATCTGTGGTGTTGGCGAAGACTCTTGAGAGTCCCTTGGACAGCAAGATTCAGCAGTCAATCGTAAAGGAAATCAACTCTGAATATTCACTGGAAGGACTGATGCTGAAGCTGAAGATCCAATAGTTTGGCCACCTGATGTGAAAAGCCAACTCATTGGAAAAGACCTTGATGCTGGGAAAGACTGAGGGCAGGAAGAAGTGGGCAGCAAAGGATAAGATGGTTGGATAGTATCACCAACTAAATGGACACGAGTCTGAGCAAACTCCAGGAGATAGTGAAGGACAGCGAAGCCTGGTGTGCTGCGTGCAGTGCATGGGGTTGCAAAGAGTCCTACATGATTGACAGACTGAACAACAACAACAACAAATTAAAGTAAACTTATAGCATTACATATAAGAGAAATGAGAGTTACAAATAACTATCTCAAAAAGTTGTAAAGATGCGCAACAGAACAAACTTATAGCGATAAGAAGGAATGCAATTAATAAAGAATGAAAAATGAATATAATAGAGAAGAAAATATTGTAACAAAACCAAGACTTTATTCCCCCATATGACTACTAGGAGACTTCCAGCAGAACAGAGCATTTTAAAAAGACTCTGTAAAGGGCCCAAAAAGAACTATTTTAGGCTTTGCGAATATGATCTTTGACGATTGATCAAGTTTTCAGTCATAGACAATAACCAAAGGAACTGGCAAGTCCCTGTTTCAACTTTAAGGACACCAAAAATTGAACTTCACACAATTTTCACGTCAGAAAATAATATGCTTTTCGGTTTTCCTCAGCCATTAAAAAGTGTAGGCTCTAAAATTAAAAAAAAAGAAAAAGAAAAAGAAGTAAAGCTCATTCTCAGCTCACTAGGCTGCTGCTAAGTCGCTTCAGTCCCGTCTGACTCTGTGCGACCCCATAGACAGCAGCCCACTAGGCTCCTCTGTCCCTGGGATTCTCCAGGCAGGAATACTGGAGTGGGTTGCCCTTCCCTTCTCCAATGCATGAAAGTGAAAAGTGAAAGTGAAATCGCTCAGTCGTGCCCGACTCTTAGCGACCGCATGCGCTGCAGCCTACCAGGCTCCTCCGTCCATGGGATTTTCCAGGCAAGAGTACTGGAGTGGGTTGCCGTTGTCTTCTCGGCTCAGCTCACTCTAGCTGTGCAAAATCGGGGGCAGGCTGCCCTGCATTGAGCAAAATGGAATTCCAAGAGAAGGGGCTTCAAGATCCAGGTGTACGGTCAAGGTCAAGTTTCTTAAGCAAGGGGCAGGTCACCCCTGAGGGCTGTGAGTGCTAGACACCATTATTGAAGTCCCCTGGTAGACTCGGAGGTCGTTCTCAGCCCTGTGCCCTGGCGACTGTGCAATCTATTTTCTTTTTTCCCCTTTGGTGAGCTGCGCAATCTTGACAGACCCAAGACACTTCAGATTCAGGTTCAGCCTGACTACGCCCCCAGCAGTTGCCTCCAGAGGGGGCCACCGCGCGCGCATGCGCGGAACTCGGCCTAGCGGCCAATCCGATTGCAGGCGTCAACACCTGGCAACCAATCGTCCTTGGCAGCGGACACGCCGGCAGTTGAAGCGGCGTCCCAGGCCTGAGGAGGCATTGTTCCCTCGGGCCTGCCTCCTCAGACTTAACCCAGGGACTGTTTAGGTGCAGGTGAGCTGCCGGCAGTTCTGGCATCGCCGCCCACGGGGACCGGTAAGGACTGGGGCCTGGTGCGGCCAAAGCGGTGCCAGAGTGCCCAGGGAAGGGTTTCTCAGATCCCCAATCTGGCGGGGCCTTGCTCGGCGGGACGGCCTCTGAGGGCCAAGGGAGCTTGAGGCCGGGCCTACAGGCCCCAGGCCCCTTTCGCCCTCTCCCCTCTCTAGTCTGGGTGGGAGCAGCTCTCCAGCAGCCTTCCTGTCCTAGGGGTGGGACAAGCCAGCTCGCGGAAAGGGCCTGTCATGCCCCCAGCCCCCCGCCCCTCCCAGGTCTCCTGTGGAACTTAATATATTTAAACACACACACATATACAAATCTTCATGCGGGTTTATGACTCGGGCCCAACCCGGTTCTGCAACCAGACACAGTCAGGCGGGCACAGCAAAAAAAAAAAAAAAAAATCAATCTAGTGGCCTCTCCACTGCCGCGGCGCTTTGGTCGTTTTCCTGTTTGCTCTGCCTCTCCTCGGACTCCAGGGCTGCCCCTGTCCCTGGGGGCCCCGAGATTCAGGCCTTTGGTTCGGAAAGGTGGCAGATGAGGTATTTGTTTGTTTGTTTGTTTGTTACTGAGAGAAGGGAGGTGGGAGGAAGAAGCTCAGGGAAGAGGAGTTCAATCACTTGCTCTGGTTGAGTGTGAGACACCTGGTCAGCATCTGTAGGGTAGGACCAGGTAGGGCCTGGGGGATAGAATGTTTCAGGAAGAGGTGACTCACCCTGACCTTTCCCTCTGCCCGACCCCAGGATGTGACCTTCTCCTGCCTGGGAAGGGCACTCAGGTTTTCAATGTGCCCCTGAGGTAAGGTGACAGACATTTTTACAATAAGGAACAAAGTTGTGTCTTTCTTGCCTTCCGTTTTTCTCCTTTCATTCATGGGCTGACATGTTGCTGTGGAGAGAGAGTTCTCCTGGGGATTAGCTGACCCTGATTGCGGGTGGTGACTTCAGGGCAATCATGGTTTCAGGTCACTCTGAAGCTCTCTGAGTTGAAACATTAAAAGCAGGCAGGGAGGCTACTGGCTTGCTTTCTCCTGCATTCTTGAAAGAAAAAAAAAGTAAGAGCACCATGGGTTTTAAGCTGTGTAGAGCTGACTCCTACCACTTGGTGAGGCTAAAATGGGGCAATGCACATATCCTAAGGTTTTAGCTACAAAAGCAAAGTAATGAAGGTATGGGAATTCCCTTGTGGCCTGGAGATTAGGATTCTTGGCTTTCACTGCAGTGGTCTGGATTTAACTTCTGGTCAGGGAACTGGGACCCCACAAGCCAAGCAGCACGGCCAAATGAATAAAGTGGTTCATTCAAAGAAAATGTGTTGTGATTTAACATGTTTACATGGGATTACTTGCTCATTTTTGCACCTGTAAGAGCTTTATTTCATTAAGTAATTGAACTCCACTGGATGGGGGTGGGGGAGCATCTGAGTTCATTTCATGCCAGTAAACAAGATGATAGGTAGCTTTATGCCCAGCAACTTGTGCCTACAGCTCTGTTGCATAGTTATCTATTGCTGGTACAGCTTTGAACTTGACAGCATGTTTGGTTTTGGTCACAACATGTGGCTTCATAGGATATTAGTTCCCCAACCAGGGATCGAACACAGGATCCTGGCAGTGAGAGGGCTGAGTCCTAATCAAACCACTGGACTGCCAGGCAACTCCTGTTTTTAGGTGTTTTGGTTTGTTTTGTGTTTTTTAAGTTTTACCATATTTATAGGAGAACTCTTCTGTGTGTAAGTATGATGTGAATGATATTATACCTCGAACTGTTTGTGTTGTACATATTATCTCAAAATTGAATAGTTTGAAAAAACTTACACTTGATATCTATTGGTCTAGAATCCAGTTGGGTAGTTTAGCCTCAGGGTCCCTCCTGAGGTGGTAGTCAAGCTTTTATCTGGTTTGGCAACCTCTGAAAACTTGGCTTATTGAATGTAAGTTCTCTTACTTGGCTGTACTCATGAGGCCTCAGTTCCTCCTTCTGTGGGCCTCTCCAAGGGGCTGCTCGTGTGGAGGCTGCTGTCTTTTCCCAGAATGAGTGATTCAGGAAAGAACTTGCATCCATTATAAAGTGCAGTCTTTTTTCAGACGTTACACATCTTCACTTCTGTATTTGCTTAGTCTCACAGGTCAACCCTGTGATAGTTTGAGAGAGAACTACATAGGGGTGGGAATATCAGGACATGTGATTCACAGGGTCATCTTGAAGGCTGGTGACCATACCCATTAATCCACCATGACAGCCTTTCTGCATATGATCTCAGTCTTGTTACTGTGAGCAAATTATTTGGCTTGTGTTCACTTCTTGTGTGCTGCTGCTTCTGCTGCTAAGTCACTTCAGTCATGTCTGACTCTGTGCAATCCCATAGACAGCAGCCCACCAGGGTCCCCCAGCCCTGGGATTCTCCAGGCAAGAACACTGGAGTGGGTTGGCATTTCCTTCTCCAATTCCTGAGAGTGAAAAGTGAAAGTGAAATCTCTTAGCCCTGTCTGACTCTTCGAAAACCCCAGGACTGTGGCCTACCAGGCTCCTCCGTCCATGGGATTTTCCAGGCAAGAGTACTGGTGTGGGTTGCCATTTTCTACTCAATTCTTGTTTATTCAGTGATATTCTAGCAAGTCTCTTCTTTGTCCTGGATTAAGTTTTCTGTTTCTCTGGACGGTTCCCATCAGCAAACAGACTGACTATAATGTCACCTCTCATTAAAAATTTGTCTTTTGTGACACATCCTGCTTCTGCTTTTTTTTATTTTATGTTTTCTTATTATGGACTTCTGCAGAGTTGTTTGTAGAATTTTTTATCTCCATTTCTCTCATTTTCCTTTAAATCCACTCTTGTCAAGGTCACCAGTGAATTCCAAATGTTTAACTCAGTGGTCAATTTTTATTTTTTTTTATTTTTAAAAAATTTTATTATTATTATTATTATTTTAAATTTACAATATTGTATTGGTTTTGCCATATCAACATGAACCCGTCATGGGTGTACACGTATTCCCCATCCTGAACCCTCCTCCCACCTCCCACCCCATACCATTCCTCTGGGTCATCCCAGTGCAGCAGCCCCAAGCCTCCTGTATCCTGCATTCAACCTGGACTGGTGATTCATTTCGAATATGATATTATACATGTTTTAATGCCATTCTCCCAAATCATTCTCCCCTCCCTCTCCCACACAGTCCAAAACACTATACATCTGTGTCTCTTTTGCTGTCTTGCATACAGTGTTGTTGTTACATCATTCTAAATTCCATATATATGTGTTAGTATACTGTATTGGTGTTTTTCTTTCTGGCTTACTTCAGTCTTTATAATAGGCTCCAGTTTAATTCACCTCATTAGAACTGATTCAAATGTATTCTTTTAAATGGCTGAGTAATACTCCATTGTTTATACGTACCATGGCTTTCTGATTCATTCATCTGCTGATGGTCATCTAGGCTGCTTCCATGTCCTGGCTATTAGAAACAGTGCTGCGATGAACATTGGGGTACACATGTCTCTTTCAATTCTGGTTTCCTCAGTGTGTGTGCCCAGCAGTGGGATCACTGGGTTGTATGGCAGTTCTATTTCCAGGTTTTTTTTTTTTTCTTATTTTTTTTAAGGAATCTCCACACTGTTCTCCATAGTGGCTGTATTAATTTGCATTCCCATCAATAGTGTAGGAGGGTTCCCTTTTCTCCACACCCTCTCCAGCATGTATTGCTTGTAGACTTTTGAATTGCAGTCATTCTGACTGGCATAACATGGTACCTCATTGTGGATTTTGATTTGCATTTCTCTGATAATGAGTGATTGTTGAGCATTTTTTCATGTGTTTGTTAGCCATCTGTATGTCTTCTTTGGAGAAATGTATATTTAGTTCTTTGGCCCATTTTTGATTGGGTTGTTTATTTTTCTGGAATTGAGCTGCAGGAGTTGCTTGTATATTTTTGAGATTAGCTGTTTTTCAGTTGCTACATTTGCTATTATTTTCTCCCATTCTGAAGCCTGTCTTTTTACCTTCCTAATAGTTCCTTTGTGGTGCAGAAGCTTTTACGTTTAATTAGGTCCCATTTGTTTATTTTTGCTGTTATTTCCAATACTCTAGGAGGTGAGTCATAGAGGATCCTGCTGTGATGTATGTCGGAGAGTGTTTTGCCTATGTTCTCCTCTAGGAGTTTTATAATTTCTGGTCTTATGTTTAGATCTTTAATCCATTTTGAGTTTATTTTTGTGTATGGTGTTAAAAAGTGTTCTGCTACTGCTGCTAAGTCACTTCAGTCGTGTCCGACTCTGTGCGACCCCATAGACGGCAGCCCACCAAGCTCCACAGGCCCTGGGATTCTCCAGGCAAGAACACTGGAGTTGGTTGCCATTTTCTTCTCCAGTGCATGAAAGTGAAAAGTGAAAGTGAAATCACTCAGTCATGGCTGACCCTTAGCGACCCCATGAACTGCAGTCTTCCAGGCTCCTCTGTCCATGGTATTTTCCAGGCAAGAGTACTGGAGTCAGGTGCCATTGCCTTCTCCAAAAAGTGTTCTGCTTTCATTCTTTTACAAGTGATTGACAAGTTTTCCAGCACCACTTGTTAAAGAGATCGTCTTTTCTCCATTGTATATTCTTGCCTCCTTTGTCAAAGATAAGGTGTCCATAGGTGTGTGGGTTTACCTCTGGGCTTTCTGGTTTTTTTTCCATTGATCTATATTTCTGTCTCTGTGCCAGTACCATATTGTCTTGATGATTGTGGCTTTGTAGTAGAGCCTGAGGTTGTTATTTTATTTAATTTATTGGCAGCCTTTATTAGAGCAGTTCATTTCCTCCTCCCTGGGGAAAAAAAATGTTTCATTTGGATTATAGAATGCTTGTCTTTCCTGCTTCTCTTCTATGTAAAGTTCTTCCAGATACAATGTGTGACCTTTGTGTCTGGCTTTATTCAGATGCCATGTTTTCTTTTCAAATATTTATTTATCTAGCTATGTGGCATGTGGGATCTTAGTTCCTAGCCCAGGGATGGAACCTGTGCAGAGTCTTAAACACTGGATCTCCAGGAAAGTCCCCTAGTTTGTGTATTTTCAAGATTCATCCATTTCTTGGCTGTATAGCAGCACATTTTTTTTTTTTTATGGCTGAATATGGTATATCAATATGGTATGTGGCTTACCTGTAGTCCATTGTGAGCATATACCACCATTTATTTATCCATTCATCAACTAATGGATAATATTTGGATGGTGTATTCTTTGTGGCTATTGTGAATAATGTTGCTGTGAACACTGTTTTTGCATGGACTCAACATTTTCATTTTTTATGGATATATACAAAAGAGTGAAATTTCTGGATCATATGGCTACTCTATATTAATTTTTGAGGTACTGACAAACCACTTTTCCAAAGTGATTGTACTATTTTACAGCAATTACATCAACAATATATGAAGATTCCTTTTCTCCACATCCTCTGCAGCACTTGTTATTATTCCTCTTTTTGATTACAGCCAACCTAATGGTAGGAGAAGGCAATGGCATCCCACTCCAGTACTCTTGCCTGGAAAATCCCATGGATGGAGTAGCCTGGTGGGCTACAGTCCATGGGGTCACTAAGAGTCAGACACGGCTGAGCGACTTCACTTTCACTTTTCACTTTCATGCATCGGAGAAGGAAATGACAACCCACTCAAGTGTTCTTACCTGGAGAATCCCAGGGACAGGGGAGCCTGGTGGGCTGCCGTCTATGGGGTCGCACAGAGTCAGACAGGACTGAAGCGACTTAGCAGCAGCAGCAACCTAATAGGTGTGAAGTAGTATCTCACTGAGACTGATTTACATTTTGTTACGGGCTTCCTTGGTGGCTCAGAAGGTAAGATGTCTGCCTGCAATGCAGGAGACCTGGGTTCGATTCCTGGGTTGGGAAGATCCTCTGGAGAAGGAAATGACAATCCACTCCAGCATTCTTGCCTGGAAAATCCCATGGATGGAGGAGCGTTATAGGCTACCATCCATGGGGTCACAAAGAGTCGGACATGACTGAGTGACTTCACTTTCTTTCACTTTCAATCATGTTAAGCAGTATTTTTTGTGATTGTTGGCCATTTGCATATCATATTTGGTGAAAAGTCCATTCAAATTATTTTCCTGGTTGTTAGATTTTTTTTTTTAATTGTTGTAAAAAAACCAAACATCTAACTTAAATTTTTACCAGTTTAACCATTTTTACGTGCTAAGTATTTCACACAATTTCATCAGCCTTTTTGGAGAAAGAAATGGCAGCCCACTCCAGTATTCTTGCCTGGAGAATCCCATCGACAAAGGAGCCTGGTGGGCTACAGTCCATGGGGACACAATGAGTCATACACGACTGAGCAACTCACACAAGTACACACACACACACACACACACACACACAGAGTCACAGTGTTGTTTTGTTGTTGTTGTTGTCATTTTTTTAGCTGTTCTATGCAGCTTAAATGACAGTTTCCTGGTTGAGAATCATACCCAGGCCCCTAATAGGAAAGTTTGGAGTCCTAACCTCTGAAATATCATGGAATTCCTTATCACATTGCTATGAAATAGATCTCTACACCTTTTCATCTTGCAAAATTGAAACTCTGTACCCATCACCTGTCCCATTAAACAACAACTCCTCTTTTCTTCCCTGTTTCCATGGACCCTGGACTCCATCATTCCACTTTGTTCCTTTCTTTTGCTTGACTATATTAGATATTTCGTATAAGTGGAAACATACACTTTTGTCTTTTTTATGACTGGCTTATTTCCTTTGGCTTGATGTCTTAAGTGATCATGAAGTTGTAGCTTGGGGCAGAATTTCCTTTATATGGCTTAATAATATTCCATTATATGTATGTATCACATTTGATAGATGTTTAGATGCTTCCACCTCTTAGTTGTTGTGATTAGTGCTGCTTTGAGCATGGCTATGCAAATATCTCAAGACCCCATGTTAACTTCTTTTGAATTTATATTCAGAAGTGGAATTGATGAATCATGTGGTAGTTCTATTTTTAATTTTTTGAGGAGGCTTTAGACTGTTTTCTGTAGCAGTTGCACCATTTTAAAATCTATCCATAACACACAAGGTCCAGTTTCTGTACATACTTGCCAAGAGTTTTCCTTTCCTTTCCTTCCTTTTACCTTTCCTTTCCTTCATATGTAAACACACACACATGCACGAACAGTTTTTTTCATATCCTTTCCCATTACTGTTTATCACAAATTATGAATATAGTTCCTTGTGCTACACAGTAGGATCTTTTTTTATCTATTCTATATATTAACATTATAGTTTGCATCTGCTAGTCACCAGCTCCCAATCTATGCCTCCCCCACCCTTCCTCTCTTGGTAATCACATAGTCTGCTCACTATGTCTGTGAGTCTGTTTCTGTTTCACAGATAAGTTCATTTGTGTTATAGTTTATAGTCCACATGTAAGTGATACCATATGATATTTGTCTTTCTCTTTCTGACATCCTAAGTATTATTTTTAATGCTAATGTAGAGTCAAGTGTTTACTTGACTTCATTTTCAGAACATTTGTTGCTACTGTATAGAAATGTGATTGACTTTTAAAATATTTATCTTATATTCTTCAAGCTTTTTATTAATTCTAATACCTGTGGTTTCTTTGGGATTTTCTATATATAAAAGTATGGTATCTCCAATATACTTTGACTTTTTCCTTTCCATTCTGAAGGCTGTTTTTTTGTTTGTTTGTTTGTTTGTTTTAAGCAACAACAACAATTCCTTTTTCTTACCTGATTGCTCTGGTTATAGAACTGCCAGTATAATATTGAACCAAAGTGTGGAATAGACTTCCTTATGTTGTTCCCAATCTTATAGGGAAAGCTTTCATTGTTTCATTATTAAGTATGATTTAGCTGTGGGTCGTTTACAGGTACCCTTTGAGAAAGTTCTCTTCTGTTCTTAGTTATTAAGTGGTTTACTTTAACCCCTATTATGAAAAGGTGCTAGATTCAGGGAAATGCTTTTTCTGCAGGCAGATGTGTTTTTTGTCCTTTATTGTGTTAAAATGGCATAATGTCGATTGACTTTCATATAATGAACCAACTTTGCATACCTCCATAAATCCCACGTGATCATGGTATATAATCTTTTTTATATGTTGTTAGGTTTTGTTTGCAAGTATTTTGTTGAGGACTCTTGCATCTGTATTCATACAGAATATCCGTTGTGTGTGTGTGTGTGTGTGTGTGTGTGTGTGTTTGATGTCTCTGTCTGATATTGGTATTAGTGAAATACTGTCATGACTTTGCCTGATATGTGGGGAAGAGAAATGTGGAATGAAGGATGAAGCATTGTTGGATTTAAGTTTAGTCAGGATTAGAGGAAGAAATTTAGGATGTATAAGTGTGGCTTTGGGGGTGAGATTATCAAGAGAGTTCATTCTCAATTTTCTAGGCCTGTGTTAAGTGCTTGACATTGAATTATGCTGTTTGTTAACTGTGTATAGATACTTTATATTTGAATTTGCTACCTATTTTCTGTATTAACATTTATGAAATTAGTATGTGTGAATCAGTTGTAATGTGCATTTAAGATAACTTTTTTTCCAATTTTACTACAAAACAAGATGCCATTAAATAGCTGACGCTTTTTAAAAAGAGCTTAACCTTAAGTCTAAGAAATAAGCATGTTTGTCTTTAAGGTGCGAAAACACATTTAAAAGTTATAAATTTGCCCAAAAAGATGCAGCTGGTGTGTGATTAACTTAGAATTCCAGCTTAATCTTCTTTGACTCCAAAGTCCATGTTTCTAAACACTGTACAATAGTGCAGTTGTAAAAATACTCGTGCTTTACATGTGATTTCTCCTAATGATCAGTGGTGGTATTCGGTTTTTTCTTTTTCTTTCTTTTTTTTTTACTTAGAAGAGATTAAAATCAACATGGAACAAAGCTATTATTCTTGAGTCATGTAGACTTGTAGTCATAGGTTATTCATCTTTCATTTAGTCTCTTTGATGCTCAGTATCTTTATTTGTAAGATAAGGGTGTTTATAACTACCATAGAGTTTTGGAGATAACCAAATAGCACATTTTTCTGTACTTAACTAATATGTAGTATATTTATACCTAGGTGGCAGTTTATTTAAAGGAAGCACTGGGACTTGTGGTCACACCCTCCAAGAACAAAAAAGTATTTAAAATATGGAACCACCATGGATGTCATGTGAAGAAGAACAAGAGCCAGAACCACAGAAAAGCGAGGGAGAAACCAAACTAGTAAATGATGAAGATGCTGAACTCATCTTGGTTGGAGTGGAACATGTACATGAGGATGATGATGTGATCTTTGTTGGGATGACCTCAAATTCAAAACCAGTCATTTCAAACATACTGAACAGAGTTACCCCAGGTTCTTGTTCAAGGAGAAATAGGTATGGTCACTTCAGGAAAGATAATGCTCAGAAATTACAGCCTGTTAGTCATGTGACTCCTACATCAGAAGCAAAGACTGTCTTGCCACTTTCTGTCTCTGAATCAAGATCAACAGATAGTCCTATTATTATTGAGCCTTTGTCCAAAGCGGATTCTAAAAATATTTCACCACAAATAATGCCTAATAGCTTTTCAGAGTTATGTTCTCCTTTGATTACCTTCACAAGTTCATTGCAGCATCCAGTAGAAACAGCAGTTTCTGCAGGAGATATGGATAAAAGTCCTCGTGTATCAAAGCGACTTTCCACTTCTGAAACAAATAGCACAAGTCCCAAAAGGCCTACACTCAGTGATGGAGTTATAGGAGAACATTCTTTAGCTTTGTCCCTTTCAGGTACTTTTCATACAGTGACTACTCAGCAAAGCACACCAGACAGTGTTCATAACTCATTAAGCCATGTTCAGAGTGGAGAACCTTGTCCAACAGCTTTTCCAAAGGACAATGTTCATTGCAAGCCTGTAAGTCCTTTAGGGGGAAATGTATTGACAAAAACTGACTTTCCAAGTGTATCAAGTCAAAATAAGTTTGCTGATCCCACAGAAGGCAATCTGATTGTGTTACTTCGTGACTTCTACTATGGACAGCATATAGGAGATGGGCAGCCAGAACCAAAAACTCACACAGCCTTTAAATGCCACAGCTGCTTGAAGGTTCTAAAAAATGTTGAGTTTATGAATCACATGAAGCACCATTTGGAACTTGAGAGGCTGAGAGGTGACAGCTGGAAATACCACACCACCTGCCAGCACTGCCACCGCCAGTTTCCTACGCCCTTCCAGCTGCAGTGTCATATTGAAAGTGTCCACACTTCCCAGGAGCCCTGCACAGTCTGTAAAATCTGTGAATTGTCCTTTGAGGCAGATCAGATTCTCTTACAGCACATGAAAGATAATCATAAGCCTGGTGAAATGCCCTATGTATGCCAGGTTTGCAGTTACAGATCATCATTCTTTGCAGATGTGGATGCACATTTCAGAGCATACCATGGTAACACTAAGAATTTACTTTGCCCCTTTTGTCTCCAAATTTTTAAAACTGAAGCACTATACATATGTCATTATAAACAGCACTGGGCAAAGCGTTTTCACCAGTGTTCCAAATGTCGGCTACAATTTTTAACTTGTAAAGAGAAAAGGGAGCACAAGACCCAGTGTCATCAAATGTTTAAGAAGCCTAAGCAGCTAGAAGGATTACCTCCTGAAACAAAAGTTGTTATTCAGGTATCACTGGAACCCCTTCAACCAGGATTGGTGGAAGTAGCATCCATTACTGTGAACGCATCTGATTCTGAACCATCACCCCCCAAATCTAAAAGTAGGAGGTCAAAAAAACCCGGTTAAGTCTACTTTAAGTAAGTCTGAAGCAAGTATTTCAAAGTTATAAACTCCATTAAAAACAAAAAATTCAACTATAGCATTATTCAATAATAAATACAGAGAAACCAATGCGTAATTTATGTGTTTTTGTTTTAAATACATGAAGTATAGTTTTGTTTGAATATTGAGATGTTATTTAAAAATATATTACCTGTTTTTCATACAGTTGTCTTAGCACTAAAAAGTATGTGTGCGTGTGTGTGTGTGAGAGAGAGAGAGAACGAGAGAGGTGGCGAAAGGAAAAGTAACAGCCTATTTTGGTATTTCATGTTATTTGTAAGTTTGAAAGCTCTGCTATACGTATAATCTGTAGAGTGTTTTAGCAACGTAATTTTCAACTGTTTTCATGCCTTGACTATCTCAATATTAACTATATAGACAGATTGGAATGGCTTTGTTATTGTATGTTCCCTTGTGCTGCTGAACTCTCCGAAGTGCCTCTGTTGTGCTGATCTAAGATAACCTGGCTCCAAAAGCCTGGTGTGGAGAAGTTGATGGAGAAGCTATGATGTGAGTTGGGACCAGACATGGGATTTAGTCAGTGGAGAGCTGTGGCTTCTTGTCCCATTGGAGGAAGAGGTATGCATTCCCTCCAGGCATGGAGCCAAGGCAGAAGGAACACTGTCTCAGAGTGTCTTTACCTAGCCCAGGGACATCTCAAGGAAGCCAACCATTTAAATGCCTGTGTTTGGTGAGAGGCCCCTGCAAGCATCAAGCAGGCCCTGTGTTATCATTGACTGCAGTTGGGGAAGCGGAGATAGTTAAGAGAATGGGACCTGGTTCCTGTGGACCTCCTGTTGAGTGATCAAAAGGGGAATTTGATTCATTCCATCCCCTTTCCCATTTGGCTAGCCTTTAGTCACAGTGAAGTAGCCATATCTGTCTCAGTCACAAAAGTAAAGCAAGTTAAGATTCCCAAGTAAAAAAGCCTTGACATCCAGTTTGATTTGTACTGGACCCATAGTTTTAACTGAAAAGGATCAAACACAGGGAATCTGTTCAGTTTATGAATTGGGCTAAATTTAGTTCTCTTACCCTTAAGCTACAATGGAGTTGTGTGAGAATAGTAAATGTAGTGGATACAGAGGGTCCAGGGTGATTAAACCCTGTATAGAACTTTTCCTTACCTTTTCCAGTTACATGTATCTTACCCTAGTTGAACATGTGAAGATTTCAGTTTTGTATCTTATCTTGCCTTGAACACGAATGTATTGCAGTTAACAGCTAATTCTTTGTGTGGGTAATTTCCCATTTTATCAAACTAATACTGATTTTCAGTCTTACTTGACACCGTCTGATGTGCAGGAATTGTCTCATTTATTTGTGTAATTATCACGTCATAGAATTATTATCCTTCCGCTACTCTATCCAGCTATCTAGTCTGTGATTATACTTGTGGAAACCTTTTTTCTTGCGGTCTCCAAGAGCTCTTTCACAGACCTGCAGGGTACCCTCTAAATATTGGTTCCTGAACATCAGCACACTTGGCTTCCTCTGTGTGTTCCTGGAGTTGAGTCTCCTCCTGGAGTTGAATGCCATACTTTCTCCACTTCTGGCACAGTTACCTAGCAATCTCTGTGCACCATTCAAGGAAACTGGGATCCTGGCTGTATACCTATGCCAGGAGAAATCTCTCCATTTCCTCTTCCTTTCTCCTCCTCTTTGTCTCTCCCCACTATTTTTCCCCCTCCACAATTTATTTAAATGCTCTAAGCTTTCACAGAACCCTGGAAAGTGGTAATCACCAAGGTATTAGCATCCATCTCAGAACGGAAGAGGAAGGACTACAGATGACTAAGCTAGAGTAAGCCTATTGTCTCCATTTTAGGTAATTTCTTGAGTGTAAATTCAAATACAAGTAGATTGTATTTATTTATTCAATGCTTGATTGATTGGTTTGCACTTTGAATATATTACTAGGCCTTTCCAGTTAATTTTCTTGGGCCAAAGCACTTTGCAAAGTGTCAGCTTAAACCACTTTTAGGTGTATAAAGTGTGTGTGTGTGTGTGTGTGTGTGTGTGTATGTGTATCCTGGTCTCAGGTGAAAACTCTATGTATAAATAAATGTACAGACCATTGCATTCTTATCTCCTTTATTCTATTTCTATAGTAAAAATATGAAATGTTTTCTTCATATGTTTTTATTGTTGCTTAGTATTTTGAACACAGTTACTGTCGTTTGCTCTGAAGTATGCTCCTAAGGAGTACAAGTTGTATTTATTGCCAAATAAAAAGGTCCCAGTGATATGGTCCCTGACTACTTCCTCTCTTCCATTCTCTGTCGTTTTACTCTACTATTTTCCCCACTGGTGCCCTGGTTTTGACAACACTGGCCTTGCTTTTCCTTAAGCAAATACATTTCTTCCCAATCCAAAAACTTTGCAACTGCTGTTCTTCTGGAAATGCTCTTCCCCTAGGCCTGCATGGCTTGCTACCTCCCTTGTTTGAGCTTCACCAGTGCTGTTCAAATCACACAATGAAATCCTCAACCCTCTCCATTTCCTCCTCCTCCTTAAAGGCACTTTAAGTCTCTACTCTCTGCTTACCTCTCCAGCCTAAATTTCCTACTTTACACACACACACACACACACACACACACACACACACACACACTGAGAAGAGATAATAACATCAGGGCTTTGCTTCTTAGAATTAGCTTGAGTCAGTTTCTGTGCCTGCAAATAAAATATAGTTAATAGTGAGTTGAGTTCTTTCAGGAGCTTCCTCTGTTTTTCTGTTGATACCTCTGTATTTTTTTCAGGCAATGACACTTTGTTTTGTTTACAAATGTATTGAATATCTGTCAAGATCACAATTTTGTTATTGCCCTTTGTGAATTCCTTGTCTACTTTGCTTGTTCTTTCAGGTAAAATTTATTGTTTTATTAATGTTGCCAAAACATTCTAAGTAAAATTACTATTTATAGAAATAAAATGTTTTTTACAAAAATATTTCTGCTGTCCATATTTTTACAAATAACATGGCATATTTCTATTTTTTTTTTTCATAATCGTATTGTGTTTGCCACAAATTCTAAACACTGATGTGTAAATGGGTTTTCTTGTTCTTAGTACCATCAAGGGCAATGAGGATATGGCTTAATGAATTTCTATTTCTGTTTTTAGATTTTAAAGAGAATTGTTTTATTGGGAAGTTTACAATATCTGTTGAGACATTTCCTTTTCTATCTTTCTCCCTTCCTTTCCTTTTCTTCCTTTCTTCCCCTGACTCTCTTCCTCTTTCTTTCCTTCCTTTTCATTCCCCAGGGTTTTGCTTGACTGGATCTTTCCTGAAACAAAAGTAATTCCACTCAGATTTGAACATTATCGTTTCAGAACCACATTCCATTTCTCATTTCTAGTACTGGAATTAACCTCCTCTTCCCCTTATTAGATTGCCACAGTTGTATCAGTGTTTCTGATTTTGTTTTTCCAAGAAGCAGCTCTTGTTTTCTTAAATACATTAAAAAAAAAAAAAAGTCTGATCTCAGGTTAGTGCAAATCACTCAGGAGGAGAAGGGCTTGCCTTCACGGCAAGGATAAGCTTCTTGTATGAGTGCTGGTGTCCAGACAGTGGCAAAGGGGAACAGCACCACTTAAAGAGACAGAGACTCATATACACCAGCCCTGGTACATACATAGAAGGATTGCCCAAAACAGTGCTATGCCAGAAGCAGAGATAAAGAGACACAGAGTGAGCTCTGTACCCTAAGGCTCTGGTGTCCCTGAACAATGGGGATCAACTGTTGCAAACCGTCGGGTTTTTCCCCACTCCGCTAGCATCTGGACAGCAACAGGTACTCTGTCCCATGGAGAAAAGTATCCAGCCACTTGGAGCCCCTGTCTATCATTTGGATACTCAGGGAGAGCTCTCGGTTATTGAAGGTCCTGTGGGACACAGGAGTGTGTTGTTCAGATTGCGGAGCAGGAACCCGTGGTTGAAATTTCCAAATGCAGGTCAATGACAGCACCTGGGGTAGCGGCAGATGCAAAATCTGCTATCTCCCTAAAGCAGAATCTGGCCACGTGGTGGAGCTGGAGCCCAGGAACCGCGGAAGATGTCCTCCGGTCTAGGGGCATGTCCATAAGGGTGCCGTCCAGTACCCTCTCAGCCATTGGTCTAGATTTGGGCCAGCAGCATGTGCGTGGCTCACAGCCTAGGGCAGTGCCTGTTTGGCTGATGTACCAGAGCCTGTTCACCCCGTCCTGGGCTGACCACCACCCCTTTCTTCAGCCTCAGTCCACCACAGACACACCAGCCACTGCCTCCCGACCATGCCTCTCACTCCCCACCCCTAAAAAGCAAGTTGGCCCCACAGGTTTTTTGCAGCCTGGGCCGCCATTGCACACCACTTGCTTTGGTGCTCTTATGTCCCATCCTTTCATATCTGACCCAGCCTGGGGTCATGGTCAGGGCCAAGAAGAGCATGAGAGGTGGTCAGAGGAATGTCGGAGTGTCCTGGGACCCCAGACCTTCTTAATTGTGAGCCCGGGTGCTCATGGGGATGGGGCCCTGAAGCCTGCCCTTGTGATGCTGTGCATGGCTGCGACCTTGCAGCCACCAGTTGTCACACCAGGCGAAGATGCCACTCTCTTCAGTGTGGAGGCAGCAGGGGACCTGCTGGACAGGACCTCGGCCCTGGTGGACAGACCTCGGCCCATGGCGCAGATCAGGCGGATGTTCCAGCTGCTTGTGGAAGACATCATGGAGGAGGTGGAGGTTTTGGCTGATGAGAAGCAGCAACAGGGGTCCTCCCAAGACTTGGATGAGAAGATATTAGAGGAACAAGGCCAGCAACGGCCGGGAGGCCTGAATGAACTTCTGGCGCTAGATGCGCTTCGGGCTCTGGCCACCCTGCAAGTGGAACTGAGCTCTGACCATGAGAAAAACTGCAGGGCCTAAGTTTAGTTCATGTGCAAGAGCCATCAGAGGAGGAAGTGTGACTTGGCTCAGAGGAGTGCCATTATCCAGGGCATCCCTGGCTTCTGGGTCAAAGTGGTATCCTTTCTGCTGCTCCTTGGGGTCTGCTGCTCAGGAGGAGGAGGAGGTGCAGGGGCAGGAGCAGGAGGATGGGTGGGGGCGAGGGCGCAGGATGCGTGCTGGTGGACCCTGAAGGAAGTGTGGTACTGGGCAATTGGCAGGCTCCAAAGGCACAGCTGAGTAGAGTTCAGGCAGGGCCTCACCTGTGAGTGTTGCAGTCATGACTTTGTGTGTCTACTTCAGGCCTGCATCTGAGGAGGAGCAGCTCCGAAGCCTCTAAGTCAGGAATGACCAGAGTCAGTACCCCAGAGCAGCCTCAGCAGACAGTTATTATAAATGTGGATGATCCCAAAAATAACTGACATGGGAGTCACACACACACACACACATAAACATACACAAACACACACCAACTCCTTTGCTTTCGGACATGATTTGTTACAACGACTGCAAGTTGTTTGACCACGTAAGCAATGACATGCCACTACTCAGCATACACAAGTCTGGAGAAGAGTAGGGATCAGAAACAGCCCCTTCTTGGGGAATGCAGACCACCTCAGATACAGAACACCACAAGGAACCCAGAGCCATGAGCGTGCCTGATGGTATGGCAGGGCCTGAGGACAACCGTGGTGGCTGGGCAAGCCACAAAAAAGTTTGTCCTTTTTTCCTCCTTGAGAATTCCAGCATCCTTGACGATGCCTGTTCCAGTGTCCTTCCACCCCAGACTAGGGCTGATGTTCCTGGCTCTTCTTGGCCTAGTATGTGGCTAATATGGCTCCTTAACCTAAAGCAGATTATGAACCACCCTCAAGTTTCTGTCATCATCAGCGACCAAGATAAAGACTTTCTCAGCTACCTGATCAATTTGCAGGTCAGTGAGGGAGACTGAAGATGGGTGGGTATGGGACTTGGTGGGGAGTGGGAGGATCATGTTATCCATGTTCCTACACTGTGAGAGTTTGGAGATGCTTCGTGGAAGCTGTTAATGAAAGGTTGTTGTTGAATCATGCGAATACACCGGGATTCTTGGCCCCCGGAGGAGAAGAATTCAATCCGGGGCCAGAGACGAGGCTTGATCGCTCAGAGCTTTTGTGTAGTAAAGTTTTATTAAAGTATAAAGGAGATAGAGAAAGCTTCTGACATAGGCATCAGAAGGGGGCAGAAAGAGTACCCGCTTGCTAGTGTTAATTATGAGGTTATATAATCCAAAGAATGTCTGGAGGTTGTAAAGACCTCCTCCGACCTACTCCCATAATTTACATTTTAAGATAACACTGTCCTCAGGCAAGATACATCCTTGTAAAGACCAGGTATACTCCCATAATTAACTTTTTAAAATAACAGAAGGTTGAATCCAAAGACTGTCCTTAGGCAGGATACATTATTGGTATATAATCCTAAGGAATGTGGAGAAAGAAAAAAAGTTTGTCCTTTTTTCCTCCTTGAGAATTCCAGACCCCTCTCTCTTTGGGGACCCCTAGACTCCCTATCAACCTGCCTAGGAAATGACTCTCTCATTCCCCCCTTTTCTTTTAGGAGAATTATGTTGCCTAGGGAAAAGGGGCGTCGTTCTCGTTCCATAACTGCTTCCAAGCTGATAAGGGGCGCTGTCCCTAAATTGGTGAGGCAACATATTCTCCTAATCCTCATATTGAGGATATCTGATCCAGGGGCCCCAAATAGTAGCTGGAGGAAGCTACAGCAGTAGCAGGAGTTTGAGCAACCATTTGTAACTTAAAAGCTTTCATGCGGCTAGAAACAAATCCAGTTATACAATTACAGATGCAGGGAGCAAACAGCAAGAACAAAACAACCAGAATTATTGTAATTAAGATAGTTGTCCACCATGGGGAATTAGTTAACGTTTTCCAAAGTGAAGCAATTGAGGCTTCAGGAGTGTCCATGGCCCTAATCATCTTGTTCATGTGGTTAGTAAAATGAGTAACATTCGTGCTCATATCAGGTATATATGTACAGTATTGGGTATGAATAATGGCACAAGTTCCTCCTTGTGCAGCTGGCAGAATATCTAGAGCCAATCTGTTTTGTAAAACCACCTTTCTAATTTGTGCTTGTTCAGCATTAAGAGCTGAAATAGCCTTTTGAGAATCCTGTAATGCCTGTTGAGTAAAATTAGTCAAAGCATCCACTCGTAACATAACATCTGTAGTTCCCAAAGAGGGAACAAACGCTGCAGCCAAATAATCATACCAATAAAATACAGACCTTGCCCACCGAGTTCTAAGGTGGGGTAAATTAGCAGGCTTTTCTGGAAGCTCTGAAAATATAAAGCCATGAGTAAAGGCTAGACCCAGGGTGCACCTCCCTATCCAACCAGGGGGGAGCCATGCCCATAGGTAAGAGCCACATATCCAATAAGTCCCGTTTGGAGCAAGCCAGCGCGACTGAGATATCCAGTCCCAATTCGTGCCTGGCCAGACAAAGGGAGAACCTGAACTGGGATTGGAAAACACGGGAATGATTACATTGCATGTTTCCTGAGACAAATATCCCATTTGTTTCCAATCATTGTAATTAAGTTGTTGGCTAACTTTTGGGGATGGCTCTGTTTGTTCCCAGCACATAGAGGCAGTAGATATTAAATGTCCTTTTTCAGGAGTTAGCCATGTAACCTCATCCCATATTTGATAAATGTCAGGTAAAAAACCATTAGATCTAGACCTATTTTCCTTATATGTAGCAAAATAGTCATTGAACCGAGACAATGTATAATCAAAATTAAAAGTCACATTATGTCCATAGTTAGAGTACAAAGTGTTGCACCAGTCCATTTTAGGGTTAGTAGATGTCATCAGATGAAGAAGAGGCATCGCACGTGATTGTTGTCGAAGGTATTCACAGACTTGGAGAAAGTCTTTATCTTGAAGTGGGGATGTCCACCACGGGAAGCCTTCCACTGACAAAGAGGGGAGCGCTCCGCAGACCCAGCAGTTAGACGGATTGTGGAATGCAGCATAGGAGTGAGCCCAGGACAAGAAGACATTGTCTTGAGGATCCAATGGCAGACTCAGGATATTTGGAGTCAGCAGAAGTAGACTCACATAGATTATCAGGCTCATCCGCTGCCCTTTGCTTAACTCTAGAGCTCGGGTCAGGGCCACAAGCTCCGCTAACTGAGCACTAGTTTCCTGGGGGAGAGATTTTGCTTCTAAAACCTGTTCAGCAGTCACCACGGCATAACCCGCTTTACGCTTTCCATCCTGAACAAAAGAACTGCCATCTGTAAATATTTCCATGTCAGGATTGTCTAATGGGGTATCCTTTAGATCTCCCGAGCTGCATAGTTTAAAGTTAGGAATTGAGAACAATCGTGATCAGGTGTTTCATTTTCCTTCTCAGGAAGGAAAGTGGCAGGATTTAAATTTCCACAAACTTTAAGCTTAGTTACTGGTCCTTCTAACAACAATGACTGATACTTAAGAAGCCTACTGTCTGTCATCCAAATATTAACCTTAGAATTTAAGATTCCACTCACATCATGAGAAGTCAGTACAGTAAGGTTTCGTCCATTAATTATTTTTAAAGCTTCAGGTGCTAATAAAGCCGCTGCCCCAATTACTCTTAGGCAGTGGGGCCACCCACAAGAAACTACAACTAATTCTCTGCTTAGATAAGCAATAGGTTGCTGGTGAGGCCCTCGGGGTTGTGTCAAAACTCCCAATGCCACACCTTTTCTTTCAGTGACAAACAAATTAAATTCTGACCCTGTGGGCAAGCTCAGAGCTGGAGCTTGCAGGAGAGCAGTCTGAAGCACCTTAAAAGCCTTTTGAGTTTCTGGAGACCAAACCAGTTTGTCAGTTTGGGCCTGCTGAGTTTCAGCTATAAGTTTATATAAAGGCCAAGCAAGTTCCCCATAACCCGGAATCCAAATGCGACAGTAACCTGTGATTCCCCAAAATCCTCTCAATTGTCTTAAAGTCATAGGTAGGGGGTGATTTAGTATAGGTTTAATTCTCTCAGGGCCTATGGCCCTAGTTCCTTCTGATATGATTAGGCCCAGATATCTAACCGATTGTTGACAAAGCTGAGCCTTTTCTCTTGATGCCTTGTAACCACAGCCTGCCAGAAAGTTTAAGAAATCTTCTGAGGCTCGCGAACAAGCTTCCTCTGTCTCAGCACAGAGCAAAATATCATCTACATATTGTAACACCACTGTTTCAGAGCTATTAAAGTTTTGTAAATCTCGTGACAAACTTTGTCCGAATAAGTGAGGACTGTCACGAAATCCCTGGGGCAAAACTGTCCAGGTTAACTGAGAAGCTGGCTGCGTAGGGTCTTCAAAGGCAAATAGGAATTGACTTTCTTCCGCCAAAGGCACTGAATAGAAGGCATCCTTTAAATCAATTACTGAGAAATATTTGGCCCGTTCAGGAATTTCAGACAATAGAGTATAAGGATTAGGCACCACGGGGTGTAAAGGAACTACAGCCTCATTTATTATTCGTAAGTCTTGAACTAGTCTCCATTTACCATTCGATTTCTTTATACCCAAAATAGGAGTGTTGCAAGGACTGTTACAGGGAATTAATAGTCTCTGCTCCTTTAAATTTTCGATGATGGGTTTTAACCCTTCCTTAACTTCAGGTTTCAGTGGATACTGCTTCTTATGTGGAAATACGTGTGGGTCTTTGAGCTTAACAACTACAGGAATAGCATTTTGTGCTCGATCCACAGATTTTCCATCAGCCCATACTCTAGGATTTACATTTTGTTCAACTAAAGGGAGAGAAAGGGAGGGCTCCATATTCATGAAAACAGAGGCATGGACCTTGCTCAGTATATCCCTTCCCAAAAGGGGTGAGGGAGATTCTGGCACAATCAGAAACTCGTGTGAAAACAGCACAGAATCCCAGTTGCAAGATAAAGAATAACTGAAATAATATCTTTTGGCTCGTCCAGACAGTCCCATTACGGAAGCGGATCGGGAAGAAAGTGGGCCAGGGGCTTCAGTAAGCACAGAATAAGTTGCCCCAGTATCTAAAAGGAAATCGACGGATTGGCCCCCCACAACTATTAATACCCGGGGTTCCTCAGGTGTAATTAGGACAGGAGCTTGTGTGGGGACCCCCGGGCACCTTCAGTCCTGATTGTCTTGAGAGTCCGACCCTGGAGACCTACACCTCTGGGGGCAGTCTCTCTTCCAGTGTGGTCCTTTGCAGACCGGACATGGAGCCGGGGGCGGCTTAGATGCCTGAGGGCAATCCCGCTTGAGGTGCCCCTCCTTTCCACAGCAGTAGCAAGCCCATCCCTTTTCACCTGGGCCCCTCTGGGCATTTTTCTCAGGCTGTTTAAGAACGGTTTTCATAGCCATGGCGAAGGCTTCCGCCTTTTCCTTTGTCTTTTTTTGCCTTTCTTTCTTTTCCTCATATTCCCTACCATAATAGACTGTCTGAGCCAGTTGTAACAGAGTATCTAAAGACTGATTTGGTCCATACGCCTGTTTTAATAGCTTACGGCGGATATCTGGAGCCGACTGAGTAAGAAATCTATCTTTTAAGATCACTTTTCCCTCTTCACTTTCGGGATCAATCTCAGTGAATCTGCGAAGGCCTTCTCTCAGTCTATCTAGGAATTTACCAGGAGCTTCTTTCTCCTCCTGTTCTGTATCTGCCAATTTGCCATAGTTTAAAGGCTTAGAACGCGCCTGCCTAAGTCCTTCAAGAATACATCTAACAAAATGACTCTGATCCCATCTTCCTTTAGCTGTGTTGTAGTCCCAGTCTGGTTCTATAGTTGGGACTGCCTGATTCCCAGTGGGGAGGGCCGCTATCTTGTTCTTCCTCTTCCCTACTGATTCATTACCAAGCCACTCATCTCCATAAGCAACCGCTTTTCCCAAAACTCGAGTCTTTGACTCAGGAGTCAGCGTTTGTCCCAAGATATACATCACATCCTTCCAAGTGAGGTCATAAAGCAGAGTAACACCTTTAAAAGCTCTAATATATTTTTCTGGGTCCTCTAAATAGTCTCCCAGATCCTCCTTGATTCTTTGTATTTCTTGATAAGAAAAAGGCTTATTAACTCTCACAGACTATTTCTCCTGGTGGGTGTTTCATAAAGAGACAACAGCTTGTGTGGCTGTTCCTCAGTCTCTCTGGCTGCTCTGCGCATATGATCTCAGGGATAGATTGGAGAAACCTGTTTTTCTTCTTCTCTTTGTCTCCTGTCCTCCATCTCATCTCTTACTTCGATGGTCTGAGTTTCTACTGAAACCAGAGTAGTCTGAGGTCGTACTGAGACAGGAGTTGTTTGGACCTCCATGTGGGCAGTTTGAATCCCAGTTTGGAGTCCCAGGTACGGGGGCAAAGGAAGAGGATAGGGGGGAGCTGAAGGTTTCACACCCAAATCTATACCCTTAGGACATAAGTCTGGCATATTTCGCAGAGAGAAAAAGGGCAACACATATGCTACTTCTACCCATTTCCCTTGTTCCTTACAGAACCTGTCTAATTGTAGAACAGTGTTATACTTAAGAGACCCTCCAACTGGCCACCGTTCGCCGTCCTCCAATGGATACCGTGGCCATGCAGTATCACATAGGAAGACCAGGTGTGTCTTCTTTAAGCCCTGGGGATCAAATCTATCCCAGTTTTTCAGGATACAGTTCAAAGGAGTGAGGCTGGAATTGTTAGCTCCCATCTGTAAGAGAGAAAAAAGCGACCAGCGCCATTTTTTCTACCGGAGGCGTCCCTCCCTGCTCTAGATGGGGGTGTAGACAGACCTTACACCAAAAGCTTTTCCTTCCTGGTCGGACTTAGTCTGTCCCTTACCGACGCAGGCGCCGTACTCGTCCCTCCCGGTTCTACCACCGAGATGGGGTGGGGATGTACCAGGGGTAGACTTGATAGCATCCCTACTTGACGTCCAGCTCTTCACCCTTAACCTTGCTTGTCTCTGATGTCACCCGGGGTGAATCAGAGTAACCTTCCGGAATGCCTCCCAAGCTAAGACCATTGTGGGAAACATTCGTCACCTGAGTGCCTGTGCACGACCCTGAGTATTTCTTGACCACAATAAGACCGACGCGAACATAAAACTGAGATGTTCTTTCCAAGCATCACCACACCAGTATAACAGCCTCCTCTGATCCACTAAGAGCCGGCATTACCAAAGAAAAAAAAAAAAAACCCATCGCAGTCCCAATCTGAGTAACCTTTAACCTCAGAGATGTTCTGGGAGCTAGAGCTCCATCTAGCTTCCGAACTTTCGATTCCTAGCGAGGCTAGACACTTTCTTGACTACGAATCCAAGTTTGGGACCTAAGCCACAGTACACAGTAACAGTATATATCACAAGTCCCTTGAAAGTCTATGATCCGATAGATTAGGTTAGTACTTCTAATTCCCAAGGAGTTATGAAATGGTCAAAGAGACCGAAAAGTTTGACCGAGAAAGGAGAGTTCGGTCCACACACTTTGCCCATTTCTGGTCGGTTCCCGAAGGAGACATTGGGTGCCTCTTGGCATTGGCAGGTCGGTATAACGCCCCGACAGGTTTCTGCCATAAGCCCTATGAGATCACCGTGGAACCGCAGAGCAGAGCTCCTTACTTGTTTCACGCAGGGCATGCCATTCATTCACACAAGCACACGGTAGAGTTAGTAAAGCACAGCAGAAAACGTGTTCGCCAAGAGAACAAAGAACTAAAGCTCCAAGCATCCTTACCTTGTCCTGACGGATCCCGGACGAGCCCCCAAGATGAAAGGTTGTTGTTGAATCACGCGAATACACCGGGATTCTTGGCCCCCGGAGGAGAAGAATTCAATCCGGGGCCAGAGACGAGGCTTGATCGCTCAGAGCTTTTGTGTAGTAAAGTTTTATTAAAGTATAAAGGAGACAGAGAAAGCTTCTGACATAGGCATCAGAAGGGGGCAGAAAGAGTACCCGCTTGCTAGTGTTAATAATGAGGTTATATAATCCAAAGAATGTCTGGAGGTTGTAAAGACCTCCTCCGACCTACTCCCATAATTTACATTTTAAGATAACACTGTCCTCAGGCAAGATACATCCTTGTAAAGACCAGGTATACTCCCATAATTAACTTTTTAAAATAACAGAAGGTTGAATCCAAAGACTGTCCTTAGGCAGGATACATTATTGGTATATAATCCTAAGGAATGTGGAGAAAGAAAAAAAGTTTGTCCTTTTTTCCTCCTTGAGAATTCCAGACCCCTCTCTCTTTGGGGACCCCTAGACTCCCTATCAACCTGCCTAGTAAATGACTCTCTCATTAATGGGAGGCAAGCTGAGGTCCCTAGAAGCTTGCACCTTTCTCTTCTCCCTATCCTAGCAGGTACAGGTGCGAGCCATCCCTGGTCCCACAGCAAGTTGATCTTTTCCTTTAGGTATAACCCCTACTTTTTGAACACAGTGATCATTAAGGAGTATTACCTTGACATCACTGATAAAACGTGGCTCCTGGGGTGATGAGTGTGGGTGTGCAAGGGTGTGCATGATTCACCTGCGGGATCCGCACCTGTCTCCCCTGTCATTCTTCAGGGTAAAGGGCACATCATTCCACACCAGTCCATTGGTTCTGGGACTTTGAACAGGGAGGACCCAGCTGCAGGCTGGTCACCAGGAACCTTAATTTTCTCAACTGGTTGTCAGGCCACAACTGCCCAGAATCAAACAGGATTGTTGAGGTGGACTAGTTTTGGTCCTGCATACAGTTGATGCTTGATGTTGGAGTTCTTGGCTGCTCATGGGAAGGTTCGGGTCCTGGTCAGCCCAGAGGTGACATTCCTCGTGTTGCCACCAGATAATCAGCTAAGACGAGTAGGGTGATCCCCTGAAGTACTACCCCAGCAGGGAAGATTCTTCCGTGAGTGGTAACTGACAGAGACACATGTGGTAAAGGGTCTGGAGGTGGGCCGTGAAGGGACAGCCATGTTGGAGTCGTGACACTGTCCTTTCCCAAATGGGGATGCTCAGGCTCATGCAAGCTGGCTGAGGAGCATGAATTTGGGCCATGCATATAGCAGGTCGCCTGCTGAGGCTAGGGCCTGAGCATTCAGTGTGTCCGTGAGTGAAACAAGTCTACCTCAAATCAGTTGTGGTTGTAGCATAAGACTCCTAGGTGATACTACTATAGGCAGGGTGAAGTAAGTATCTTTTTCAGAATCATCCTGTTGTGGGTCCTCCCATCTTCTGGCCTCCTGTTGCTCACTGAGTTTGACATTGCCTGGGCCCTTCATTCCTGTCCCTTAACCTGGGAAGGTCTATCATTGAAAGGGCATCCTGTCTGGGATCCCAGTGCACCTGTGTGCTGACGTTGGGTTCTTCTGTGAATTTCCACATGCACCGCTTGGTGGCTCACAAGCACCACACATGCTGCGCTGGAAGCGGCTTCAGGCTACCTTGGGAAAATATGAAAGAGCTCGTGGAGGAGGTGAACAGGAAAGAGCTCGTGGAGGACATGAACAGGGAGCCACAAGGGCAGGGCATGGTGCCCACCGACTACATCCCTGATATTGCAGAGACCACCCACCCTTAGACTGGGGACACCTCATGCCTCCACTTATGGTAACTAGGCTCCTCCTCTCCTGTCACCTTCATCTCTGTGTCTTCCCTGGGCTACACACACAACCACACACACTCACAAACACAGCCGACATAAGCACATGCGTGTATACACACACATGCTCGGCACGGAGACACAAACACAATCAGGGAACACGGGCTTCTGAAACACATGAGTTTCCTGTTTGCATTTGTGTTCCTGTGCCGAGCATTTGTGTGTATACATGTGTGTGCTTGTGTCGGCTGTGTTTATGTGTGTGTGTGTGTGTGTGTGTGTGTGTGTGTGTGTGTCTGGCCCAGGGCAGACACAGAGATGAAGGAGACAGGAGAGGAGGTGCCAAGCAACCAAAAGAGGAGGCACGAGGCGTCCCCAGTCTAAGGGTGGTTGGTCGCCGTATCTCTGCAGTACCCTGTACAGGATGGGAACGGGGAAAGGATGGCCAGTGATAACTCCAGACCATGGCTCCAGAAATCTGCAATTAAACCAAACACAAAAACAAGCTCATCATTTCTACCATGTTGCTGTGTGTGTTTGGACGGGGAAGAGGGGGTGCAAGGCCTGAGGATTCACCCAGGACAAATCAGGTGGGGTAGGGCTTTGAGACCACTGGCTTTGGAGCCCTCAGCCTGTGGTCACATGGGCCGGCCTTTGGAAATGGTGGATGTGGCTATGGCAGGACTGGGATGGTGAGGAGGCTAAGGTCCTGCAGAAAAGGGCAGAGACCTGAAGGAGAAAGAGCCACAGATTGTCTGCTGCACTGGAGACTTGTTCCACACACGTAAGGAGAACTGGAAAGGTCCTGGGCTGTACTGCCCAGGATCAGCCCAAAAGCCAGCATGCTATGTCCATGAGAGTGGCACACACTGACACAATGTGACACAAAATGGAAGATAAGGTAAGGCAGGCTGTCTGTGCAAAATGACAGGCCTCCTAGGAGAGACAGGATGTGAGCGTGGCATGCCTCCAGGCACTTCCAGCCTCCCTGGCAGTGCAGGTAGGCAAAGAAAGTGCAGGGCCTAGTGTACGTGTGTGGCCCTCCGCTGGGTTGTGCCTGTGAGGGAGGGAACAGGGAGGAAGCCAGGGTGGTGGGCTTATTGCATGTCCCAAGGGAACTCGGGGGAGGGGAGATGGGGAAGCCCCTGGGGGTAATTTGAAGCCTGCTGGTTTTCAGGGTCCAGGGTCTAGGCAATAGCGGTCCTGCCAAAGATACCCCATGGTGTGTGCTGAAAGTCCTGACGTGAATTCCTTCTTTCCTCTGGGGTCATGCCCCTGGCTCTGGGGTCTAGAGGGGTAAAGGTGTGCATCTGCATCTGAGAGAGGATTGTGGCTCTCTCTCTCTGGAGCAGATTCTCTGATTTTGTCATAGGGGATTTGCACCAGGTGACACTCAGTGGGACCCTGCCTTCCAGGTGACTGTCTTGGATGTCTTTGGGCCCAACCAGGGACAGGCTTCTTTGGCACCTTGGCTGTTAGGAAAGCAGATATACCTGATTGTATGAAGACCTACCTGGGCCTAATGAGAGCAACTGAAAGGGAGTCTTGGCATTTAGTCAATCAGTGATGTCTGGGTGGTTCTAACACAGTTGGTGCTAAGTTACAGAGTCAGAAGTGCAACCTGAGATGAGCAAGTGAAAGAAAATAACCAGGACAAAGAAAGTTGGGTGCTTACCAAAGTTCATGTTCCTGGAGAAGAAAGCGTGTACTTCTGCATATGTGCAAATTTCCTCTCAGGGATGTTACTGTGTACATGCACATGCACACAAAGAACTACCTGCCAGTACGCTTATGAGTATGAGCTGTCGGAAGTGACCTAACCAGGTAATGGGAGTTGAATAGCAAAGCATGAACGTCATAGGGAAAGACTCCACCTAGACTCCAGCCAGCAAAAGCACTGAAGTCAGGGTACCAATCTCTGTTATCCCACTGAGCAAGCAAGTTCTAAGTGGAGTCAGAATGGTGCACCAAGGATGCCTGGCAGAAAGGAGAGGCAGGAGGAAAGTGCCTGTGGGCGACCAGTGAGAGTTCAAAGATTCCAAGACACAGAACAATCAGCAACCTCAGACAAAGAAGCCAAAGTGGGTGACCACACAACCCCTTGACCACCCGGCTACAAGGGCCGTTCTGTCCTTCTGAAGTGCCAGGCATACTTTCCCTGACCTTGCCATGAGCATGAGTAAGGTTTGCCTTTTTTGTGTGCTTTCAGTGATGGACCAGAAGTGCAGCATCAGGACCTGCTACCTGCAGAGTCTTCCAGTTTGAAACATCACTAATTGAACTCTTTGCAGAACACATATATTGGTATCAGGACTACAGGATGGGTGGCTTAGCTTGATCCTCTTACTGCTCCTGGCCCCACAGGCTTGGGCAACTAGGCAGGCTTGGGTGTGTTCTCACATGGAGAACAGAACCACATTTGCTGTGAACCACCTCAGGAGATCCCATGCATGCAAAGGTCATGCAGAGAAGACCTGACAGGCAAAGGTGGATCAGGACTCGAGGGATTACCTGGACCTGCTCAAGCATCTGCCCGAAACCAAAATCTGTCTCTACTGTTTACTATATTATGCCTTTCACCAATTATTTTGACATTAACAGGGGGCTCTCCCCGACCACCTTTCTCTGAAGAAAATCAATGTAAGGCTCTAGTTAATAAGTCTCCTGGGCTTGAAAGGAACATTTTAATTCTAACCCCTCTGTTACTATTTTGGCTTCCTTGGCAGGTTTATCTACACTCTTGTAACTAATGCACATGATTGTTCACAACACCCCAAGCATAATGTTTGGGTAAAAAAAAAAAAAAAACTTTATTAGAATAATACTGCATTGTTGAGCCAATGTTTCCTCCCAAATTTCCTTGTCCTTTACCCAATTTGCGCCTGGGAGGATATTAGCTAATATAGTTGGTATGCAAGAAAAACAAGCAGTAGCCTTGGTATTAGCAACATAAGACCCTTGAGTTAATAAGTACTTTCTTTGTTGTAACCCACTGCACCTTTGCTTCATAAGAATGTAACTCTGTTTCCTGAGGGGGACTACAGACTGGAAAGATAAAGGGAAAGTAGGTTTTCAGGTTGACCAACATTTATCAAGAAAGAGTCACAAAATGTTAACAGGCCATGGGGCCAGAAGATAATGTACATAACATAAGACCCTTGTTTGTGAAAGCTTTGCAAAAAATGTCCTGGTTTCGATAAAGGTAAAACTGATGGAATGTTGAGCTGATTCTGCATGACTTTGTATCTTTCACTTCTGGAAATATGTAACTCAGAGTATAAAAGCCCCTTTTGAAAATAAAGCTGCAAGACCCGTTTCACCTAAGCTGGGTCTCCCCTGTGTCATTCTGTCTCTCCTCTCTCTCTCTCTTTCTCTCTCTCTCTTTTTCTCAGGCAGATTCCCGTGAGCACAGAGGCTCTCTGAGTTCACTTTTTTGCCCAGGCTTCTAACACCCAATCGAGAAGGTGCTCTGCAACTTCGCTCCATCGAGAGGGTGCCTGTGACCTCCATGAACACAGCAAGTGCTGTGTCAAGGGCTTTATTGCCTTTCTGTGTAAACCAAGGAATATCAGCCTCTTTTTCTCTCCTTTACGTTCTCTCTTTTTGCCCGGGCTTCTAACACCCAATCGAGAAGGTGCTCTGCAACTTTGCTCCATCAAGAGGGTGCCTGTGACCTCCATGAACACAGCAAGTGCTGTGTCAGGGGCTTTATTGCCTTTCTGTGTAAACCAAGGAGTATCAGCCTCTTTTTCTCTCCTTTACTTTCTCTCTTGCTGAGGGTATCCCTGAATCCTGCTGGGGCTGGACCCCAGCAAGTGGCGCCCAGAACAGGAACCTGAAGTTAAGTCTCCCCATTGTCCAGTTTTGGGGATGGCTAGGACTCCACTTAGGGTGCTGCAAACCACTTTGCATAAGATAGGTAGGGTGAGGAAGAGTGGGTAGTGTTGAATCTTTCCTTGAAGACAGAAATCACTGACACGGGTAACAACAAATCAAAAGAACAACAACCCTTTATAGGAGTAATCTTGCAATTGTTAAATAAAAGAGGAATTAAAGTTAAGAAGGCTAGTATTCAATCCTTTTTTTACATTTGTACAAGAGCAATGTCTTTGATTTCCAGAAGAGGGCACTGATAACCTAGATACCTGGGAAAATGTAGGGAAACAGGTAAAAATTTATTACACTTTGCATTGCCCAGCAAAGGTAACCACTGACACCCTTTCTCTTTTTAATATGATTAAGGATGCTTTAGATCATGCTCATAAATCTGAAGAGTAAATAATTTGAGACCATAATGTCGGGCGGTTAGGATTGTACCTGCCTAACTGCCAGCAGGGTGAAGAGGGTACAGAATGAATAAGAATATTATCTAGAAAAATAGGTTTCTCTGCATCTAAGAATAGACAAATGTTTATTGAAGTATTACTTCACATGTTGGCCAATAGAGGCATTAAAAAAACCACAGGAAGACTGTCTAAATTTCTATGTTTGTTTTATACTTTGCATAGGCCAGAAAATATTCCTTTAGATGCGTTTGCTCTGTGAAACATGATTAGAAATGTCCTGGACCCTTGTCATGAGGCTGTTAGACAGCCCATATGGGAGGCTATAGCGGTCGGTGGTGGGTCTCCACTTTTGCGCAGATCATATTTTCTGCCATTGATGAACAGGAGAGGGCTTACAGGACCCTACGGTCAGGCGCCCTGGTGAGCCCCCTCCCCCTCTGCACAAACCTTTAAAGACTTATCTACCACTTTCTGATTTAAGGTGATCGCCGCCACCTTCCGTTTGCGCCTCCCAAAGCCTGCAAAGGTCTTGTCTAAAGCTGAAGAAGATAAAAAGTGTTTTGCACAACAGAACTATTAAAGCATACGCATACACAATATGCAGAGCATACTCCTTGGAGAAAACCCCTCAGGGGGGCCTCACCCAGGCTAGGAGAGAAGCGGAATGGTAAGGGGTTTTAACAACAATATTAACCCCGGACATGCTGGTTACTCCAATTGCAACGGGAGTGGCTGGCCCCCTACCTGAGGGTATTGTACGATTTGTGCTTGGGCGTAGCTCGCTGTCTTTTCAAGGAAATTCACTGGTGCCTGTTGTAGTAGGTTCTGATTATATTGGGGAAATTAAAGTTTTGATCTTGCCACTTACCAAAACTGTGCAAATTAATAAAGGTCAAAGAATAACACAGCTTTTGCTTTTAAGTTATTATCAGAAAGGTAAAAAACTTGACTTCTCAAGCTAGAGGCCACAGAGTATTTGGATCTAGTGATCTAGCTTTTTGGGTTCAGGAAATTACAGCTTCTAGGCCTTCAAAAGACCTTTTAATTCAAGGAAATGAAATAGGGTTGTTAGATACTGGAGCAGACGTCTCTACCATTGCTGGACTTTAACCTTTAGAAGGGACAATTTTAGTTTTCACAGATGATTCCTCTAACGTTAAAGCAGACACAATTATTGATAAAATATCCCATGTTCAGGTAACTGAAGAGACATCTGTCCAGAGAGCTGAGTTATGAACAGTTATTTGGGCTCTTCAACATTTAAGAGACCACACCTTCAATTTTTTGACTGACTCCCAATATATTGTAGGGTTGTTTCCTCATATAGGGACTGTTAATATTCAAAAAAAAAAAAAAAAACTACCATATTCTCCTTGTTATCTGATTTACAGAAAAAGATTAAACACAGAGATAACAAATATTTTGTGGGACATATTAGAGCCCATTCTGGCTTGTCTGGCCCTTTACATGAAGGAAATGCTTTGGCAGATGCATTGACTAAATTAATTGCTTTAAACTTACAGAAAAAGATGGACAAAGCCAAAAATTCTCACAAAATTCACCATCAAAATGCAGCTGGTTTAAGGTATGAATTTCATATCCCTAAAAGAAACAGCTAGACAAAGAGTTAAGTTATGTTCAAATTGCCCACTATTTAATCCATATCCACCGTTAGGAGTAAATCTCCGAGGCCTTAAGCCTAATGCTCTCTGGCAAATTGATGTAACCCTATCCCGACCAAAAAATGAGTCTACTTATTTTATTTTAGCTTGCCTACCCTCTCCCTATGTTTTTCTCTTCACTAATGACTCCAAAGGACTTAATATACAAATAAATTATTCAGGTGGACCTAACATAGTATCTTGTGAACAATGTATGCTCTCATCTTGTTTGAACCCTCAATATAATGTTTGCTCTTTTGCAGTGTTGCAAAGTCCACCCTATCTTATAGTGCCGGTGACTGTAATCACTTATTGGTATGATAACTGCAGTCTTGCTGTGTTGCAACGATTACAAGATTTGATGTGATCGTGAAGGTTTGTGAGCTTGCTTTTCTTGAGAATATCAGCTTTAATAACTGCAATTACTTCTGTCACTGTGGCGTCAATATCATTGACTTAAAAAGTGCATACTGCTCAATATGTTAATATTATGTCTAAAATTGCCTGGAAAAATCCCATGGACAGAGGAGCCTGGTAGGCTACAGTCCATGGCATCACAAAGAGTCAGACACGACTGAGCGACTTCACGTTCACATTCACATTCATGTCTAAAAATGGCTCTTTAGCTTTGTCAGGAAGTTATAGATAGGAAACTAGAAATGGAGGTAGATGCCCTGGAGGAAGTTGTAATGCATATTGGGACTGAATTACAGGCATTAAAGAAAAATTGTCATTGTCCTATCATGCCAACTACCTGTGGATTTTTGTAACACCCCTGAAAATAAACGAGACAGATTATAACTGGGAGAAAATTAGAAATCATATTTCGGGGATATGGAATAGCTCCAGCATTAGTGTAGATTTAGGAAAACTTCACACTAAGATAAAGACCATGGGACATTCCCGATTGGATTTTACTGCCACAGGAGCAGCAAATGACCATTTTTCATACATTTTCAAACCTTATTTCAGGAAAACAACATTCTGTCTACGATTTTTAGCTATGCCGCTGTGGCCACTCTAATTCTGCTTCTCATAATTATTCTTCCTTGTATTGTCAGAACTCTTTGTCAGAGTACTCAGAAGCTCGCGACTGAGTTACATCTGGCTGTTTTAAAAAATACAAAAAGGAGAGATGTCAGGAGCCACAACGGGAGATCCCACCCATGACAAAGGTCATGCGGAGAAGATCTGACAGGCAAAGGCAGATCAGGACTCGAGGGATTCCCTGGACCTGCTAAACCATCTGTCCCGAAACCAAAATCTGTCTGTCTACTGTTTATTATATCATGCCTTTCACCAATTCTTTTGACATTAACAGGGGGCTCTCCCCGACCACCTTTCTCTGAAGAAAATCAATTTAAGGCTCTAGTTAATAGTTCTCCTGGGCTTGAAAGGAACATTTTAATTCTAACCCCTCTGTTACTATTTAAGCTTGCTTGGCAGTTTTATCCACACTCTTGTAACTAACGTACATGATTGTTCACAACACCCCAAGCCTAACCTTCGAGTTATTAAAAAAAAAAAAAAAAAGCTTTATTAGAATAATACTGCATTGTTGAGCCAATGTTTGTTGCCAAGTTTCCTTGTCCTTTACCCAGTGTGCAGCCGGAAGTGCATTAGCTAGTATAGTTGGTATGCAAGAAAAACAAGCAGTAGCCTTGGTATTAGCAACATAAAACCCTTGAGTTAATAAGTACTTTCTTTGTTGTAACCCACTGCACCTTTGCTTCATGAGAATGTAACTCTGTTTCCTGAGGGGGACTGCAAACTGGAAAGATAAAGGGAAATCAGGTTTTCTGGTTGACCAACCTTTATCAAGAAAGAGTCACAAAATGTTAACAGGCCACAGGGCCAGAAGATAATGTACATAACATAAGACCCTTTTTTGGGGAAAGTTATGCAGAAAATGTCCTGGTTTCGTTAAAGGTAAAACTGATGGAATGTTGAGCTGATTCTGCATGACTTTGTATCTTTCACTCCTGGAAATGTGTAACTCGGGGTATAAAAGCCCCTTTTGAAAATAAAGCTGCAGACCCATTTCACCTAAGCTGAGTCTCCCCGAGACATTCTTTCTTTCTCTTTCTCTCTTTTTCTCAGGCAGATTCCCGTGAGCACAGAGGCTCTCTGAGTTCACTTTTTTGCCTGGGCATCTAAAACCCAATAGAGAAGGCGCTCTGCATCTTCGCTCCATTTAGAGGGCGCCTGTGGCCTCTGTGAACACAGCAAGTCCTGTGTAAGGGGTTTATTGGCTTTCTGTGTAAACCAGGGAATATCAGCCTCTTTTTCTCTCCTTTACTTTTCTCTCTTGCTGACACCATTTTTCCTGAGGGTATCCCTGAATGGTGCTGGGGCTGGACACCGGCACAAGTTGAAAGGGCCTTGATAGGGTAAATGGGTAGCCATGCATGTCTCTGGCACCGGTGGGTCGTGGAACTTAAAGGGGAGCTGTCCTTACCGTCTGCCTGGCAGGTTTTCAAGTGATGTTCATGGAGTTCCCTTATGCCAGGAGAGCATGCCCCATTTCTCAATCTGTGCCAAGAGTGGCCAAGCCACCTCAGGCCTGTGCAGCATTCACATCTGTCCAGCAAAGGAAGGAAGGTCCAAGCCCCTTCTGCAGTTCAGCATTGACCACCGACTGTTGGCTTTCAAGTTTGAGAAAGAACTATCTGAACGCGCGGACTAAAAAAATTGGATCTCCCATTGGTGCAACTCACTAAGAAGGAGAAGAGCTTGCCTTCACGCCATGGATTAGCTTCTCATATGAGCGCTGGTGTCCAGAGAGTGCCAGACAGCAACAGCACAACATGGAGAGACGGAGACACACAGACACCAGCCCTTGGTACACACATAGAAAGATTGCCCAAAACAGTGCTATACCAGAAGCAGAGATAAAGAGACACAGATTGAGCTCTGTACCCTAAGGCTCTGGTGTCCCTGAACAGTGAAAATCAACTGTAGCAAACAGTGGGGTTTTTCCCTACTTCTCTAGCATCCGGACAGCAACAGGTTCTCTATCCCATGGAGAAAAGTATCCAGGCACGTGGCGCCCCTGCTTAACCTTTGGATACTCAGGGAGAGTTCCCAGTTATTAACGGGCCCGAGGGACACGGGAGTGTGTTGTTTGGACTGTGGAGCAGGAACCTGTGGTTGGAATTTCCAGAGCCTGATCAATGACTGCGCCTGGGCTAGTGGCAGATGCAAAACCCACTACCCCCCTGGAGCAGAATATTTCACATCGGTGGGCTGGAGCCCAGGGACCGTCGAAGATGCCGTCTGGTCTAGGAACATGTCCATAAGGGTGCCGCCCACCACACTCTCAGCCTTTGCACTAATTTGGGCCAGCAGCCAGAGAATGGCTCATAGCCTTGTGCCCCGCCTATTTGGCTGATCTCCCCAGGGCCCTTTCACTATGTCCTGTGCTGTCTGCCAACCCATTCTTCAGCCTCAGTCCACCCTACACACACCAGCCCCACCTCCCTACCATCCCCCTCACTCTGTGCGCCCAAAGAGCTAGTGGGTCCCACAGGATTACTGCAGCCTGATCCGCATTTGTGCACCACTTGTTGTGCTATTATGACCCATCCCTTTGTATCTGCCCCAGCCTGGGTTCGCGACCAGGGCCAAGAGGAGCGTCAGAGGCGTTCAGAGGAATGCAGGAGTGTCCTGGGGCCCCAGGCCATCTTAGTTGTAAGCCCTGGTGTTCAGGGTGCTGGGGCCCATGGCCTGCCTTCCTGATGCTTTTCGTGGCTGGGACCTTGGAGCTACCAATTGTAATGCCAGGTAAAGAGGCCACCCTCTTCAGGTTGGAGGCGGTGGAAGACACTGAGCCCCTGGTGGATGGAGATGCAGCGGGTATTGGGCAGGGGGTCCAGCTGCCTGTAGAATACATCATGGAGGAGGTGGAAATTCTGGCAGATGAAGAGCAGCAATAGGGGTCCTCCCAGGAGCTGAAGAGAAGATGGTGGAGGAACAGGGCCAGGAAAGGCCTGGGAGATCGACTGAGCTTCCGGGGCAAGATGAATTGCAGGCACTGGCCACCCTGAAGGTGGAACTGAGGTCTGAGCATGAGAAAAACTGTGGGGCCTACTTTCGGTGCATGAGCAAGAACCATCAGAGGAGGAAGCCTGACTTGGCTCGGAGGAGCGCCATTTTGCAGGGCATCCCTTGCTTCTGGGCCATAGCTGTATCCTTTCTGCTGCTCCTTGGAGTCCACTGCTCAGGAGGAGGAGGAGGAGGAGGAGCAGGAAACTTTTCCCTCCTCCCTACCCTGGCAGGTGCAGTTGCAGAGCCATCCATGGTCCCACTGCAAGGTGATCTTCTCCTTTCAGGACCACCCCTACTTCTTGAGCACGGTGACCACTACGTATGGTTACCTTGACATTGTTTGTAAAACATGGCTCCCGGGGTGAAGAGTGTGGGTGTGCAAGAGTGTGGATGATCCACCTGTGGGATCCGCACCCATCTCCCCTGTCTTCTGCAGGGTATAGGGCAGGTCATTCAACTCCTGTCGACTGATTCTTGGGCTTCAAACGGGGAGAACCCTGCCACAGGCTGGACACTAGGAGCCTTAACTTTCTCAGCTGATTGTCAGGCCAAAACTGCCTAGAATCGAACAGGATTGTTGAGGAGTGGTGGTTTGAGACCTGCACAGTTAATGATTGATTATGGAATTCTTGGTTGCTGGTTCACCTTACTCTTTGTGCCAGCAGATCATCAGCAAAGATGTGTGGGATGATCCCCTGAAATAGTACCCTGGGGAGGAAGGTTCTTCCATGAGCGTAACTGACAGAAACATATGTGGAGAAGAGGTGTGGAGGTGGGCCCTGAAGGGAGAGTCGTGTAGTATCTAGGACACTGTCCTTTCCCATCGGGATGCTCAGACTCATGCAAGCTGGCTGTGGAGCCTGAATTTGGGTCGGACATGTGCAGGTGACCTCCTGAGACTGTGGATTTGGGGGTTCGGTGTGTCCATGAGTGAAGCAAGTGTACCTCAAATTAGCTGTGGTTGCAGTGCCAAAGTCCAGGTGATACAATTAGAGGGAGGGTGAATTAAGTATCTTTTTTCAGAATCATTGTTCCACAGGTCCTGCCATCCCCTGGCTCCTGTTACTCACTGAGTTTGAGATTGCTTGGGCACTTCACTCCTTCCTCTTACCCTGGGAAGGCATATCATTGAAAGGGTGTCCACTCCAGGCTCCCAGTGCACCTCTGTGCTGACTTTGGGATCTTCTGTGAATTTCCACATTCACCACTCGGCATCTCACCACCACCATACACGCTGCACTGGAAGCAGCTTCAAGCTGCCTTGGGAAAATATGGAAGAGTTCGTATAGCCAGATTAGAATGGCTTTGTTATGGTATGGTCCTTGTGGTGCTGAACTCTCTGAAGTGCCTCTGTTTTGCTGATCTAGGGCCCTGGATCCAAAAGCCTGGTGTGGAGAAGTTGATGGAGAAGCTATGATGTGAGTTGGGACCAGACATGGGATTTAGTCAATGCAGAGCTGTGGCTCCTTGTCCCTTTGGAGGAAGAGGTATGCATTCACTCCAGCCATGGAGCCAAGGCAGAAGGAACACTGTCTCAGAGTGTCTTTACCTAGCCCAGGGACATCTCAAGGAAGCCAACCATTTAAATGCCTGTGTTTGGTGAGAGGGCCCTGCAAGCATCAAGCAGGCCCTGTGTTATCATTGACTGCAGTTGGAGAAGCACAGATAGTTAAGAGAATGGGACCTGGTGCCTGTGGACCTCCTGTTGAGTGATCAAAAGGGGAATTGGATTCATTCCATCCCCTTTCCCATTTGGCTAGCCTTTAGCCACAGTGAAGTAGCCATATCTGTCTCAGTCACAGTAATAAAGCCAGTTAAGATTCCCAAGTTAAAAAGCCTTGACATCCAGTTTGATTTGCACTGGACCCATAGTTTTAACTGAAAAGGATCAAACACAGGGAATCTGTTCAGTTTATGAATTGGGCTAAATTTAGTTCTCTTACCCTTAAGCTACAATGGAGTTGTGTGAGAATAGTAAATGTAGTGGATACAAAGGGTCCTGGGTGATTAAACCCTCTATAGAACTTTTCCTTACCTTTTCCAGTTACATGTATCTTACCCTAGTTGAACATGTGAAGATTTCAGTTTTGTATCTTATCTTGCCTTGAACACGAATGTATTGCACCAGGGAAGGCCTTTGACTGTGAGGGTCACAACAAATTGTGGAAAATTCTTAAGGAGATAAGAATACCAGACTACTGTCCCTGTTTCCACGGAAGGCTGGAGGCAAGTCAAGACACAGGAGTTGGAATTGGACAAAGAACAATGAACTGGTACAAAATAGGGAAGGAAATGCTGTGCTATGCTAAGTCACTTCAGTCGTGTCCGACTCTATGTGACCCCATAGACGGCAGCCCACCAGGCTTCCCCTTCCCTGGGATTCTCCAGGCAAGAACACTGGAGTGGGTTGCCACTTCCTTCTCCAGGAAATGGAGAAGGAAATACATCAAGGCTATATATTTTCATCCAGCTTATTTGACTTATGTGCAGAGTACTTCATGGAAAGTAACTTGCTGAAAGAATCTGAAGTGGGAAACAAAATTACTGTGAGAAGTATGAATAACCTTAGTTTTAAGATGACAACATATAAATGGCTGAAAAACACTAGGAACTAAAGGTGAAAGGAGAAATTGAAAAAGCTGAATTAAAACTCAATACAAAAACAGACACAAAACATAAGATCATGGAATTTGGCCCCATCATTTTGAGATATTTTAATGAGATACAATTGAATTAGTGACAGGTTTCACTTTCTTGATCTCTGATATGACTGCGTGATGTGACTGAAGCCATGAAACAAAAAGGCACTTGCCCATTGGATGAAAAGCTATGACCAATCTCAAAACCATATTACAAAGCTGAGAGATTATTGAAAAAGGCCTGAATGGTCAAAGTTGATTTTCAGGAGTAATGTATGGAGGAGTGAGCAGGAACACAAGAACTGACTGCCAAAATATAGATGCTTTACAACAGGAGGGCTAGAGAAGACATGCTGAGAATGGAGTTCAAACTAATAAAGTGTGAAGGAAATGATTTCAGATTATTCTCAGAAGGACTGATGCTGCACATGAAGAGCCAATATATCAGCCTCTTGAAGCCAAGAGCAAAATCACTGGGAAGAAACTGATGCTGGGAAAGATTGAGCACAGGAGAAGAAGGAAACGACAGAGGGTGAGATGGCTGAAAAGCATTGTTGACTCAAAGGTCATGGGTTCGAATACAACTCTGAGAGATTTGAATGGCAGGTGAGCCCTGGGTTCTTGCTGTACATGGAGTCACAAGAGTCTGACAAGTCTGAGTGACTGAACAACATCAAAAAGTTAGAACTGGCAATGCTTGGGACATGGTTCAGATTGCATGTTAAGTCTGTCATTGTAATTGGAATGATAAGTGAGATTTGGGACATTTAGAAAGAACACAGCTCTTGTCAGTTTCCTTGTTTTCCTCCCTCATATTGTACTTCCCACAATGTCTTTTTAAAGCTTCCCAGAGAAGGAGAACACCGGCGGTGTCATATGATATCCTGAGATGGACACCTTATCCCACCTGCCACTTGGATCTATAAGCTTGGCCTTAGGCAGAAGCAGACATTGTCTGTAAATACCTGGTAGAGCTGTCCATCTTCTGATGTGTTAACAGGAATGGTATGTGATCTTAAGGGTTATCTCTAAGTTAAGCACACTTATAGCTTCTCAATCAACCTCTCTTATCCTGGGAGAAGCATCTTTGAGTTGTTTATCCTAGTTGCCCTTAGGAATGCTTACAAGGGGTTCCATTACTGAGCATGGAAGTATGTAGGAGACTGGATCCATTTTTGACTTTTACGCTTGGCTTCTGTGTAAATAGACCATTCCTCTTAATGTCAGTTTTTGACTTCAGATAAAGGTTGAGGATTGTGGAAATGTGTGAATGCGTGTGAATGTCCCATAAAACTGAGGACATGGAGTACACAGTTTTCCTCTTTGAATCAGATCTCAAGGCTTCTGGCTTAATAGATTTGTACTATCGGTGCATCTCAAATATTCATAAAATGTTTATATGATGACTGCCACACAGATTTGAAGCTGGAACTCCTGTATTGTCATCATCTTAGTAGTGTAGTTGGGCTTGGACATTTAAGGTATTATGTAAGAAGTATGTGGGCTATGTTATAACTTCCTTCTATTTTAACTGTCTGTCAGATACTCTTGGGAAGGGGGAAATCAATGTCGACCATGTGGGAATAGAATTATAGATTTCATCCTTAGGTTCTTTGATGCCTAAGAGTATTCTTTGTTATTGGTGAGTGTCCAGCCTCCTGTAGGAAGGTAGTATCCTATTATAGGAAGGCCTGGTTGAAACTTCAGGCATCTACTGAGCCTTCTCTGGTACTGCCATATTAGCAGGTTTGTGTTTTGTTATTGCCAGACATAATAAACATCTAAGGTCCCATTAAATTTTTGCTAGGTGATTGGGAGAGTACCATAGTTTGTACAAAAGTTAGGATGGAGTAGCTTGGTTATTACTGAAATGCTTTCAACTTCTGAAACTCAGCCAGTTGTCTTGAGCTTTTTGACATTTATTATTATTATTATGTTTATTTTTTACTTTACAATATTGTATTGGTTTTGCCATACATCAACATGCGTCTGCCAAGGGTGTACATGTGTTCCCCATCCTGAACCCTCCTTCTAGTTCCCTCCCCATACCATCCCAGTGGTCATCCCAGTGCACCAGCCCCAAGCTTCCTGTATCCTGCATCAAACCTAGACTGGCAATTCATTTCTTATATGATATTATACATGTTTCAATTTGAATCCATTCTAATGAGGTGGATGAAACTGGAGCCTATTATACAGAGTGAATTAAGCCAGAAAGAAGGACACCAACACAGTATGCTTCTAAGTCACTTCAGTCATGTCCGACTCTGTGTGACCCCATAGACAGCAGCCCACCAGGCTCCGCCATCCCTGAGATTCTTCAGGCAAGAATCCTGGAGTGGATTGCCATTTCCTTCTCCAATGCATGAAGGTGAAAAGTGAAAGTGAAGTCTCTCCATCGTGTCTAATTCTTAGCGATCCCACAGACTACAGCCTACCAGGCTCCTCCGTCCATGGGATTTTCCAGGCAAGAGTACTGGAGTGGGGTGCCATTGCCTTCTCCACAGTATACTAAGGCATATATATGGAATTTAGAAAGATGGTAATGACAACCCTGTATGTGAGACAGGAAAAGAGACACAAATGTATAGAACAGTCTTTTGGACTCTGTGGGAGAGGGAGGGGAGGGATGATTTGAGTGGGCATTTTAATTTGTGCCTCTTTATATTTTTGAATTAGCCATTTCTTCAGCCGAAATCTCTAACATAAAAGTCCAAAGGAGAACCTAGACATACACTCACAAACACATTTTTAATCTGATGTGCACACACACACACACAAGCACAGTCTCAGTCTTATATACTCAAAACACAATTATGAAAGGAAAATAAAACCAAAGGACTCACAGAAGGAAACCTACGAACTGCACAGAGTTCTCTGATATTTGTTTTTAGGCTTAAGGTTGGAAGTTATTTTGTAGTTGAATGATTTCAGTCTAGTGACATTTTAAGTCAGAATGCTTTGCTATACATAACGTTGTTCTGGATCCCATGGGATCTTAGAATATTTTGCATGTAAAACTTCTGTGATTTGCTAAAATGGAAATAATGCAGGGTAACAATGTGGAAGTCATTTTGACCTCGTTAGGCCCTGCAGTTACAATTTTGCTTGTTATATTTTAAGCATCCAATTTCATCCTCTAACCTTCTCCATCCAATATTTCTACTTTTTGCCTCAATTTGCCGTATGTACCTCACTTACATTTTTGTTTTTACTTTTACAATTTTCAGTTCAGTTCAGTTCAGTTAAGTCTCTCAGTCATGTCCGATTCTGCAACCCCATAAATCGCAGCAGGCCAGGACTCCCTGTCCATCACCAACTTCCAGAACTCATTCAAACTCACATCCATCGAGTTGGTGATGCCATCCAGCCATCTCATCCTCTGTCGTTCCCTTTTCCTCCTGCCCTAAATCCCTCCCAGCATCAGAGTCTTTTCCAATGAGTCAACCCTTCCCATGAGGTGGCTAAAGTACTGGAGTTTCAGCGTTAGCATCATTCCTTCCAAAGAACACACAGGGCTGATCTCTTTTAGGATGGACTGGTTGGATCTCCTTGCAGTCCAAGGGACTCTCAAGAGTCTTCTCCAACACCACAGTTCAAAAACATCAATTCTTTGGCTCTCAGCTTTCTTCACAGTCCAGCTCTCATTTCCATACATGGCCACTGGAAAAACCATAGCCTTGACTAGATGGACTTTTGTTGGCAAAGTAATGTCTCTATTTTTCAATATGCTCTCTGGGTTGGTCCAAACTTTCCTTCCAAAGAGTAAGTGTCCTTTAATTTCATGACTGCAGTCACCATCTGCAGTGATTTTGGAGCCCCCAAAAATAAAGTCTGACACTGTTTCCACTGAAATCGTTTCCATTGTTTTACAATGAAAGTCTGAATCTGTTTCCATTGTTTTACAATTTTAGGCACCAATTATAAGGTAAATGCATAAAGGAAAGAAAATTTGAATTCATGTACAATGTTTCCCTAATGTATTGAGCTATTTTCTTTATTCTTTTGAGAATTAAAGGCACCAATATGTTGAAGCCATCTGGGAATTGATCATCAAGGTAAAGGATCATTTACCAGGCTTCTTTTGATCAGACAATTGAAGTACAGTTTACTAATATGCTCTCATGAAGGAACAAAAACAGCAGCTTTTCAACATGATATGTTGAATATCCTTATCCATGCCTCTTCCAAGTTATGACAGAGGATGACATGAATTAATCCTGTTCTTTTTGAGAAGGACCTGCCACTCAAAGCAGAGCATGAAAAGAAGATAAAAGGGACTGAGAAGGATTAGTCAGTACAAGGCAATGAAATGGAAGATGGAATTGCCTTTAAGGTGATATTGTACAAAGCATGCAAATTTGACTACATAGTAAGACACCTGAAATTTAAAACAAGGCTATTGGACTTTGGTCTTGAAATGATTACTAAGGACACCAATTTCAATACCTCTTACAATGGCTCCAAAATGCTCACCTCTCTAAAGCATAGTATTCTCTCTTACATTTAGCAAAACATTTCAGTGAAAGAAAAAGAGTGTGATTTTTCTACCACTCCCTTAACTACACAGATATTCGACAGATTTCACTGTCCGTTAGCTGCAAGAATGAGAACGTTGAACTTAGCTTGGTGTTGTCCTATGGGGGTTACCATACCAAAACAGGGACATGACTTGATGTTCCCACTGCCATCTGAAGGAATGACCACAAATTTGAGATTGCCAATATTTCTAGGTAGTCTTCATGACAGTGTGGATAGTCCAACAAGCAGGGACTCTGTTCAGAGTATTTCAAACTGAAATATATTTAGGATCCACCATTGATTTTGATCCTTGCTTACTCCATGACTTTTCTAGATTATTAAAATAAATGATTCCTTTTCTTCTTCTCCTCCCACCCCTTTGGATACATGTCTCTGTAACTACTACTGCATTTTAGGGAACTGTGGCCTGAAACAACATGCTTAGAATGGGTTATTGTAGACTGTAAATTTCATAAAAGCAGCAATCATTTTATAATTTGAATTCCCACATTTAACATTCATGTAAATACAATAAATAGGTATCAACTTGTAATAATTTCTCAGCAAATAGGAAAGGTGAATTATGATAAGTGCACGTTATAGGATGCTGTTAAGTAATGTGTAGAGCATTGATTGGTTATTACATTTCTTTATTGATAATTTAGTAAGTGCTTAAAATGTGTCATTTGCAGGCTCTAAGTTTCACCTGATGTGAAAGATACATTAAAAAATGAGAGTAGACATAAAACACATTGAAGACATGATATCTGCGCTCACCTTGGTAGGAGGGCAAACAGAAGTTCCTTCCAACCCCAAGAAAGAATTGAGGCAAAAATCTGAGAAGGGTCTTAGCATGACTGAAAATAGTTTGTGTGATTGTAGCTCCAGAAGAGAAAGATAATGAAATTACTAAGGAAAATATATCATGTCTTCAAAGAACTTGTTGACCATGCTGATGTGCTGCAAACACCATCAGGAATGTATCTGTCTCTGTGGGGACAGATAAGCAACATTGAAACATGTCTTAGGAAATATAGAGTGGATCTTGGTGTCAGGAAATAAAGGCATGCCTTAAGGACAGTAGAGCAGAAATAACCCTACAGCATACCACCTGTAAACTATATATCTTGTGCTTACCATGGGACAATCACTGATTATGTCATGTTATCTTTGGTACACAGTCATGGTATAATGGTGATCATGATTTTGGACATGCTACACTGTCTATATTTCAAGGATGAAATGACTTTCTATAATGAAGAAAATCTGCTGTCTAACCTTTTAAGACTCTACCAGTAACTAATAGAATATAAGGTAACTGTGAACACACTAAGGTACATCCTGTGTATTTCCATTTTTCTGATTTTATTTGCATCTCTTCCTTCACCCATGCCATCCTAATTGAGCCACCCATTCATTTCAGCAGGGATGATTTCAGAAATCACTTTACATCCATTATCTATTTTCCCTTGGGTCTCTCTCTCTTTTTTTTTTTTTTTTGCTTACAAACATTAGATCAGGTGTCATTTACCTAGGATGCATAACAAATTTTGTCTTGAACTGTAGAGTTTATAAAACCGTGCAGTAAAATAGCCAGCCATTTGAACTAAAGCATAATTTTACGCTTCATTGTTTGAAAATAGAAAATGAAACTATGAAGATGAATATGTAAATTTATTGTTGAAATGCAAGAATTTTAGGTATTTGTTGACATCTCCCAATATAAAGTTCAATCTTCTTTAGGCTCCATAATCTGACACTTATTTGATAGGTCAGTTTTAATTAGCATAGTTTTCATCTGATGATGATTGTTGATCAGTTGACTTGAAAGAGAGGAGGCAGATGTATAAGTGATCATTGACATTGAGGACCATGAGTTGCCTGTCTCTTGCAGGATAGGAAAAGGGCTGTCATGTGGTGACATATTGCTATATGTGACTGGAAATTTAGAAGATTCCACCATCAGTCTGGAATAACTGCTTTGTAATGGAGACACAATGTGGTTTTGAGAAGTAGATGTAGTTGTAGTAGCGAAGTCCTCAACGTGGCCATTTACCTGAGTGTAGCTGCTATGTGAGTGCCAATTAAAAATGCTCAGTGTTTTAAAAACAGCAGGTTGATCTACTACAATCTGGTCTGTTTGTCTAAGTGATATTGGTGATGGGGAAGGTAAGTCACATGGACTTACAGCGCTTGTATTAGCAAATATCTGGCTGCTATGAGGCTTTGGTATGTATGGCACATTTAAAGTTCTGGAGGCTGAAAATGCACTCTCTCCACGCGTTTCTCGAAGAAAGTCAGAGTTATGATCATCTTTGTTGACCCTTGCGTTAACATACGTCTTGTTATCTTGAACTAATTAAGATATTAGAGACACATTGTTAATTCCAAGTCTTCTTTGCATTCTTACTAAAAGTTGGGGATGGCCTGTTTGGAATTTGATTTATAGTAGGTTTGTAACTAAAATCAAAGAAAAACTTATTTAGTTTCTTTATAAACCAAGGTAAAACTGACAATCAAAGCTAAGCTATAAAAAATTATTCCTTTAATGACACCAATTAAATAGCATCAAATAAAACACCTCCATTAGTAGTTTTAACAGGCAATATGTTAAAAGCAATTATGCTCAACTAAAAATATGTTGTATATATACAGTAAATACCACTTTAAGTGGCTTCAGGACTTGTATCTGGTTTAATATTGCTAGGAAAGTTTTTTAAACATCCAATATTTTAACCTCCAGCTGTTCCCAACTTCAAAACAAAACTTTTTTTAAAAAATTTACTATCTCAATTTCTTTCTTTCTTTTTTTTTTACATTTCACGTGTTTCAATGCCATTCTCCCAAAACTTACCACCCTCTCCCTCTCCCACAGAGTCCATAAGACTGCTTCATACATCAGTGTCTCTTTTGCTGTCTCGTATACAGGGTTATCATTACCATCTTTCTAAATTCCATATATATGCGTTAGTATACTGTATTTATGTTTTTCCTTCTGGCTTACTTCACTCTGTATAATAGGCTCCAGTTTCATCCACCTCATTAGAACTGACTCAGATGTATTCTTTTTAATGGCTGAGTAATACTCCATTGTGTATATGTACCACAGCTTTCTTTTTTTTTTTTTTTTTTTTTTTGCGTTGTTATTAGTAAGTTTTATCTAACTAATTTACACATTTTATTTTTTTTATTTTTTTTTCCCTAATTTTATTTTATTTTTAAACTTTACATAATTGTATTAGTTTTGCCAAATATCAAAATGAATCCGCCACAGGTATACATGTGCTCCCCATCCCGAACCCTCCTCCCTCCTCCCTCAGCTTTCTTATCCATTCCTCTGCTGATGGACATCTAGGTTGCTTCCATGTCCTGGCTATTAGAAACAGTGCTGAGACGAACATTGGGGTACACGTGTCTCTTTCCCTTCTGGTTTCCTCAGTGTGTATGCCAAGCAATGGGATTGCTGGATCATAAGGCAGTTCTATTTCCAGTTTTTTAAGGAATCTCCACACTGTTCTCCATAGTGGCTGTACTAGTTTGCATTCCCACCAACAGTGTAAGAGGATTCCCTTTTCTCCACACCCTCTCCAGCATTTATTATTTGTAGACTTTTGGATCGCAGCCATTCTGACTGGCGTGAAATGGTACCTCATAGTGGTTTTGATTTGCAATTCTCTGATAAGGAGTGATGTTGAGCATCTTTTCATGTGTTTCTTAGCCATCTGTATGTCTTCTTTGGAAATGTCTATTTAGATCTTTGGCCCATTTTTTGATTGGGTCATTTATTTTTCTGGAGTTGAGCTGGAGGAGTTGCTTGTATATTTTTGAGATTAGTTGTTTGTCGGTTACTACATTTGCTATTATTTTCTCCCATTCTGAAGGCTGTCTTTTCACCTTGCTAATAGTTTCCTTTGATGTGCAGAAGCTTTTAAGTTTAATTAGGTCCCATTTGTTTATTTTTGCTTTTATTTCCAATATTCTGGGAGGTGGGTCATAGAGGATCCTGCTGTGATGTATGTCAGAGAGTGTTTGCCTATGTTCTCCTCTAGGAGTTTTATAGTTTCTGGTCTTACGTTGAGATCTTTAATCCATTTTGAGTTTATTTTTGTATATGGTGTTAGAAAGTGTTCTAGTTTCATTCTTTTACAAGTGGTTGATCAGATTTCTCAGCACCACTTGTTAAAGAGATTGTCTTTAATCCACTGTATATTCTTGCCTCCTTTGTCAAAGATAAGCTGTCCATATGTGCATGGATTTATCTCTGGGCTTTCTATTTTGTTCCATTGATCTATATTTCTGTCTTTGTGCCAGTACCATACTGTCTTGATAACTGTGGCTTTGTAGTAGAGCCTGAAGTCAGGTAGGTTGATTCCTCCAGTTCCATTTTTCTTTCTCAAGATCGCTTTGGCTATTCGAGGTTTTTTGTATTTCCATACAAATTGTGAAATTATTTGTTCTAGCTCTGTGAAGAATACTGTTGGTAGCTTGATAGGGATTGCATTGAATCTATAAATTGCTTTGGGTAGTATACTCATTTTCACTATATTGATTCTTCCAATCCATGAACATGGTATATATCTCCATCTATTAGTGTCCTCTTTGATTTCTTTCACCAGTGTTTTATAGTTTTCTATATATAGGTCTTTAGTTTCTTTAGGTAGATATATTCCTAAGTATTTTATTCTTTTCGTTGCAATGGTGAATGGAATTGTTTCCTTAATTTCTCTTTCTGTTTTCTCATTATTAGTGTATAGGAATGCAAAGGATTTCTGTGTGTTGATTTTATATCCTGCAACTTTACTATAATCATTGATTAGTTCTAGTAATTTTCTGGTGGAGTCTTTAGGGTTTTCTATGTAGAGGATCATGTCATCTGCAAATAGTGAGAGTTTTACTTCTTCTTTTCCAATGTGGATTCCTTTTATTTCTTTTTCTGCTCTGATTGCTGTGGCCAAAACTTCCAAAACTATGTTGAATAGTAATGGTGAAAGAGGGCACCCTTGTCTTTTTCCTGACTTTAGAGGAAATGCTTTCAATTTTTCACCATTGAGGATAATGTTCGCTGTGGGTTTGTCATATATAGCTTTTATTATGTTGAGGTATGTTCCTTCTATTCCTGCTTTCTGGAGAGTTTTTATCATAAATGGGTATTGAATTTTGTCAAAGGCTTTCTCTGCATCTATTGAGATAATCATATGGTTTTTGTTTTTCAATTTGTTAATGTGGTGTATTACATTGATTGATTTGCGGATATTGAAGATTCCTTGCATCCCTGGGATAAAGCCCACTTGGTCATGGTGTATGAACTTTTTAATGTGTTGTTGGATTCTGATTGCTAGAATTTTGTTAAGGATTTTTGCATCTATGTTCATCAGTGATATTGGCCTGTAGTTTTCTTTTTTTGTGGCATCTTTGTCAGGTTTTGGTATTAGGGTGATGGTAGCCTCATAGAATGAGTTTGGAAGTTTACCTTCCTCTGCAATTTTCTGGAAGAGTTTGAGCAGGATAGGTGTTAGCTCTTCTCTAAATTTTTGGTAGAATTCAGCTGTGAAGCCGTCTGGACCTGGGCTTTTGTTTGCTGGAAGATTTTTGATTACGGTTTCAATTTCCATGCTTGTGATGGGTCTGTTAAGGTTTTCTATTTCTTCCTGGTCGAGTTTTGGAAAGTTGTACTTTTCTAAGAATTTGTCCATTTCTTCCTCGTTGTCCATTTTATTGGCATATAATTGTTGATAATAGTCTCTTATGATCCTTTGTATTTCTGTGTTGTCTGTTGTGATCTCTCCATTTTCATTTCTAATTTTATTGATTTGATTTTTCTCCCTTTGTTTCTTGATGAGTCTGGCTAATGGTTTGTCAATTTTATTTATCCTTTCATAGAACCAGCTTTTGGCTTTGTTGATTTTTGCTATGGTCTCTTTTGTTTCTTTTGCATTTATTTCTGCTCTAATTTTTAAGATTTCTTTCCTTCTACTAACCCTGAGGTTCTTCATTTCTTCCTTTTCTAGTTGCTTTAGGTGTAGAGTTAGGTTATTTATTTGACTTTTTTCTTGTTTCTTGAGGTGTGCCTGTATTGCTATGAACTTTCCCCTTAGGACTGCTTTTACCGTGTCCCACAGGTTTTGGGTTGTTGTGTTTTCATTTTCATTCGTTTCTATGCAAATTTTGATTTCTTTTTTGATTTCTTCTGTGATTTGTTGGTTATTCAGCAGCGTGTTGTTCAGCCTCCATATGTTGGAATTTTTAATAGTTTTTCTCCTGTAATTGAGATCTAATCTTACTGCAGTGTGGTCAGAAAAGATGCTTGGAATGATTTCTATTTTTTTGAATTAACCAAGGCTAGCTTTATGGCCCAGGATGTGATCTATCCTGTAGAAGGTTCCATGTGCACTTGAGAAAAAGGTGAAATTCATTGTTTTGGGATGAAATGTCCTATAGGTATCAATTAGGTCTAACTGGTCTATTGTATCGTTTAAAGTTTGTGTTTCCTTGTTAATTTTCTGTTTAGTTGATCTATCCATAGGTGTGAGTGGGGTATTAAAGTCTCCCACTATTATTGTGTTATTGTTAATTTCTCCTTTCATACTTGTTAGCATTTGTCTTACATACTGCGGTGCTCCCGTGTTGGGTGCATATATATTTATAATTGTTGTATCTCCTTCTTGGATTGATCCTTTGATCATTATGTAGTGACCTTCTTTGTCTCTTTTCACAGCCTTTGTTTTAAAGTCTATTTTATCTGATATGAGTATTGCTACTCCTGCTTTCTTTTGGTCCCTATTTGCATGGAAAATCTTTTTCCAGCCCTTCACTTTCAGTCTGTATGTGTCCCCTGTTTTGAGGTGGGTCTCCTGTAGACAACATATGTAGGGGTCTTGTTTTTGTATCCATTCAGCCAGTCTTTGTCTTTTGGTTGGGGCATTCAACCCATTTACGTTTAAGGTAATTACTGATAAGTATGGTCCTGTTGCCATTTACTTTATTGTTTGGGGTTCGAATTTATACACCATTTTTGTGTTTCCTGTCTAGAGAATATCCTTTAGTATTTGTTGTAGAGATGGTTTGGTGGTGCAGAATTCTCTCAGCTTTTGCTTGTCTGAGAAGCTTTTGATTTCTCCTTCATACTTGAATGAAATCCTTGCTGGGTACAATAATCTGGGCTGTAGGTTATTTTCTTTCATCATTTTAAGTATGTCTTGCCATTCCCTCCTGGCTTGAAGAGTTTCTATTGAAAGATCAGCTGTTATCCTTATGGGATTTCCCTTGTGTGTTATTTGTTGTTTTTCCCTTGCTGCTTTTAATATTTGTTCTTTGTGTTTGATCTTTGTTAATTTGATTAATATGTGTCTTGGGGTGTTTTGCCTTGGGTTTATCCTGTTTGCAACTCTCTGGGTTTCTTGGACTTGGGTGATTATTTCCTTCCCCTGTTTAGGGAAGTTTTCAACTATTATCTCCTCAAGTATTTTCTCATGGTCTTTCTTTTTGTCTTCTTCTTCTGGAACCCCTATGATTTGAATGTTGTAGTGTTTAATATTGTCTTGGAGGTCTCTGAGATTGTCCTCATTTCTTTTAAGTCGTTTTTCTTTTATTCTCTCTGATTCATTTATTTCTACCATTCTATCTTCTAATTCACTAATCCTATCTTCTGCCTCTGTTATTCTACTATTTGTTGCCTCCAGAGTGTTTTTAATTTCATTTATTGCATTATTCATTATATATTGACTCTTTTTTATTTCTTCTAGGTCCTTGTTAAACCTTTGTTGCATCTTCTCAATCCTTGTCTCCAAGCTATTTATCTGTGATTCCACTTTAATTTCAAGATTTTGGATCAATTTCACTATCATTATTCGGAATTCTTTATCAGGTAGATTCCCTATCTCTTCCTCTTTTGTTTGGTTTGGTGGGCATTTATCCTGTTCCTTTATCTGCTGGCTATTCCTCTGTCTCTTCATCTTGTTTAAATTGCTGAGTTTGGGGTGTCCTTTCTGTATTCTGGCAGTTTGTGGAGTTCTCTTTATTGTGGCTTTTCCTCGCTGTGTGTGGGTTTGTACAGGTGGCTTGTCAAGGTTTCCTGGTTAGGGAAGCTTGTGTCGGTGTTCTGATGGGTGGAGCTGTATTTCTTCTCTTTGTTCAGTCGCGCTGTGGGGAGGGAGGGAGGGATGCTGCAAACAAATAACACTGGCGTGCGCTCGCAGTGCCTCAGCCACACTGGGTCTGCCCCCGCTCACGGCGCGTGTAGCCTCCCTGCCCACACTGCTCGGGCTCTAGGTTGTTCCTCCGGGAACAATCCGAGGCTGGCCCTGGGTTGCATGTACCTCCCTGGTCCAAGCCGCTCAGGTTCAGGCACTCGGGTAGTCCTCAGAGGCGCAGACTCAGTTGGGCCTGAGTTTTGTGCTCTTCCCAGGTTCAAGCAGCTCAAGTGATGAGGTGTTTGGCGAGCTCCAATGCTGCGACTTATCGCCTCCCGCCACTCGGTTATCTGGGCGTAAAACCAGCGCACCTTCTCAGGCAGATGTTAACCGTCCAGACCCCCAAGAAGTTTTAGTTAGCAAAGAAGCCTGCTTACAGTTTTATAGATAATGTCTCTCTGGGGCTGCGATTGCCCCCTTCTGGCTCTGGCTGCCTGTCACTGGAGGGGGAAGGTCTGCAGCCAGCTATCTCTGTTCAGTTCTTTGTTCCCTGCGCGGGCCTGGCGGTGTCTTAGGTTGGGGCTGGCTTTTCGCGTGGTAGATATCCCACAGTCTGGTTTGCTAGCCCAGATTATTTCGCTCAGATAGTGCTCAGGGTATTCAGGCCAGATTCTTACTCTAAGCGATGCAGCCCGCGCTGCGCCTCCCTGCCCAGCCCCCACTTGCTAATGGCGCGTGCAGGCGTCTGCGCTGCTTCTCCGCTGGGGGAGTTACCGTAGGACTCGCAATCTTCGAGTTTTAATTGTTTATTTGTTTTTTCTTCCTGTTATGTTGCCCTCTGTGCTTCCAAAGCTCGGCACAGATTCGGCAGTGAGAAGGTTTCCTGGTGTTTGGAAACTTCTCTCTTTTTAAGACTCCCTTCCCGGGACGGAACTCCGTCCCTCCCTCTTTTGTCTCTTTTTTTGTCTTTTATATTTTTTCCTACCTCCTTTCGAAGAGTTGGGTTGCTTTTCTGGGTGCCTGATGTCCTCTGCCGGCATTCAGAAGTTGTTTTGTGGAATTTACTCGACGTTTAAATGCTCTTTTGATGAATTTGTGGGGGAGAAAGTGTTCTCCCTGTCCTACTCCTCTGCCATCTTGGCTCCTCCTCCCTATCTCAATTTCAAATTCGTTTTAGCTACATATGTGAACATGCTTTCTAGGTCACATGATTTAATCTTATGTATTGCTAATAAGTGAAATTTTTGGAATACCTTGCTCAAAAGAGAGATGTTTTCTTCCAGAAAGTCCGCTTGTGAAGCAGATCTTTGAAAAGTTTGTTGCTTTTTATTAAACCCATAAAGGTTAAGCTGTCAAACTAAACTTTTCATACTGTTGGTTTCAAATATTCTGAAAGGCTCCTTTCTTTTCAAGACCTTTTTAAAAAGTTCTTCACTGATCACTATACATACACCACTCTCATCCTACCTAATAGATTCCAGCTGATAATTTGCAACTATACTCCAAAGTTTTGTGGAAATGTGAAAGAAAATCATTCAGCTCATCTGTTTCAGAGACAGAATTTGTGTAGCATAGCCTTTTTATCACAAGATCCTCAGACAAAGCCTGAAAAGCATATTCTTCAGTCATAGATCTCAAAACTGAGTCCCTAGTAAGTGTATAATCATACAAAGAAGATCTAACGGAGGTTTCTGAACCCGTTGATTCATCCTTAGGAGTCCCATCTTGAATTTCTGAAGAAATATGTGCCATCTCAAAGAAAGTCTTTCTTCAGATATTTTTCTCATTTGTCTGATTTTACACACTGCAACTTCAAATGCTGCTTGGCTGGCCTACAGACCTCTCTAGACCATCACAGAGGTCCTCAAAGTCACCTAGCAATTGAAGGGTAACTGTGACATCACAAAGTCACTGGTCTTCGAGCAATTGAAGGATAATGTTCAACCAGTGCTTACTTCAGCATCAACTTAAAATACACACTGCTTACAGAAATACTAACCAAAGCCATGAAGGCTGCAAAACCTCATTCCTAAAGAATTTTTACACAGAAAAATCATATCAATAAATCTACTTGAAATCTGAACTAAAAGCGATTTATCATCCTTCTAGACACACATTCTTAATATTCATTACTGTTACCCATGCAAACTTGGATCTACTCGCTACTGTGAAGTAAAATCAATCAACTGACTGAGTTACAGTGAAAGCATGTGTTTATTGTAGGACTGAGCAAGGTTTCCTAGCAGTCTTTGGTGCTTCAAAGACCCAAATTCACAAATACTTTCAGGGGAAGGATTTTAATGACTGATCACACACCTGTGATCAGTTTTGGGGCATTGTACTAATGGCCTGTTACTGAGAATATTGGGAGTCAACATCATCGACCGTCTGCTTCCAACTACTCTGTGGTCTATGTACGTACATTTCAGCCTGGTTGGAGCTTTAACATCTCTAAAACTGTTCACAGTGTATTGCTCAGAATGTTATCTATGGCCTTTGAGGAGGAACTAAAGACCTTTCTGCTACGTCTGCTACATCACCTCAGTCGTGTCCGACTCTGTGTGACCCCATAGACGGCAGCCCACCAGGCTCCCCTGTCTCTGGGATTCTCCAGGGAAGAACACTGGAATGGGTTGCCATTTCCTTCTCCAATGCATGAAAGTTAAAAGTGAAAGTATCATTACTATCTTCTGTTGCTTGATTATTTTCCTTAATTTCTGGCTTTTCTAGCTTCTCTGATTAAAATTACTCTTGGAAAATGAGAAGGTCTACAGGCTTCCCAGCTCTGGAACTGTTTGAGTCAGCAACAACTTTGGCTATTTCCTGTTGACCTGGAGCATGGAGTTGGAAATAATTCTGAGATCTAAGGTTGGTATCAACATTTTCTGCAATGGAAACATATCTATTTTATATAGATATTTGTATATCTATATACATAAATATGCATATAAATAGGTATATCTGCTGTCACTTCAGACGTGTCCAACTCTGTGTGACCCCACAGACGGCAGCCCACCAGGCTCCTTTGTCCCAGGATTCTCCAGGCAAGAACATTCGAGTGGGTTGCTATGTCCTTCTCCAATGCATGAAAGTGAAAAGTGAAAGGGAAGTCACTCAGTTGTACTGATCTATTTGTGACACCATGGACTGCAGCCTACCAGGCTCCTCTATCCATGGGATTGGCCAGGCAAGAGTAATGGAGTGGGGTGCCGTCACCTTCTCATATATAAATAAATATATATATATATATATATATATATATATATATATATTTTTTTTTTCTATATGAGTATTTTTTCATTAAACCTGGGCAAACTTTTGAAAATTGGTAGGTATTTATTAAAAGGAGAGAGGGGAGTGGTATAAAAGAGTCCTTATATGTTAGATGTAGCCAATAAAACATATTTTGAAGTATTTCCACTTACATATATTCAATAACTGAGTAGAGTCTTGAGTCATTCTGCATTTGGGTTTTAATTTTTCCATGTTGTTATACCTAATGGGAATTAAAAGTCAATGTGATTTTTTTATACCCAAACTCATACACACATGGGTATGTATGTGGATATGTCAAAATAAAATTTTAGGCAACATTATTCAGGTGGCCAAACACTTTGCTTGCTCCCAAGATCTTAAATGAACTGTTTGGGAAGCCCAACATTGCTTAATAAATTACTGGCTGAATGCTTTAGATACTGTTGCTGAAAGGCTCTCCTTTAATCTAGTTCGTCTTCCACTATTGTTTCTGTAATAAGAGATGGCGTTCTTACATATGAGGAAACCTTGAGGCCATACAATTGTTACTCTCATTTGCTTAGAGATATTGTTTGAAGAAAGCTGTTGTTCTCCCCACATTGGATACAATTTTAAACATTCAAGTCTGTAATAACATAGGAACATGTTGGAACCACATGCACAATGGTCAACTAGCTGGATTTAGGATAACAGCTACCCACTTAATGGCTAAAAGAGATGCCAAGGGCATTGTGCATAGATCATAGACAGGCTCTTCTGACTAGCTGAACACTGAAATTATATGAGGTGTACATCAAAATTACTTCTCCATAATTCAGTATGTAAAGTTTTCTTTCATCACTTTCAACTTCTGGTAACAAATATTTCAATAGAAATCACTGATGATAAAAATTTATCTTGCTTCATGCCACAGGGGTTCAGCTTCCTGCCCCCATCCACATCATTTATCTTGTTCCTTGTCCTGCTTTGTATTTTTGAGGTAGCCACATTAGAGAAAATCTAACTAGATAACAAAAATAGTCTCAATATATTATGTTAATGGAAAAATATATTATAGGCTGTGTATTTTGCTATATTTTACCCAGTTGTCACAGAAGTATGGCACAAATGCTCTAACAGGCAACTTAAAACCAGCAGTATAATATATAATAAGTAACTATCATAGAATATTCTCAGAAAACAATTTCTTATTCAAAACATTGAGGGAAAACAAAGGTACGAGAATACAGTAATTCTCAGTGTTCATAGGAAAACATAGGGTAAACAGTACATTTGAATTCTCTGCTGCTGCTGCTAAGTTGCTTCACTTGTGTCTGACTCTGTGTGACCCCAGAGATGGCAACCCACTAGGCTCACCAATCCCTGGGATTATCCAGGCAAGAACACTGGAGTGGGTTGCCATTTCCTTCTCAGTATTACACAAAGTAAGATCATGACATCCGGTCCCACACTTTCATGGGAAATGGAAGTGGAAAAGACAGAAGCAGTGACAGATTAGCTCTTTTGGCTCTAAATTCACTGCAGATGGTGATGGAAGCTATAAAATTAGAAGACAATTTCTTCCTGGAAGAAAAGCTGTCACAAATTTAGAAAGCATGTTAAAAAGTGAAGACATGACTTGATTAATGGAGGCACTTTGAGTCACATCTATGGTCTTTCCAGTAGACATGTACAGATGTGAGAACACCAAACTGCTCTGCTAGGAATGACTTGTGTGTATCCATTGAATTGCAAGGACATAAATCCAGTCAAACATAAAGGAAATCAACTCTGAAGAAGAATTAGAATCACTGATGCTGAAGATGAGTCTTCAAAGCTTTGGCCACCTGAGCAAAGAAATGACTCAGTGGAAAAAAAAAAAAAAAACCCACTGATTCTTAGGAAACAATGAAATCAGGAGAAGACATGGGTGAGAACGAAGGAGAAGGTTGTATACCTTCACCCATTCAATGGATATGATTTCAGGCAGACCCTGGGTGATGCAGAGGGCAGAAAGCCCTTGTGTGCAGTCCAAGGGTTCACGGAGAGTAAGACATGGCTTTGTGACTGAATAACAACAAGATTTCAGTTAATAAAATGGATCTTCCAGGGTCATGGTGGAGGTCTCATAATGTTAGAGGAATAGGAGGCACAGTCCACTTTCTCCCCCACAAATCCATCAAAGGATCGACTGCACATGGACCACCTTCCAGAAATCAACTTGAACGATGTTGATGGTCCCTAGAAACCAAGAAATGAAAACCCATCTCTTAAAAAGGAGGTAGGACAAAATAAGCGATGGACATGAAGAAAAGGTTTTAGGGAACGAGACTCCCCTTGGAGAGGGAGTCGTAAAGGAGGAAAATTAAAACAAGATAGGAAACCCTCTCTCAAAAGTGTCAGTGGGAGGAAAAAGAAAAAAAAGAAAAAAACAGAACCAGGGGAAAAAGAACAAAAACACAGATTATGCCAATAAATGCAATTACTAGCCAAAAAGTCACTCAGATTCTTCTGTCCACAGTCATACATGAGGTCTGGGAGGAGACCTGTGGTGTATCAAACACAGTATTGTTAGAACCAGGATTTAGTGCCCTGAGGACAATCTGATGGATCTAATGTGACAAAGAACATAAACCATGGGAAAACTAGAGACAGCCATTTTAGAAAGGACTTTTCCTACAAGAAGGCTCTAAGTCCACATAGTGAACCATGGAACACTCACAGACCAGAAAACTAGAAAATACCAAAGAAGACCAAGCCAGCTTCCATTGAAGACCCTTTCTTCCATGGAGGTAGAGAGGAATGTATATGACTGCCAGAGGCAGAAGCAAATAGGTTACTAGTAACTTGGTCCTACAGACATCCCCTACCAAGCTCTAAGCTGGTTGAAATTTGCTAATGATGAATTCCTGAGTTCATGGACAGTTCACATAGGCCGGGATCATGACAGCCTGGGGTCAGCTACCCTGAAGAGACACATGGAACACCTGAGGCTGTGGGCTCTGGCACAGGTAGCAAACTGTGTGGTTGAGACCAGAGAGCTGCATAAGGAATGGGCCACCTAGGACTGTGTCTTGTCCTCCAACCAGCCACCTGAGATTTTTGACTTGTGAAGAGCAAAAAGCACCAAGCCAATCATGGTCATTGCCCTTGCTGAGCACCTAAGTGCCTGACTGGCTGGGAAGTGCATGAAACACACGACCCACTTGGGACCATGCCCTCACGTATCAACAGGGAGGCTGAGCAGTGTGGACCCAGGAAGAACATGTCACATTTGTCAGTGGCAAGCCCAATGTGGTCAATCCACCTCAAGCACCCGCATATCCCAGAGGTATTTGTTTTCAGTGTCCCACCTCACCACCAAAACACCGAGCAAGTGAGGTCAAATAAGAGGCTACCACACCCTCGTTTCATGTTGAAAGCCAGATATGGAGAGGCTTTCAAATAAAAGAAGGAAATATAAACAAAGGAGCATAAACCAACCCATAAGTGATAGGTTCAACAGCATAAATCTTCAATTAATTCCAATTAATTCAATTAATGTTCAACTGAGGTACAATAGTAGAATTTGACAACAAGTACAAGCTTCAACTAGGGACCATCTGACACTGTACTGACACCAAAAAGCAAATTTTTTTTTTTAATTCTGAGATCTATTTCTATATGATTTCTTTAACTTTTAACAATGCTAGGCCTTTTTAATACCCTAAAATTTTATTTCTGTTAACTATTATTACCTTTCAAATAAAAACAACACGTCTGTGTTTTAAACACTTGTTATATATATAAGAATGAATTCGACCTCCGTTTTCTTTTCTTGTACTATTTAAATGAGTTTAATTTTTATTCTTGGTTCTTAACTTTTGCTTTCCAAAAATGGTTATCAATGTTGTAACTTTAGGAATACAATTTCTAGGATCAGATTTCACTTATGAGGGCATCAGATTTCAGACACGCTGAAACCATAATCTCAAAAACCTAGCCAATCTTGTCACATGGACTGCAGCCTTGTCTAACTCAATGAAAGTAAGCCATGCCCTGTGGTGCCACCCAGGATGGGCGAGTAATGGTGGAGAGTTCTGACAGAATGTGGTCTATGGAGAAGGGAATGGCAAACTACATCAGTATTCTTGTCTTGAGAACACCATGAACAGTATGAAACACATGATAGGATACTGAAAGAGGAAATCCCCGGGTCGGTTGGTAGGTATCCAATATGCTACTGGAGATCAGTGGAGACATAACTGCAGAAAGAAAGAAGGGATGAAGACAAAGCAAAACTAATATCCAGATATGGGTGTGACTGGTAATAGAGGCAAGGTCTGATGCTGTAAAGAGCAATATTACATAGGAAATTGGAATGTCAGTTCCATGAATCAAGGCAAACTGGAAGTGATCAAACCGGAGATGATAAAAGTGAACGTCAACATTCTAGGTATCAGCGAACTAAAAGGGACTGGAATGGGTGAATTTAACTCAGATGACCATTATATCTACTACTGTGAACGGGAATACCTTAGAAGAAATGGAGGAGCCAGCATGGTCAACAAAACAGTCTTACATGCAGTACTTAGATGCAATCTCAAAGATGAAAGAATGATCCCTGTTCATTTCCAAGGCAAACCATTCAATATCACGGTAATCCAAGCCTTTGCCCCAATGAGAAATGCTGAAGAAGCTGAAGTTGAATGGTACTGTGAAGACCTGCAAGACCTTTTAGAACTAATATCCAAAAAAGATGTCCTTTTCATTAAAGGGGACTGGAATGTAAAGGTAGGAAGTCAAGAAATACTTGGAGTAACAGGCAAATTTGGCCTTGGAATACTGAATGAAGCAGGGCAAAGGCTAATAGAGTTTTTCCAAGAGAACACACTGGTCATAGCAAACACCCTCTTCCAACAACACAAGAGAAGATGGTCAACACCAAAATCACCAAAATCAGATTAATTCTACCTTTGCAGCCAAAGATGGAGAAACTCTATAAAGTCAGCAAAAACAAGACCGGGAGCTGACTGTAGCTCAGATCATGAACTCCTTTTTTGCCAAATTCAGACTTGAATTAAAGAAAGTAGGGAAAACCACTAGACCATTCAGGTATGACCTAAGTCAAATCCCTTATCATTATACAGTGAAATATAGATTTAAGGGACTAGATCTAATAGACAAAGTTCCTGATGACCAATGGATGGGTATTTATGACACTGTACAGGAGACAGGGACTAAGACCATCCGTGTAGACACGAAATGCAAAAATGCAAAATGGCTGCCTGAGGAGGCCTTAAAAATAGCTGTGAAAAAAAGAGAAGCAAAAAGCAAAGCAAAGAAAAGATATATGTATCTGAAAGCAGAGATCCAAAAGAATAGCAAACAGAGATAAGAAAGCCTTCCTCAGAGATCAATTCAAAGAAATAGAAGAAAACAACATAATGGGAAAGACTAGAGTTCTCTTCAAGAAAATTAGATACAAAGGGAATATTTCATGCAAAGATGGGTTCAATAAAGGGAAGAAATGGTAAGGATCAAACAGAAGCAGAAGATATTATGGAGAGGTGGCAAGAATACACAGGGAAATTGTACAAAAATGACTTTCAAGACCCAGATAATCACAATGGTGTGATCACTCACCTAGAGCCAAACATCCTGGAATGTGAAATCGAGAGGGCCTTAGAAAGCCTCACTATGAACAAAGCTAGTGGAGGTGATAGAATTCCAGTTGAACTATCTCAAATGTTGAAAGATAATGCTGTGAAAGTGCTGCACTCAATATGCCAGCAAATGTGGAAAACTCAGCAGTGGCCACAGGACTGGAAAAGGTCAGTTTTCACTCCAATTCCAAAGAAAGGCAATGACAAAGAATCCTCGAACTTCTTCACAGTTGCACTTATTTCACACGCTAGTAAAGCAATGCTCAAAATTCTCCAAGCCAGGCTTCAGCAATACGTGAACTGTGAACTTCCAGATGTTCAAGCTGGTTTTAGGAAAGGCAGAGGAACCAGAGATCGCATTGCCAATATCCGATGGATCATCAAAAAAGCAAGCGAGTTCCAGATAAACACCTATTTCTGCTTTATTGACTATGCCAAATCCTTTGACTGTGTGAATCACAATAAACCGGGGAAGATTCTGAAAGAGACAGGTATACCAGACCACCTGACCTGCCTTGGAGGAACCTATATACAGGTCAGGAAGCAACAGTTAGACCTAGGCATGGAACAACAGACTGGTTTTGTATATGAAAAGGAGGACATCAGGCTTTGTATTATCACCTGCTTATTTAACTTGTAGGCAGAGTACATCACGAGAAACGCTGGGCTGAAAGAAGCACAAGCTGGAATTCAGATTACCGGGAGAAATATCAATAACCTCAGATTTGCAGATGACACCAACCTTATTGCAGAAAGTGAAGAGGAACTAAAACGTCTCTTGATGAAAGTCAAAGAGAAGACTGGAAAATTTGGCTTAAAGCTCAACATTCTGAAAACGAAGACCATGGCATCTGGTCCCATCACTTCATGGGAAATAGATGGGGAAACAGTGGAAAGATTGTCAGACTTTACTTTTTTGCGGCTCCAAAACCACTGCAGACGGTGATTGCAGCCTTGAAATTTAAACACGCTTACCCCTTGGAAGGAAAGTTATGCCCAACCTAGATAGCATATTAAAAATCAGTGGCATTACATTGCCAACAAAGTTTGTCTAGTCAAGGATCCGGTTTTTCTAGTGATCATGTATGAATGTGAGAGTTGGACTGTGAAGAAAGCTGAGTGCTGAAGAATTGATGCTTTTGAACTGCGGTGATGGATAAAATTTTTGAGAGTCCCTTGTACTGCAAGGAAATCCAGCCTGTCCATCCTAAAGGAGATCAGTCCTGGGTGTTCATTGGAAGGACTGATGCTAAAGCTGAAATTCCAATACTTTGCTCACTCACGCAAAGTGTTGACTCATTGAGAAAGACCCACATGCTCGGAGGGAATGGGGTCAAGACGAGAATGGGACTACAGAGGATGGAAGGCTGGATGGCATCACCGAATCAATAGACATGAGCGTGAGTGAACTCAGTGAACAGGTAGCCCTGGTGTGCTGCGATTCATGGGGTTGCAAAGAGTCGGTGATGAAGGACCAACTGAACTTAACTGAGAAAGGAGGATATAAATGAAACAGAGTGTGGTGCGGGGAAAAAAAATGAAAGAAAGAAGGAAACCAGGAAAAGGTCTGATGTAGCAATGATAGATGCCCCACAATGAGAAATGTAGGTGTCTAGATGGAGAACACCAAAACTAAAAGGGTTGGGGTACATGGGAAATCTTGAGGAAATAAAAGTTGGAATCACCCTTAAATGAGTCAAGACGCAAGAATTGGATCGGGCATGGACAAATTGACCACTTCAAAAGTGAAAGAAGAGTGACAAATCTCTTTACTGTCACTTGCTTACGTGAATCATATGCAGAATATACTATTTAAATACCAGTTGAGTGAATCAAAAGCTGGCATCAAAGTGGCTGGGAGAAACAGCAAAACACTCACATATATAGATGTTAACGCAAAAACAAAGAGAAAGTGAAGAGGAAATAAAGAGCCTTTTCATGAGGGTGAATGATTAGAGTGAAAAACCGTGCTGAAAACTCTACATTCATAAAAACAAAGATAAGGGCATCTGGTCCAATCACTACTTGCAAAATAGAAGGGGTAAACATGTGGAAACAGTGACAAGCTTAATTTTCTTGAGCTTCAAAATTACTAGGAATGGTGACTGCAGTTATCAAATTAAATGTCACTTGCTTTTGGATGTAAAAGTTATGACAAACCTAAGCATTGCATTATAAAGAAAACACACCACTTTACTAAATTGTCAGTAAATAAAAAATGTCAATTATGGTAAGAGTGGAGACTCTCGGATGTTTTTGAGTAACTTATATGGCTTTTGATTGCTAATTTATTTAGCATCTTTTCATTGTTAATTCAGTAAGTACTTAAAATACATCATTTGGCAGGCACTATGTCTTAGCTGATGTGCAAGATACATAAGGAAACTTGTGTAGACATGAAACACATAGAAGAATTGAATATCTGTGATTAACTTGGTAGGAAGGAAGACAGTTTCTTTCCAATCCCAAACAATGCTTAGGAAAAATTGTGAAAAGTGGCTTATTATGACTGAAAATATTTTGTCTAATGTATCTCTAGAAATTCAATAAAAACATAGATAATGAAGCTACGAAGGGAAACACAACATATGTCTTCCAAGAACTGATTACCATGCTGAGATGCTGCATTCGCCACAAGGATTTAAGTCTGTCTTTGGAGGAGCAGGAAAGCAACATCAAAATATCCACTAAGAAATATAGGTGGTGTCTTGGTGGGAGAAAATAAAGGCATAATATAAAGAGAGTAGAGCAAGAATGACCTTTTATAATACTACTTGTAAAATGCCTAACTTTTGCTGACTTTGGTGTAATCTTTGAATATATCAGTCATGTTATGATAGTGATCGTGATTTCTGAGTAGGCTGCATCTATACTGTCAAGTATGAAACATATATTTATATATATTTTCAATGAATAAAACCTGCTGTTTAAACTCTTAGCTTTCTTCCCAATAATGGACATAAAATAATAAAACTGAAAAAGCACTAAAGTATATACTGTTCATTTGCTTTCTCTAAATGGGATTTGTATTGTTCCTTCTCCCATATCATCCTATCAGCCTTTGGCTGATCTCCACATTTCCTTGCCCCAGCCATTTATGAGATAACTATTCCAAACAACCTCGGAGAAGAACAGGCCCACTTAAGACAGTGGCTTTCCAAATATATGCCTATATATATATTTACTCTTGTCTTGGGTTAGTGCAGCAGCTCACTAATCTGACTGCTGCCCTTTCTCACCTTATTAAAGGTGATCTCTTCCTGTAAAGTGCTGGTCTCATTCTTTTTCTGAACCTTGCCTTCTCTGACTCCCTTATGCTACAGACAAACTGAGTGGTTGACAGGTACATAAGATGCATGACCTACCCTGGAGGTGCCTTTCCTGCCATCCAGATGCCTGAGCAGTTTGGAACAGGGAAGGAAACAATGCACATAGCCAATTGAGTTCAGTGCCCTTGAAGATCACCTAGGAGCCTGAGTGGCTTAGACTTGGGATGTGCATGAAACACAGGGAACACTTTGGGCAGTGCCGTCGCAGATTACCCAGGAACCTGAGCTGGGTGGACTGAGGAAGTACATGTCACCTATGACAGTGGCAAGTCCACTGTGCTCCATTCACTCTTAAGCACCCTCACCCACATATTCTTCAGGTGTTTTTTGTTTTTGTTTTTTTTTTTTTTTTTCAGTGTGCTCCTCCTCATCATTGTACCACTGATACAAATAAGGGCCTGCTGTCCCCTTGTGTTATGGTGCAAACTGGTCTTGTGTAAACATGTCACAGAAGAGAATTGCAAAATGAGGAAGTAAAAATAAGCAAAGAAGGGTGAACTAGCCCAGAAGTGACAGAAGCTACAGATTGAAACTCTGAAGCTAATGTAGAAACTGTGCAATTCAAGGACAGCAATAGTATTGGACAACAAGTAGAAGCAGGAAAAACAGATTGTCTGACACTGATCTGGCACCACTAAACTCACAACAATTTCTCTAGAGAAATTGGTAGATTATTCTTTACTGTTTTCATGTTTTTTAATTAAACACTCTTTTGTTCCTTATCATTCCCTTTAATCTCATTTCTATATACCACAATATAAATGTTTGATAATTATTTTGACTTCTAAATTTTCTCCAGTAATCATAGGAGTTTAAATCCTATTCTAGGTTCTTAATCTTTGATTTTGAAACTTTTTATTAATAAATGTTTATCCTTTAGGAATTCTGTATTTAGAATCTATTTTCACTTATTAATTTAATTCCCAGTTGATCGCACTCTTGCCTTTTTACTCTCCCTTTACTCCTCCTAGAAACCTTTATCTCCCTCCTCAGTTTGCTCTGATCCATATAACTCTGTCAATTCCTTTAACTGTTTTTGATTATGGAAAATTGCTTCACCATCAACCTTGGGTTTTCTCCTCTGTTCTGAGGATGCAGAATTCTTAATGTGACTGTAACTCAGCGCCAAAATGCAGAGGCCATGAAGTTAATCCATAGCTTTAGATCATTGTTGAACTCCTGACACCAATGAACTTTAAAAAAGAAGCAAAGTCAAAAGGTTCCATGCCTACATGGAAATGAAGCCCCAAGCTGAAACCAGCAATTTCAGTGCAAGACAACTCACACCTATTCTCCAGCAAAGCAGCAACACAAAAATGAACATTATAAAAGGTACTACCTGAAGCCGTACCAAACCCACAGACACCACAATGCACATTACAGGACAATTCATTGCATTTCATAGAGAAGTGATCCAGCACCACCTGACAGACCACAGGCACACAATATCCCAAACATTAAAGCTTGAAAACTTACAGGTTCAGTCCCACCCACAAAGATCAGATTCCACCACAAACTGGATCCAAAATGCTGTGGCCTGCAGAAAGGGGACCAAAACCACTGCGATCTAAACCAAATGAAGCTTTTAAGTTTAATAAGGTCCCATTTGCTTATTTTTGCTTTTATTTCCAATATTCCGGGAGGTGGGTCATAGAGGATCCTGCCGTGATGTATGTCGGAGAATGTTTTGCCTATGTTCTCCTCTAGGAGTTTTATAGGTTCTGGTCTTACGTTTAGATCTTTAATCCATTTTGAGGGGCCTAATTAAACTTAAAATATTCTGCACAACAAAGGAAACTATAAGCAAGGTGAAAAGACAGCCTTCAGAATGGGAGAAAATAATAGCAAATGAAGCAACTGACAAACAACTAATCTCAAAAATATACAAGCAACTCCTACAGCTAATTCCAGAAAAATAAACGGCCCAATCAAAAAATGGGCCAAAGAACTAAATAGACATTTCTCCAAAGAAGACATACAAATGGCTAACAAACACATGAAAAGATGCTCAACATCACTCATTATCCGAAAAATGCAAATCAAAACCATAATGAGGTACCATTTCATGCCAGTCAGAATGGCTGTGATCCAAAAGTCTACAAGCAATAAATGCTGGAGAGGGTGTAGAGAAAAGGGAACCCCCTTACACTGTTGGTGGGAATGCAAACTAGTACAGCCACTGTGGAGAACAGTGTGGAGATTCCTTAAAAAGCTGGAAATAGAACTGCCTTATGATCCAGCAATCCCACTGCTAGGCATACACACACAGGAAACCAGAATTGAAAGAGACACGTGTACCCCAATGTTCATAGCAACACTGTTTCTAATAGCCAGGACATGGAAGCAACCTAGATGCCCATCAGCAGATGAATGGATAAGCAAGCTGTGGTACATATACACAATGGAGTATTACTCAGCCATTAAAAAGTACATTTTTTTTCTCAGTTTTCTGAATGTTGAGCTTTATTTATTTTTTTTAAACTTTACAATATTGTATTAGTTTTGCCAAATATCAAAATGAATCCACCACAGGTATACCTGAGTTCCCCATCCTGAACCCTCCTCCCTCCTTCCTCCCCTACCCTCCCTCTGGGTCATCCCAGTGCACCAGCCCCAAGCATCCAGTACCATGCATCGAACCTGGACTGGCGACTCGTTTCATACATGATATTATACAGGTTTCAATGCCATTCTCCCAAATCATCCCACCCACTCCCTCTCCCACAGAGTCCAAAAGACTGTTCTATACATCTGTGTCTCTTTTGCTGTCTCGTACACAGGGTTATTGTTACCATCTTTCTAAATTCCATATATATGTGTTAGTATACTCTATTGGTGTTTTTCTTTCTGGCTTACTTCACTCTGTATAATAGGTTCCAGTTTCATCCATAATCAGTTCTAATGAGATGGAAAATACATGGGGAAACAGTGGAAACAGTGTCAGACTTTATTTTTTGGAGGGCTGCAAAATCAATACAGTTGGTGATTTGCAGCCATGAAATTAAAAGACGCTTACTCCTTGGAAGGAAAATTGTGCACCACCTAGATAACATATTCAAAAGCAGAGACATTACTTTGCCAACAAATATCCGACTAGTCAAGGCTATGGTTTTTAAAGTGGTCATGTATGGATGTGAGAGTTGGGCTGTGAACAAAGCTGAGCACCAAAAAAATCGATGTTTTTGAACTGTGGTGTTCAAATGACTCTTGAGACTCCCTTGGACTGCAATGAGGTCCAACCAGTTCATTCTAAAGGAGATCAGTCTTGGGTGCTCATTGAAAGGACTGATGCTAAAGCTGAAATTCCAATACTTTGGCCACCTCGTGCGAAGAGTTGACTCATTGGAAAAGACTCTGATGCTGGGAGGGATTAGGGGCAGGAGGAGTAGGTGATAACAGAGGATGACATGGCTGGATGGCATCACTGACTCGATGGACATGAGTTTGAGTGAACTCCAGGAGTTGGGGATGGATAGGGAGGCCTAAAATGCTGTGATTCATGGGGTCAGACACAACTGACTGAACTGAACCGAACTGAGAAAGGAGGGAATAAAGAAAACACAGTGGCGTGTGTAAATATATATTTTTTTAGAGAAGGAAAACATTAAAAGCTCTGATAATTCTTAGACAGTATTAAATGCCATACTGTGAGGATATCCACATGGAAAAGACCACAAAAAAAAAAAAAAAAAAAAAAAGAAAGAAAGAAAGGAAAAAAGAAAAAAAAAAAAGGTGTTTGTGTGCTTGAGAAAATTCTTCAAGAGATAAAAGTTGAAAACCTCCATTAAATGGGCAAGGAAATAGCTCCTTGAGTCCCAACACAGCATGTCCCAACAAACAGGATGAACCCAAAGTGAAATATCCCACAACAATATTTTAACCAAACACTGAAAATTTAAACACAAAAAAACAAACATTAAGAGCAGCGAGAGTAAAGACATAAATATACTGTCAGATCCCCATAAAGATAGCAGCTGAACTTTCAATAGAAACTCTTCAGGCCAGTAGAGCATGGTAGAACATTCTCAAAATTATGAACAAGCCAAAACCAACACCAACACGGATCTTATTCAGATATGAAGGAGAAATCAAATGGTTTAGGCAAAAGTTTTAAGCAGTCATTAACATGAAACTGCTAGACTCTTAATGATATGGTGAAACTGGGACACTGAGTTCATATGTCATCAGATTTGCAAAACTCATCAGTGGACATGAGTTTGGAAAAGGACAGTTTTCATTCACACCAAAGGTAGGTAAGGCCAAAGAATGTTCAAACAAGCATGCACGGTTGCTCCTTTCACATGTTAGCTGGGTAAAACTCAAAATTCTACAACAGTACATAAACTAAGAACTTTCAAGGGGAAAGCTCGACTTGGAAACAATACATGAACCAGGGAACAATTTGGAAACATTCATTGGATCCTAGAGGGAACCAGGACTTTCAGAAAATCATTTACTTCTGCTTCAGTGACTCCACTAAAGACATTGACTGTGTATATCACAGTAAACTGTGAACAGTTTGAAAGAGACAGGAATCATGGACCTTCTAACCTGTCACATGAGAAATGTGTATGCCATTCAAGATGTAAGAGTTGGAACAAGACATGGAAAAATTGATCAGTATAAACCTGGGAAAGGTGAGTGAAAAGACTGCATATTATCAGTCTTCTTATGTGAAATATATGCAGACTATACTATTCAAAAGGCCAGGCTGGGTGGATAATAAACTAGAATCAATGTTTCTGGGATAAACTTCAACAACCTTAGACAGACAGATAGAAACACTGTAAAAAGAGAAAGTGAAGAGGAGCTAAAGAGGGTCTTGCTAAGGATGAATGAGGAGTGTAGAAACCTCGTTGAGAACTCAATAGTCAAATGAACAACACAAGGTGTCTGGTCCCATCACGACTTGGCAAATAGAAGGGGAAAACATGGAATAAGTGATTAACTTAATTTTCTTGGGCTCCAAAATCACTGTGAATGGTGACTGCAGGCATGAAATGAAGAGACACTTTCTTCTTGGAGAAAAAACGATGGAAAAACCTTGACCTTGTATTAAAAAGAAGAAAGACGAGCTTATTAACAAAGGTCTCCTCAGTCACACACCCCTATCGTTTATCCATTAGTCATGTAAAGGTCTGAGAATTGGAATCTAAAGAAGGCTGAGAGCTCGAGAACTGATGCCTTCAAACAGTGATGTTGGAGAAAACTCTTAGGGGTCCCTTGAACTGCAAACAGATCCCGCCAATCAATCCACAAGGAAACCAACCCTGGATATACATCTGAAGCACTCATACTGAAGCTGAAAGTCGAGGATTTTGCTAAACTAATTCAAAGAACCAACTCTGGAAAACACCATGACACTGGGAAAGACTGAGGACAGGAGGAGAAGGTGCTGATAGAGGATGAGATGTTTGGAGGGCATCACCAGTTCAATGGACATGTGTTTGAGCAAACTATGGGAAACACTGAAAGAGAGGGAGGCCTGCTGTGATACAGTCACAAAGGGTTGGACATGACTCAATGAATGAACAACAGCAATTAAAATATCTAGAACTACTTCTAGGCTAACAGAGTTTGGCCAGGAGAATGCACTGGTCATAGCAAACACCCTCTTTCAACAACACAAGTGAAGACTCTAACATGAACATCACCAGATGGTCAACACCAAAATCAAATTGATTCTATTCTTTCCAGTCAGAGATGGAGAAGCTCTATACAGTCAGCAAAAACAAGATCAGGAGCTGACTGTGGCTCAGATCATGAACTCCTTATTACCTAATTCAGACTTAAATTCAAGAAAGTAGGGAAAACCAAACTCTGATAGCCTTTTCCCTGCTTTATTCTGTATTAAAGGCTAAATTTGCCTGTTATCACAGGTGTTTCTTGACTTCCTACTTTTGCATTCCAGTCCCTTATAATGAAAAGCATTTCTTTTCGGTTGTTAGTTCTAAAAGGTCTTGTGGTTCTTCATAGAACCATTCAACTTCAGCGTCTTCAGCATTTCTGGCTGGTGCATAGGCTTGGGTTACTGTGATTTTGAATGGTTTGCCTTGGACAAACAGAAATCATTCTGTCGTTTTTGAGATTGCATCCAAGTACTGCATTTTGGACTCTTTTGTTGACCATGATGGCTACTCCATTTCTTCTAAGGGATTCCTGCCCACAGTAGTAGATATCATGGTCATCTGAGTTACATTCACCCATTCCAGTCCATTTTAATTTGCTGATTCCTAGAATGTCGATGATCACTCTTGCCATCTCCTGTTTAACAACTTCCAATTTGCCTTCATTCATGGACCCCATATTCCAGGTTTCTATGCAATATTGCTCTTTGATGCATCGGACCTTGCTTCTGTCACCAGTCACATGCACAACTGGGTATTGTTTTTGCATTGGCTCCATGTCTTCATTATTTCTGGAGTTCTTTCTCCACTCATCTCCAATAGCATATTGGGCACCTACCGACCTGAATAGTACAGGTTTAAAAGAAACTGGTCCTAAGGGCTTATTTACAAACAATGGGATAACCAATTCAACTTCTTCTTCTTCTTTTTTTTTATTAATCTGTTCGTTGTTTTTTTTTTTTTTTTTTTCCCAGTATATAAAATTGTTTTAGTCACTCTGTTATTCTAGCAATTTGACTGCTTCACATAGTTTGAGACATTTATTAACAGATATTCCTGTTGTAAATACCCAAATTCCTCCTTTTTTAGTATGTTTAGTAGCAATGGCATCTTATTCATTCTCATTTCAGTAACTAAATCTGCTCTTTTCGTTTTTTAGTTTACCTAATATTCTTTTTACTATCTTTGTTTCATGTTCAATTTTCTGTATTCTTTTTCTATTAACTTAAAACCATACTAATATTTGTTCATTTCCTCTTTCTTCTTTCTGTGAAATTAGATTTTTTTTCCAGCTTTTAAAGAAGGCATTACCTTCTCCCCAGAATTGAAGAGCTTTCTTTTTATGTAACCTTAAATATATATGGGTTCTTCTTCTGCTGTATCTGATGACTTTCTACATTGGGTTTTCATTTTAAATCACCTTAGAATATGTTCCCATTTCCCGTGTGAGTTATTCTTCGCCTCATCGAGCCCTTCAGAATATGTTGTTTAATTTTCCATGCATTCAGTTCAGTCGCTCAGTCATGTCCGACTCTTTGTGACCCCATGGATTGCAGCACACCAGGCCTCCCTGTCCATCAAAAACTCCCAGAGTTCACTCAAACTCACATCCATTGAGTCATTGATGCCATCCAGCCATCTCATCCTCTGTCGTCCCCTTTCCTTTGTGCCCCCAATTTATCTCAGCTTCAGTAGTTTCCAGAGTCAACTCTCGAATGAGATGGCCAAATTACTGGAGTTTCAGCTTTAGCATCATTCCTTCCAAAGAACACCAAGGTCTGATCTCCTTTAGAGTGGACTGATTGGACTCCTTGCAGTCTATGGTACTCTCAGGAGTCTTCTCCAATGCCACAGTTCAAAAGTGTCAATTCTTTGGCACTAAGCTTTCTTCACAGCACAGCTCTCACATCCATACATAACTACTGGAAAAACCGCAGTTTTGACTAGACGGTCCTTTGTTGGCAAAGTAATGTTTCTGCTTTTGAATATGCTATCGAGGATGGCCATAACTTTCCTTCCAAGGAGTAAGCGTCTTTTAATTTCATGGCTGCAATCACCATCTGCGGTGATTTTGCAGCACCCTCCCCCCCCCCCCCCAAATGAAGTATGACTCTGTTTCCACTGTTTTCCCATCTATTTCCCATGAAGTGATGAAAACCGATGCCATGATCTTAGTTTTCTGAATGTTGGCTTTTAAGTCAACTTTTTGAGGTATGACCTAAATCCAATCCTTTATGATTATATAGTAGAAGTGAGAAATAAATTTAAGGGACTAGATCGGATAGAGTGCATGATGAACTATGGACAGAGGTTTGTGACATTGTACAGGAGACAGGTATCACGACTATCCTCATGGAAAAGAAATGCAAAACAGCAAAATAGGTGTCTGTGGAGGCCTTAAAAATAGCTGTGAAAAGAAGAGAAGTGAAAAAGAAAGGAGAAAAGGAGTGATATAAGCATCTGAATGCAGTGTTCTCAAGAGTAGCAAGGAGAGATAAGAAAGCCTTCCTCAGCGATCAATGCAAAGAAATAGAGGAAAGCAAAAGAATGGGAAAGACCATCCCCTCAAGAAAATTAGCGATACTGAAGGAACATTTCATGCAAAGATGGGTTCTATAGAGGACAGAAATTTTACGGACCTAAAAGACTCAGAAAATATTAAGACAAGTGGCAGGAATACAGACTAGAACTGTACAAAATAGATCTTCAAGACCCAGATATTCACGATGGTGTGATCGCTCACCTAGAGCCAGACATCCTGGAATGTCAAGTCAAATGGGCCATAGAAAGAATCACTCCGAATAAAGCTAGTGGAGGTTATGGAATTCTAGCTGAGCTATTACACATCCTGAAAGATGATGCTGTGAAAGTGCTGAACTCAATATGCCAGCAAATTGGAAAACATAGCAGTGGCCATGGGACTGAAAAAGATCGGTTTTCATTCCAACCCCAAAGAAACACAGTGCCCAATAATGCTCAGATTACCACACAATTACACTCATCTCACGTTCTAGTGAAGTAATGCTCAAAGTTCTCCAAGCCAGGTTTCATTAATACATGAACCGTGAACTTCCAGATGTTCAAACTAGTTTTAGAAAATGCAGAGGAACCAGAGATCCAAATGCCAACAATCTTGCATCATTGAAAAAGCAAGAACGTTCCAGAAAATTAAAAACAAACAAACCAAAAAACACCTATTTCTGCTTTATTGACTATGCCAAAGCTTGAATTGTGTGGATCACTAGAAACTGTGGAAGATTCTGAAAGAGATGGAAATACCAGACCACCTGGCCTGCCTCTGGAGAAACCTATATGCAAGTCAGGAAGCAACAATTAGAAATGGACATGGAACAACAGGTGGGTTCCAAATAGAAAGAGGAGGATGTCAAGGTTGTATATTGCCACCCTGCTTATTTGACATGAATGCAGAGTACATCATGAGAAACTCTAGGCTGGAAGAAGCAGAAGCTGGAGTCCAGATTGCCAGGAGAAATGTCAATAACCTCAGATATGCAGATAATACCACACTTATGGCAGAAAATGAAGAGGAAGTGTCAAGCCTCTTGATGAAAGTGAAACAGGAAAGTGAAAAACTGGGCTTAAAGCACAACATTCTGCAACGAAGATCATGGCATCTGGTCCCATCACATCATGGGAAATAGATGGGGAAACAGTGGAAACTATGTCAGGCTTTATTTTTGGAGCTCCAGAATCACTGCAGATGGTGATTGTAGCCATGAAATTAAAAGACATTTACTCCTTGGAGGGAAAGTTATGTCCAACTTAGATCTCATTTTAAAAAGCAGAGACATTACTTTGCCAACGAAAATCCATCTAGTCAAGGCTATGTTTTTTCCAGTGGTCATATATTGATATGAGAGTTGGACTGTGAAGAAAGCTGAGTACCAAAAAATTGATGCTTTTGAACTGTGGTGTTGGAGGAGACTCTTGAGAGTCCCTTGGACTGCAAGCAGATCCCACCAGTCCATCCTTAAGGAGACCAGTCTTGGGTGTTCTTTGGAAAGACTGATGCTAAAGCTGAAATTCCAGTATTTTGGCCACCTCACGTGTAGAGTTGACACATAAAAATCTCTGATGATGGGAGGGATTTGGATCAGGAGGAGAAGGGAATGACAGAGGAAGAGATGGCTGGATGGCATCATCGTCTCGATGAACTTATGTTTGCCTGAACTCCAGGAGTTAGTAATGGACAGGGAGGCCTGGTGTGGTGTGATTCATGGGGTGACAAAGATTCGGACACGGGCCTGTGACTGAAATGAAATGAGTAAATTAACTGTTTTGTTGTTGTTGTTGTTGTTGAGCATGTCATTGGTAATATATGAAAGGAACAAGTGTAATACATACATACATACCCGTTCAAGTGATATTTCATGTGTTACGTCACTACATTCCTGTCTGACACTCTGTATCACACAGACTGTCACCATAATGTATCCTCAATGCATGGGATTCTCAAGGTGAAAAAGTAGGAATGGGTTGCCATCCTTAGTTCCAGGAGATCTTCCCAACTCAGATTGAACCTGCCTGTCTTATGACCTCTATGTTAGAAGACAGGTTCCTTAGTACTAATACTACCTGGGCAACCATTAGCTTATATATGGCTACACATATACATGCATATGTATATGTTGAAAGTTTGGGTATATAATTTTGCTGTCTACAGGTAGCAGTATATATTTTGCAGGAGGTATATAACTGCAGGTATGTCCTTTTGCAGGATCTAATGATTTGCTAAAAGTGGTTTCACTTACATTCATGTCAGAGAATTATATAATTTCCCTTGTGACTTACCCTTTGAAATATTGGTTCTTTAGGAATATCTTGTATAATTTTTCATACATTGACAAATTTGCAAACACATATCCCATTTTTAAATTTTAGCTTCACATCTTGGTTTTCAGAGAATATACTTGGTATTATGTAAAATACTAAGACTTGTTTTATGCCTTAATGTGAAGCATATTTTTGAGAATATTTCAAAGAAAGTTCAGGTACAATTGAAAATATGACATACACACACACACACACACACACACACACACACAGTATGTGTTTATATGCCTATTTGAACATATCAGTGTAGGTACATAATTTTAAATATATATATATATATATATATATATTTTTTTTTTAACCCTTCTTTGATCTTGAAGTGTTTTGGGTCATGTTCCTCAGATTTATAGTTTGCTTTCAGTCTCCTGTCTTTTGGGGATTTATACTAAACCTGTATTAGGTATTTTCACATTACTTTAGGTCCTCTGACTCTGATGCTGGGAGGGATTGGAGGCAGGAGGAGAATGGGGTGACAGATGATAAGATGGATGGATGGCATCACCGACTCGATGAACGTGAGAGATGGTGATGGACAGGGAGGCCTGGCGTGCTGCGATTCATGGGGTCGCAAAGAGTTGGACATGACTGAGCGACTGAATTGAACTGAACTGAACTAATGTCCTATTCAGGCAGAAGCCCACAGTCAACTTCTTTGAGAGTGTAAGAATCTTTCTAGAGACAGTATCTTTCTGAGGTTGTAGAGAATAGAGCACACTGTGAACCAAGAAATTTGCCAGCCATATCAGTAAACAAATGATGCTGCAGGCATCAAGTCATAAGCCCTTGAATCTATCCATAAACGTAAAACCTGGGGGAACTCTTGATGAAATCAGTTTGCCCACTATCAAGTCCTTAGTTACTGCACTTGAAGCTGGCGTGGCCTGAAGAACTGACTTGAGACAGAAAGAATAGATACTAGCCCTAGTTAAGGTGATTATCAAAGGAATTATTTCAAGGAGCCCAGATTCTTGCATCTACCATAGGTAGAAAATATTTAAATCCATTCACTTGAGGTGTCCAGTTTTTCTTTCGTTAACCATAATATTCAGACATTCTCCATACCTGATCATTGTACCAAAATTTCTGTAAAACTTGGATCCTCCTATCCTTCGTTAGAGCAGTCTTTTTGCGATACTTGAGAAGTCGCTTCTCATGATTAAATCCTTCTTAGAATGAAAGGCTTGATGAAGAAAACATAATTCTCCACTTTTGAGCTATGCATTTTTCCCATTAGGTAGCACACATTCTAGAACTGCAATATAAGGGATTCTTGTGCAGCACCTCACTGTTAACTTATGTTTACTAATTCCTACTTCCCAAAGTTTTGAAAGTCAAAGGTCAGCTATTACTTGGGGCTGGTGCACTGGGACGACCCAGAGGGATGGTATGGGGAGGGAGGTGGGAGGAGGGTTCAGGATGGGGAATACATGTATACCTGTGGTGGGTTCATTTTGATATATGGCAAAGCCAATACAATATTGTAAAGTTAAAAAATAAAATTAAATTTAAAAAAATAAAATTAAACTTGAGGGGATTCATGGTTTCATAAACCGGTGACATCAGTTTATGAAAATATATAACCATATATGTTTACTTTACTTTTAGAAAGCCGTTCTTTACTTTTGGAAACAATGGAAAATTAGGGAAGTGAAGGGACACAAGTATAGAGTCTGAATTTATTCTGCCCAACATAGCTCTGCATTTAAGTTTGTCTTTTTTTTTTTTTTGCTTTTTCTTTGCCTATACATACTAAAGCCATCCTGGGTACACATTTTAATTGACATGCAGTGATGCTTTACTTGTCACTAGCACAAATTAGACAAAGACTGATTTTCTTTCCTTACAATGTTGTGTTAGTGTCTGCTGCCCAGCAAAATAAATCAGTTATTAGTAAATACAGGTGAGCCTCCCTTTTGAGCAGTCCTCCGATCTCCCACTTGGGCCTCCTCTCCTACTCCAAAACCAATTCCACTAGAGCACTGCATAGCAATAGCTATCTACTACATACTTGGTATGTCCTTCCTGCACTGTGTCCACAAGTCTGTTTTCCATGACTGCATCTCTTCCTACACTCCAAATGGTTTACTCAGCATCTGTTTTCTGGATTCCACTTAAATGCATTAATATGCACACACATATATTTATTACTTCTTTATTTGGTTGCCACAAACCTCAATCGCTCTGTGTGGAATTCAATTCCATGACCAGGGATCAAACCTGGGACCCCTGCATAGGGATCATGGTGTCTTAGCCACTGACCAACAGGGCATTCCCCTGTTGTTGTGTTTTCTTTAAATGATGGCCATTTGGAATGGTGTGAGGTGATATGTTGTTGTACTTTTGATCTGTGTGCCTTTGTTAAGTTGAGGTCGTTTTTTCTATGTTCAGTTTTTGAAGAGCTTCTATCACAAACACTTGTTGAATTATTTCAAAAACTTTCACCAACTATTGAGGTAATCATATGGTTTTAAACCTTGACTATACATTGATATGCAACTATTGAAGAATGTTTCCATATCTTGAATAAACCCCACACTTAATTATGGTGTCCAATCCTTTTATGGTATTGGTGGAATTTTTTGCTCATATTTTGGTAAGGATGTTTGCCTCTGTTCATCTATGAGATATTAGTCTCTAACTTTCTTTTTCTGTGTTATCTCGGGGTTGATATCAGGGTGATGGTGAACTTGTAAGATGACTTCTGGGTTTTCCTTCCACTCTAGAGTTTTGGAAGCGTTTCAGAAGTGCATGTGCCAGCAGTTCTCTGACTGGTTCATAAAATTTCCCTGTGAAGCTTTCTGGAGTTTAAGTTTGCCAACTGGAAATTTTTTCATCACAGTTTCAATCTTAGTGCTTGTAATTGCTCTGTTCATATTTTCTGTTTTTTTTTTTTTTTTTTTTTCAGCTAAAAAAAATTTAGCTGAATTTCTTAGTATTTGTCCATGGCTCAAATTCTAAATTTTATTGACTTATAGTTGTTTGCTGTAGTCCCTTATGACTCTTTGTTATTTCTGTTATATCAGTCATAATGTCATCCTTTGTCATGTCAAATTGATGGATTTGTTGTCCTCTTTGTCTTGATAAGTCTGTATCATGATTTGTCTATTTTACTTCTCCTCTCCAAGAGACCCTTTTTAGTGATACTGATTTTGGCTATTGTTTTTATCATTTCTTTTTTTTAAATTTCTGCTTTGATTTTTATCATTTTTTCCCCTTCTATTCACTTTGGGGAATTTTGCCTGATTTTTCTTCTTTCTCTAAATGCTTTAGATTGTAGGTTATGTTGATTATTTGAGATGTGTAGAATTTATCAACTTCACTCTTTTACTGCTTTAGCATGCTCCATAACTTTTGGATAATCATGTTTTAAATATTATTTTCTTTTAAGATTTTTCTTTCATTTTCTCTCACATTTCATGAGTGATCTCTTGGCCATGTACAGGTGTATTTATTCATCTACATGGATTCATGTTTCTCACAGTCCTCACCTGCAAATTCTGCTATGTAAATCAAAACATTGTGGTTAAAAAAAAAAAAGATTAATACCATTACCACTATCTCAAATTTATCAAGGCTTGATTTGAGATCCATTTTGTGATATATCTTGAAGATATTTTATTTTCACTTTAGAAAAAATGTGTATTCTGCTCTGCTTCAGTGAAATGTACTATACGTATCAATTTACTTTGTCTGGTCTTGTGTGCCTTTGAACACTTGTGTTTCATTTTAAACTTTATTTCTAAATTGGAGGATAGTTTCTTTCCAGTGTTGTGTTGGCTTCTGCTGTACAACAGTGTGTATTAGCATATAGGAGGCCAAAGTCTTTTTGTGTGTGTGTGTTGTTGATTGTCTGTTACTTATTCATTTTTCTAGTCCCTATAGAAATGTTTATCGTCTTTTCCCCATTCCGTTTCTAGAATGTTTTATCACCTTTACTACCACAACATCCAAGTTATTTTCAAGGAGCCTGCCTACTTTTTCTTTCATTATGTTTTGAGTTTTTACCACATTCCTTTGCCTACAACATATTTCTCTGGCTTCACATTTCCCTACTGCGTTCCTCATCATTTCTTCCCAAACTTCTGCGTAATAGTTATTGCTCCTCGTCTCCACTCCAAGTTGATAAAATTAGTTGAGTGTCTAGTGTGGGCTTTGCAGTTGGAGAGACTGACAACTATGTTCTTGAATCTGCAGTTGAGTCTTCCGTCTCTAATGGTGATACCATATCTGTTCATGTCATTTGTAGATGTCTATAGAATTAGTCTGACATTAGGCAGTCTATTTGCTGAAGATTGGTTGCGTTTTTCTGTCTTGCTTGTTGTGTAGTGTGAGGCATCAGCCCTGGGTTGTGTAGGCAGTTGGGTGCAGTACATCTGAGATTAAGAAAGAGGCCTTCAACGAGACTGTCACCAGTTAATAATCAGTGTAGACAGGAATTCTGTAGTGTCCCATGATCCTGGTCTCAGTGTGAAAGGTTGTAATGGAATGCAAAGAGCTGGGATTCTTGGCCTCCAGAGGAGAGGAATTCAATCTGGGGCCAGAGATAAGGCTGGATCACTCAGAGCTTTGTATAATAAAATTTTATTAAAATATCAATGAGATAGAGAAAACTTCTCATATAGGCATCAGAATGGGGCAGAAAGAGTACCCTCCTGCTAGTCTTCAGCTGGATATTATATAGTCACTAGTAGTCTGTTAATGAAAGAAAGGAATGTTTTAAAACTCAGAGTGGTACCAGGCCCCCTCACACATAAGATGCATTTTGGGATAATCTTGGCATCAGATGATTCATCCAGGGCCATAAAATGATTGTCTTGAAGAAGGATAGATTACCATACAAATGATTCATTTACATAGATTAGGGAAATACTATCTGAGTATGACATACTGGTTTGTCAAGTAGGTTCTGAGCCATTAGGAGGAACTGACTTAAGAACAGAGTTTGGGGTAAAAGCATAGTACATTAGCATAGTTTAAGACAAACATTTCCATAAGAAAAATGCATTGGTTATCTCAAGGTTTGAGAATAGTTAACTTCAGATGAAACCAGGTGTCATTCTGGCAATATAACATTTTAAGAGAAACCTCCTTTTAAATTTGTATAAAGACAGAAAAAAAAAATATTGCTAGTTTGTTTCCTCCTGCTACTTAAGAGAGATAAAAATGTCTGATACTTTCAGGCCAAATCCTTCATTTGGAGACCCCAGCCTTCCTGCCTGTTACCCTCTCAGATGATGACAGCAGAAAATATCAGGCCCAACTTATGCCCAGAGAACTACCATACCATAGTGATAGATTGAGGAGATTAAAAAAGTAACATAGATAAATGGTAAATAAATAAGTAAAAGGTGCCACAAGCAATAAACACTACAGAGAAGACAACAGATTCATAATGAGAGCCAATCAAGTAAATCTCAAGGCAAAAAACACCACCAGAGTAGAGTGCCAACTGAAAAATAAAGAAAGCAAATCTGACAAGAAGAGCAGGACAGCCCCCACAGAATAACAGGAAACCACAGTTAATATAGAAATGCATACCCATGTTAAAGAATGAAGTGATGCAACAGCAACTAAAGGCACAGAAAATAGGAAACCAAAGTAAAAGTAGAAATAGCTATACAAAAAATAAAAATATAGTTGAAATAATCTTCAAGATCAAATCAATGTGTAGTAACAAAGAAGCATACAACTGAGAAAAATAGTGCACAAACAACACAACAATTCAATGCATCAAAAGAATAATACATATTTCCTTGTGTCTCATCTGTGAGTGTCCTAGTGCTGAACATGGGCCAGAGGACAATTACACCTCTTTGGGAAGTTCTCCAAAGATGGAGAGAACTGGATTCTGGATATCTCTAAGGGCACCTCAGACTCAAAACTGCTATAATTCCTGTGCGTTCTTATAGCTGCCTGAGCCTGGGCATTTTTTTTTTTTTTTTACCTCTTCTCGGCTTTGGATGTAATCCGTAGACACAGGGTCTGCATCATTAATCCTGTGTATTTAATCTGCAGCATGCACAACTGGATGGAAGATTCATAATCCTCTTTCTTAATGGCTCTGTCCCTGGGCCTCAGGTGTAAATTTCATCCTTGCTCACATGTGGTCACCAAATGTGTCTGACTTGAGACACTTGTGGTGCACTGGGGTCTGCCATGATGAGCACAGAAGGTTAAGGTACAGCTGCTTGGAATTCTGGAAACATGGTGGTGCTAGTTATGAATAGGAGCCAGCAGCCATAGGCAGAAGAGGTTTTGCCTGAATGGGATCCTTTTCTAGCCTGTGTTTGCAGGAGCATGAGTGGTACTTCTGCTGGTCTTTCTCTATTGCCTTATAGTAGGTGTTAACAGGTGGGAAGGTGAGGCGCTACCAAGGTATCTCTGCCTCCTGAGTGTGACACAGTACAGTCGCTTTGGCAGTTTGGGAATTCTCAAAAGGTATTCCCTGCTACACAACGACTTGTACCTGCTCCGTCAGGCCATTTCCACATAGTCAACAGCAGTCCTCTCCCAGGATCCCTCTAAATCCCTTCTTAATTCCTTTTCACTCAGGTATGTCTGGAACCCACATGGGACACTCTGGTGAGCAGGGCATTCTGCTATTTGATGCTGTGGGAGAACTATTGCCCTTGCAGAAGTATTATTTGTGATCCATTTATTGAGAGAGTTGCATTTCACATCTGCCTACATTTCTGCCTTCTTGGAACTTCTCAGTTTTTCCTGGAAAGCTCAATTATTATTTTTTCCTTGACAGAAAAACATGAAACATTAGTTGCCATGAATCAATCTGTTTGATGGGACATTGCTTACGTACACACGTAACTGGTACTACTTTGACTTTCAATATGCAATCAAGCATATTGTGTTGTCTTTTTTTCTTTCCCCCTTGGAAATTTCTCTTAATGAGGAATTGTCATCAGCATGAAGAAATGCAGAACTTTCCACATAAAATATAATAGCAAAATTGGGCTCAAAAAGGCAGCACTTGAATATCTCTAGCTATTTTTTGAACGTTCCTGACATTTTCCCAGCGTACAAATGTCTAACTTCAGATCTCAAAGCGCAATTCCATTCAGTAGATATCAAAGGTGAGACTTCCATGGGCATAATTTAATTATTGTATAATAAGACGGCAAGTTCATAGGAAATTACCAGTTGGTACTTGACTACTTGAAAAAAGAGAGAAAACGACAGCAATGACCAAAAAATAAAATTGAAAAAAAAAACAAAACAAAACAGGAATGTGTAGTTAGTTATTTAATTATAAGAGGTACACATGAATTGATGTTTGTATCACAGAATAAGCAAGGAGATAGCATACAATCATCTATATCTGCTTAACTGTCTCTGCTAATGACTTGGACACTGTGGATCACACACAAACCAAAAAAAAGAAATAAAGAAAGAAAGAAACATAATTTTGTAAAATTCTTAGAGATAAGAATACAAGAATACCTTATATGTCTCCTGGGAATCGTGTATGCTAGTAAAGGTGCAGCAGTTAGAATTGGACAGGGGACAATGAACTAATTCAAAATTGGGAAAGGAACAAGTCAAAGCTATATATTGTTGTCCTGATTATTTAACTTCTGTGCAGAGAACACCATGAAAAAATAAAAATCTAGATGAATCTCAAGTTAGAAACCGAATTTATGTGGGAGATATGAATAACCTTAGTTATCCCAGTGACAACACCAAAATGACAGAAGAAATATAATAATTAAGGTGCCTCTTGATGAAAGTATTATCTGTTTCAAATATAGACATCTGAAATGAGATAGTCCTACATACAAGATGAAATTCTCAGTTTCACATATGAAAACCTAGATAAAGATTTCAGGGTGTGAAACATGAAATTCTCCATTATTCACATATACAAATCTGGAGAAAGATTTTCCAACATAAAGTACGAATTCTCTGTACATCATACATGAATGTACGGACACGAAATATTCTGCAGAAAATGTGGAATTTTTTTACATTAGAGTTATGAAAATATGGATGCAGATTCTTTGACAGGAAATACAAAAATGTCTGTTTCACATATCCACACATGGTCACATGATAAATGAATTTTTTCATATTTGTCATTTGAAAATATTTGTGAGGTCTTTCCTTCATGAAATATTGAATACTGTCTATTTCACATTTGAAAAACCTGTGTTAATTTTCCTACAAGAAATATAGAATTTTCCCACAGATTTTCATGCTTGGGCTCTGAAATTCTCTATCTTTTCATCAAGAATGTTTGGAAGGTATTCTGATATGAGATTCGGAATTCTGTGTATTTCCCATTTGACAATCTGGGGAGAAATGTTCTCATATGAAATATAAATTCTCAATTGTTCACATGTGAAATATTTTCCAGATTTGTACACATGAAAGAGAATTTCCCGTCATTCAGAAATTAAGATCTGAGCTAAACCGCAAACATCAAACAGCTATATTTCATGTATATCCTGAATACCATATAGAGTTTTCTGTATTTCTTTGATAAAAATCTGGGTGAAGATTTCCCTATAAGAAATAGGGAATAATATATTTTACACATGTAAAATCAAAACCCTTATGATTAGACAGTGGAATTGATAAATAGATGCAGGGGATTCTATCTGACAGATGAGTGCCTGAAGACCTATGGATGGAGGTTAGTGATATCGTATAGGAAAAAGTGATCAAGACCATCCACATGAAAAAGAAATGAAAAATGGTAAAGTTACGAGGCCTCACAAAGAGCTGAGAAGAGGAGCGAAGCTAAACAAAAAGGGGAAAAAGGAAACAATAACCCTGTATCAGATCAGATCAGATCAGTCACTCAGTCGTGTCCGACTCTTTGTGACCCCATGAATTGTAGCATGGCAGGCCTCTCTGTCCACCACCAATTCCCGGAGTTCACTGAGAGGAGACAGCAAAAGAGACACAGATGTATATAACTGTCTTTTGGACTCTGTGGGAGAGGGAGAGGGTGGGATGATTTGGGAGAATGGCATTGAAACATGTATAATATCATATATGAAATGAGTCACCAGTCCAGGTTCCATGCACAATACTGGATGCTTGGGGCTGGTGCACTGGGATGACCCAGAGGGATGGTATGGGGATGGAGGAGGGAGGAGGTTTCAGGATGGGGAACACATGTATACCTGTGGAAGATTCATTTTGATATATGGCAAAACTAATATGATATTGTAAAATTAAAAAATAAAATAAAATAAAGCAAACCTTAGAGGGAAAAATGAACATTCACAGTGTTGTGTAACTATTGACACTATTTCTGGAATGTTTTCATCATTCTTCCTGCCAGCCATGTTAAAGGACAATTTTGCAACACCTATAAATGTTTTTATTTTATTTTAAAATGCAAAATATTTTGATTCATTGTTTTAATCAATTTGGAACATGTGTTCAAATAGAAAATAAATGTTAACTGCTTCCTCTCAATCTGTATTTATATAATAATAAATCTGGATAGCACATAAAAAGAAAAGAAAAGAAAATTATACACATTTGGATGAAGATCCCCAAAGAATTGCAAGGAGAGGTAAAACCACCCTCAGTTATCAATGTCAATAAATAAAGCAAATCAATAGAACTGGAAAGTCTACTGATCTCTTCAAGAAAATCACAGATACCAAGGGAAAATGTCATGCAATCATGGGCACAATAAAGGACAGAAATGGTATGGATGTAGCCAAAACAGAAACTATTAAGAAGAGGTGGGAAGAATACATGGATGAAATGTGCACAAAAGATCTTCATGACCCAGTTAAGCACGATGGTGTGATCGTTCACCTGAGGACCCGATGTCCTGGAATGTGAAGTCTAGTGGGACTTAGGAAGCATAACGACAAACAAAGCTTGTGGAGGTGATGGAATTCAGTTGAGATATTTCAAATTCTAAAAGATGATGATATGAGTGTGCTGCCCTCCATATGCCAGCAAATTTGGGAGACTCAGCAGTGGCCAGAGGACTGGAAATGGTCAGTTTTCATTCCAACCACAAAGAAAGGCAATCCAAAGAATGTCCAAACTACCACTTAATTGCACATGTCTGACACACTTGCCCAGAACTGCTCAGAATTCCCCAAGCCAGGCTTCAACAGAATGTGAACCATGAGCTCCCAGATGTTCAAGCTGGATTTATAAAGGGCAGAGGAACCCGAGATTCAATTGTCAACACCCGTTGGGTCCTCCAAAAGGCAAGAGAACTCCAGGAAAGCAGCTACTCTTATTTGACTATGCCAAAGACTTTGACTGACACAACAAAACGACACACACACAAAAAGTCACATCAAAACGTGGAATATTCTTCCAAACATCGGAATACATGCCTCCTGAGAATTCTTACATCCATGTAAATAAAATAAATATTTATCAACTTGGAAAATTTTCTCAGTCAATAGGAAAGGTGAATTATGATAGTAGTGCAGGTTATAGAATGTTGTTGAGTAATGTGTAGAGCATTTGATTGGTTATTACATTTCTTTATTGATAATTCAGTAAGCACTTAAAATGTGTCATTTTCAGGCTCTATGTTTCAGCTGTTGTGAAAGATACATAAAGAGGGTAGACCCAAAACACATTGAAGATATCTGTACTCTCCTTCGTAGGAGGGCAAACAGTAGTTCCTTCCAACCGCAAGAAATAGTTGAGACAAAGTTGTTAGAAGGGGCTTAGCATAAGGTAAGGTAAGGTTAGGTAAGTCACTTCAGTTGTGTTTGACTCTAGGCGACCCCATAGATGGCAGCCCAACAGGCCCCCACATCCCTGGGATTCTCCAGCCAAGAACACTGGAGTGGGTTGCCATTTTCTTCTCCAATGCATGAAAGTGAAAAGTGAAAGTGAAGTCGCTGAGTCGTGTCCGACTCTTAGCGACCCCATGGACTGCAGCCTACCTGGCTCCTCTGACCATAGGATTTTCCAGGCAAGAGTACTGGAGCGTGGTGTCATTGCCCTCTCCGAGGGCTTAGCATGACTGAAAATAATTTGTGATTGTAGCTTCAGAAGAGAAAGATAATGAAATGACTAAAGAAAACAGATATCATGTCTTCCAAGAACTTTGTAACCATGCTGATGTGCTGCAGTAATGACCAGGAATTTATTCTGTCTCTATGGGGACAGATAAGCAACATCTAAACATGCATTTGAAATTATAGGGTGGAATCTTGGTGTCAGGAAATAGAGACATGGCTTAAGGACAGCAGCGCAAAAATGACCCTATAGAATACCACTTGTAAAGTACATAACTTGTGCTGACCATGGGCCAGTCACTGATTATATCATGCTATCTTTTCTATCACAGTGATGGTATAATTGTGATCATGATTTTGGGTGTACTACAATATCTATATTTTCAGGGACAAAATTAATTTCTATAATGAAAACAATCTGCTGTCTAATCTTTAAGACTCTACCAGTAACTAATAGAATATAATATGTGAATGTGCTGAAGATCATACTGTGTATTTTTATTTATCTAATTTTATTTGCATCTCTTTCTTCACCCATACCATCCTAATTTAGACACCCCTTCATTTCAGCAGGGATGATTTCAGAAATCACTTTACATCCATTACCTCTTTTCCCTTGCTTCTCATTTTCTTGCTTACAAATATTATATCAGGTGTCATTTACCTAGGATGCATAACGAATGCTTTCTTGAACTGAAGAGTTTGGAATACCATGCAGTAAAATAGTAAACCAATGAACTAAAGCCTCATTTTCTCTTCTTTGTTTAAAAATTGAAAATGAAACTATGAAGATGAACATGTAAATTTATTGTTCAAATACAGGAATGGTAGGTATTTGTTGACATCTCCCAAAGTAACGTTCAATCTTCCTTAGGCTCCATAATCTGACACGTATTTGGTAGGTCAGTTTTAATTAGCATGGTTTCCATATAATGGTGATTGTTGATGAGTTGACTTGAAAGAGAGGAAGCAGATGTGTAAGTGCTTGTTGGCACTGAGAACCACGAGTTGCCTGTCTCTTGCAGGTTAGGAAAAGGATTGTCATGGCCTGACATATCGCTATGCCTGACTGGAAATTTAGAAGGCTCCACCATCAGTCCAGAATAAGTGCTCTGTAATGGGGATACAATGTGGTTCTGAGAAGTAGATGTAGTTGTAGTAGCAAAGTCCTCAATGGGGCCATTTACTTGAGTGTAGCTGCTATGTGAATGCCAATTAAAAATGCTCAACTTTTTTAAAACAGCAGGTTGATTTACCAAAATCTGTTCTGTTTGTCTAACCGATATTGGTGATGGGTGGTTAGGTAAGTCACATGGAGATAGGGCATTTGTATTAGTGACAATCTGCATGGTATGAGGCTTTTGTATGAAAGGCACAGGTAAACGTGTGGAGGCTGAAAATGCGCTCTCTCTACTAATTTCTGGAATAAATTCAGAGTTACGATCATCTTCGTTGACACTTGCTTTAACATGCTTCTTGTTATCTTGCACTAATGAAGATATTTGAGACACATTATTAATCCCAACTCTTCTTTCTCTTCTTTGCACTCTTAATAAAAGTTGAGGATGACCTCTTTTGAAATTTGGATTATAGTAGGTCTGTAACTAAAATCAAAGGATTACATTATTTAGTTTCTTTATAAACCAAGGTAAAACTGACAAGCAAAGCTAAGTTATAAAAATGTATTCCTTTAATGAAACCAACTAAATAGCATCAAATAAAACACCTCCATTACTAGTTTAACAGGTAACATGTTAGAAAGAATATGATCCTCAATGAAAAATATATTTTATATATACAGTAAATACCACTTTAAGTTGCTTCAGGACTTATATCTGGTTTCACAGTGCTAGGAAAGTTTGTCAAACATCCAATATTTTAACATATCCAGCTGTTCTCAACTTCAAAAAATAAAACTTTTTAACAATTTGTTAGCTCAAGTTTAAATTCGGTTTAGCTACATATGTAAATGCGCTTTCTAGGTCACATGATTTCATCTTACGTATTGCCAATAAGTGAAAATGTTGGAATACCTTACTCAAAAGAGAGATGTTGTTTTCTTCTTCCAGAAAGACAGGTAGTGAAGCAGATCTTTGAAAAGTTTGTCGCTTTTTACTAAATCCATAAAGGTTAAGCTGTCGAATTAAACTCTTCATACTCTTGGTTTCAAATATTCTGAAAGGTGCCTTTCTTTCCAAGACTTCTTTCTTAAAGAGTTCTTCGTGGATCACTATACATGTGCCTCTCTCATCCCACCAAATAGATTCAAACTGATCACTTTCAACTATATTCCAAAGTTTTTGTGGAAAGGTGAGTGAAAGAAAATTAGTCACCTCATCTGTTTCAGATACAGAATATTTGTAGCATGGCCTTTTTATCACAAGATCCTCAGACAAAGCCTGAAAAGCATATTCTTCAATCATAGATCTCAAAACTGAGTCCCTAGTAAGTGTATAATCATACAAAGATCTAATGGAGGTTTCTGAATCAGTTGATTCATCCTTAGGAGGCCCATCTTGAATTTCTGAAGGTATATGTGCCATCTCAGAGAAATCTTTCTTCAGATCCTTTACTCATTTGTCTGATTTTACTGACCACTACTTCAAAAATTGCTTGGCTGGCCAACAGAGAGAAACTCTCTAGACCATCGCAGAGGTCCTCAAAGTCAAAAGGCTGTGACATCACAAAATCACTTGTCTCCTAGCAATCAAAGGGTAGCTGTGACATCACAAAATCACTGGTCTCCTAGCCATTGAAAGGTGATGTTCAGCTAGGCTTTACTTCAGCATCAACTTAAAAATACAGCCTGCTTACAGAAATAGTAACCAAAACCATGAAGCATGCAAAATCTCATTCCTAAACAATTTTTACACAGAAAAATCACATCAATAAATCTACTTGGTTTCTGAAATAAAAGTGATTTATCACCCTTCTATACACACATTTTTCATATTCAGTACTGTTACCCAAGCAAAATTGGTCTACTGGCCTCTGCAATAAAATCTTTTAACTGTCTGGTTTCAACTACTCTGTGGTCTCTGTACTTAACTTTCAGGCTGGCTGGGGCTTTGGCATCTCTAAAACTGTTCATAGGATAATGCTCAGGATGTTATTGATGGCCCTTGAGGAGGAACTAAAGACCCTTGAATTTGACTAATGGCTAAATCATTATTATTCTCTATCACTTGATTATTATCCTTAGATTCTGTCTTTTCTAGCCTCACTGTTTAAAATTACTTTTTTTTATTGTTTTGTGTGTATTTTATTTTATTATTTTTTATTTGATTTTTTAACTTTACAATATTGTCCTGGTTTTGCCATACATCAACATGAATCTGCCACAGGTATACATGTGTTCCCCATCCTGAAACCTCCTCCCTCCTCCCTCCCCATACCATCCCTCTGGGTCGTCCCAGCACACCAGCCCCAAACATCCAGTATCGTGCATCGAACCTGAACTGGTGACTCGTTCATACATGATATTATACATGCTTCAATGTCATTCTACCAAATCATCTCACCCTCTACCTCTCCCAAGAGTCCAAAAGACTGTTCTATACATCAGTGTCTCTTTTGCTGTCTCATATACAGAGTTATTGTTACCATCTTTTAAATTCCATATATATGTGTTAGTATACTGTATTGGTGTTTTTCTTTCTGGCTTACTTCACTCTGTAAAATAGGTTTCAGTTTCATCCACCTCATTAGAACTGATTGAAATTTATTCTTTTTAATGGCTGAGTAACACTCCATTGTATATATGCACCACAGCTTTCTCATTCATTCATCTGCTGATGGACATCTAGGTTGCTTCCATGTCCTGGCTACTAGAAACAGTGCTGCGATGAACATTGGGGTACACGTGTCTCTTTCAATTCTGGTTTTCTCAGTGTGTATGCCCAGCAGTGGGACTGCTGGATTATAAGGCAGTTCTATTTCCAGTTTTTTAAGGAATCTCCACACTGTTCTCCATAGTGGCTGTACTACTTTGCATTCCCAGCAACAGTGTAAGAGGGTTCCCTTTTCTCCACATCCTCTCCAACATTGATTGCTTGTGGACTTTTGGATCGCACCCATTCTGACTGGTGTGAAATTGAACACCAGGAGGTCTACAATCTCCTACCTCTTTCTCTCGGTTTTCATACTTTTCAGTCTTCAGAAGGGACTGCTTAGAACACGAAAGGAAATAAAGTGTTGGACTTAGAACTCAATCATAAATGTGACAGAAAATCTCAGTTGCAGGTTCGATTTCTTTTTCAGGTTTTCCAGCTCTTGGAGTGTTTCAATCAGCAACAACTTTGGCTATTTCCTGCTGAGATGGAGCCTGGAGTTGGAAATAATTCTGAAATCTAAGCTTGGCATCAATATTTTCTCTTATGAAAATATACTTCTATATTTTATATATGATATATATGTATATATAAGTCTATATCTGTCTATTTTTGTCAAAACTGGACAAAAATTTGAAAATTGGTAGATCTTTATTAAAAGCAGAGAGGTGAGTGATATAAAAGAGTCCTCATATTTTACATTCAGCCAAGAAAACATATTTTGAAGTATTTCTGCTTACATATATTCAACAACCGAGTCGACTTTTTAATCATTCTTCATTTGGGTTTTAATTTTTTTCCATTTCTATTAAATCTAACAGGAGTTAAAAGCCATTGCACCTTTTTTATACACACACTCATACACACAGGTGTATATATGTCAAAATATAATTTTATGCAACACTATTTAGGTGGCCAAACTCATTGCTTGCTCCCAAGATCTTAAATAAACTGTTTGGGAAGCCTTACATTACTTAATAATTTTCTGGCTGAACAATTCAGATCCTGTTGCTGAAAAGCTCTCCTTTAATCTCGCTCATCTTCCACAATTCTTTCTGTAATAAGAGGTAGGGCTCATACTTATGGGGACACCTTGAACGCATAAAATCACAACTCTCATTTACTTAGATATATTGTTCAAAGAACGCTGTTGCTCTCCTCACATTGGACACAACTTTATTTTATTTATTTTCAATATAAATATATGTATTTTAATTGGAGTCTAATTGCTTTACAATATTGTACTGGTTTTGCCATACATAAATATGAATCTGCCACAGGTATACATGTGTGCCACCTCCCTCCTCATATCATCCCTCCTGGTTATCCCAGTGCACCAGCCCCAAGCATCCTGTATCATGCATTGAACCTGGACTGCCAGTTTGGTGACCTATGTTATTATACATGTGTCAGTGCCATTCTCCCAAATCATACCACCCTAGCCGTCTCCCAGAGCTCAAAAGACTGTTTTATACATCTGTGTCTTTTTTGCATTCTCGCATACATGGTTATCATTATCATCTTTCTAAATTCCACATATATGTGTTAGTTTATTCTATTGGTGTTTTTCTTTCTGGCTAACTTCATTCTGTATAATAGGCTCCAGTTTCATCCACCCCATTAGAACTGACTGAAATGTATTCCTTTTAATGGCTGAGTAATACTCCATTATGTATATATCCCACAGCTTTCTTATCCATTCATCCACTAATGGACATCTAGGTTGCTTCCATGTCCTGGCTATTAGAAACAGTGCTGTGATGAACATCGGGGTACACATGTCTCTTTCAATTCTGGTTTCCTTGGTGTGTATGCACAGCAGTGGGATTGTTGTGTCTTATGGCAGTTCTATTTGAAGGTTGTTTTTTTTTTTTTTTAAAGAATCTAAACAGTGTTCTCCATAGTGGCTGTACTAGTTTGCATTCCCACCAACAGTGTAAGAGGGTTCCTTTTTCTCCACACCTTATCCAGCATTTATTGCTTGTAGACTTTTGGAGCACAACCAATCTGACTGGCATGAAAAGGTACCTCATTGTGGTTTTGATTTTCATTTCTCTGATAATGAGTGATGTTGAGCATCTTTTCATGTGTTTGTTAGCTATCTGTATGTCTTCTTTGAAGAAATGTCTGTTTAGTTCTTTGGCCAATTTTTTCATTGAGTCGTTTATTTTCCTGGAATTGAGCTTCAGGAGTTGCTTGTATATTTTTGACATTAATTCTTTGTCAGTTGCTTCAGTTCAGTTCAGTTGTTCAGTCATGTCCGACTCTTTGCGACCCCATGAATTGCAGCACAACAGGCCTCCCTATCCATCTCCAACTCCTGGAGTTCAACAAACTCACGTCCATCGACTCGGTGATGCCAACCACCATCTCATCCTCTCTCGTCCTCTTCTCCTCCTGACCTCAATCCCTCCCAGCATCAGAGTCTTTACCAGTGAGTCAAATCGTCACAGGAGGTGGCCAAAGTACTGGAGTTTCAGCTTTAGCATCATTCCTTCCAAGGAACACCCAGGACTAAACTCCTGTAGAATGGACTGGATGGATCTCTTACATCAAGAGTCTTTTCCAGCACTACAGTTCAAAAGCATCAATTCTTCCATGCTCAGCTTTCTTCACAGTCCTACTCTCACATCCATACATGACTACAGGAAAAACCATAGCCCTGACTAGATGGACCATTGTTGGCAACGTAATGTCTCTGCTTTTGAATATGCTATCAAGGTGGGTCACAACGTTCCTTCCAAGGAGTGTCTTTTAATTTCATGGCTGCAGACACCAACTGCAGTGATTTTGGAGCCCCCCAAAATAAAGTTTGACACTGTTTCCCCATCTATTTCCCATGACATGATGGGACCAGTTGCCATGATTTTCATTTTCTGAATGTTGAGCTTGAAGCCAACTTTTTCACTCTCCTCTTTCACTTTGATCAAGAGTCATTTTAGTTCCTCTTCACTTTCTGCCAGAAGGATGGTATCATCTGCATATCTGAGGTTATTGATATTTCTCTTGGCAATCTTGATTCCACCTTGTGCTTCCTCCAGCCCTGTGTTTCTCATGATGTACTCTGCATATAAGTTCAATAAGCAGGGTGACAATATACAGCCTAGACATACTCCTTTTCCTATTTGAAACCAGTATGTGTTCCATGTACAGTTCTAACTGTTGCTTCCTGACCTGCATATAGGTTTCTCAAGAGTCAGGTCAGGTGGTCTGGTATTCCCATCTCTTTCAGAATTTTCCACAGTTTATTGTGATCCACACACTCAAAGGCTTCCACATAGACAATAAAGCAGAAAGAGATGAATTTCTGGAACTCTTGCTTTTTCAATGATCCAGCAGATGTTGGCAACTTGATCTCTGGTTCCTCTGCCTTTTGTAAAACCAGCTTGAACATCTGGAAGTTCACAATTCACATATTGCTGAAGCCTGGCTTGGAGAATTTTGAGCATTTCTTTACTAGCATGTGAGATGAGTGCAATTGCATGGTGATGTGAGAATTCTTTGGCATTGCCTTTCTTTGGGATTGGAATGAAAACTGACCTTTTCGAGTCCTTTGGCCACTGCTGAGTTTTCCAAATATGCTGCCATATTGAGTGCAGCACTTTCACAGCATCATTAAAAGGGGCCAATAGCTCTAAATAGACATTTCTTTAAAGAAGACATATGGATGTCTAATAAACACATGAAATATGCTTAACATCATTCATCATTAGATAAATGAAAATTAAAATTGTAATGAGCAGTCATCTCACACTGTTCAGAGTGGCCATCACCAGAAATTCTACAATCAAGAAATCCTGGAAAGGCTGTGGAGAAAAGTTAACCCTAATACACTGTTGCCCGTAACACAAACTGGTACAACCTGTATTCAGAACAGTTTGGAGATTCCTTGAGAAACTTGGACTAGACCTGTCATATGACCCAGAAACCCCACTTCTTTGCATATACCCAGAGGGAATTAGGATGGAACATAACACATGTACCCCAATGTTTATTGAAATTGCCTTTACAATAGCTATGGCATGGAAGTAATCTAGATGCACATCAGCAGATGAATATATAAGGAAGTTGTGGTATATATACAAACGAAATATTACTCAGCTACAGAAAGGCATATATTTGTGTCACTTTTAATGAGGCAGTTCAACCTACAGCCTATTATTCAGAGTGAAAAAAGTTAGAGAGAGGCAAATATTGCACATTAATGCATATAAATTGGATTTAGGAAGACAGTAACAATAACCCTACCCACGTGGAGGCTAGTAAAGAAGACCCACATATAAATAACACTTAGACTGGGATGATTTGAGAACATAGCATTGGAACAGGTATATTACCATATATAAAAGAGATGATCAGTGCAAGTTCAGCATATGAAAGATGCACCCAACTCTTGTGCTGTGGAAGAACCCAGAATCATGGGGTAATAAGGAAGTTTTGAGTTGTGTTCAGGATAGGGAGATACATATTTTCATGTGGCTGGTTCATGTTGATCTATATGTCAAAAACCATCACAGTAATACATAGTAATTCTATTCCAATTAAATAAATCATTTTTGTAAAAAGAAATTAGAAGAAATTTTAAAAAATGCATTTAGAAGTAGCATGGACATAATCCAGAATACAACCTCAACAGTTGTTTTATACCTACTCAAGAAAGTGCTGTGATGAACATTGGGGCAGCACTGTTTATAATAGCCAGGACATGGAAGCAACCTAGGTGTCCATCAGCAGATGAATGGATAAGAAAGCTGTGGTACATATACACAATGGAGTATTACTCAGCCATTAGAAAGAATAAATTTCAATCAGTTCTAATGAGGTGGACGAAACTGGAGCCTATTATACAGAGTGAAGTAAGCCAGAAGGAAAAACACCAATACAGTATACTAATGCATATATATGGAATTTAGAAAGATGATAACAATAACCCTGTGTACGAGACAGCAAAAGAGACACTGATGTATAGAACAGTCTTATGGACTTTGTGGGAGAGGGAGAGGGTGGGAAGATTTGGGAGAATGGCATTGAAACATGTAAAATATCCTGTAAGAAATGAGATGCCAGTCCAGGTTTGATGCACGATACTGGATGCTTGTGGCTAGTGCACTGGGACGACCCAGAGGGATGGTATGGGGAGGGAGGAGGGAGGAGGGTTCAGGATGGGGAACACATGTATACCTGTAGTGGATTCATTTTGATATTTGGCAAAACTAATACAATTATGTAAAGTTTAAAAATAAAATAAAATTAAAAAAAAAAAAAAAGAAAGTGGACTTAGGGCCCTTCCCCCCAGCCCATGACCCGCCTCCGGCCCCCGCCCTCCAAGTCCAACCTCCTATCTGTTTAATAAGAAGGCGCCTGTGTCTGGCAGAGCTGGTGTGAGACGAAGAGTCAATCCTTCCCAGCCACCGGGATAATCAAGAGTTTGGCGGGACCTTCAAGCACACACCGAAATAGTGAGGAGCCAGATGAAAAGCACAGAGTCTGGCGCTGAAATGGATTAATAAGGAACTTAGTGATTTGGCCCGTGACCCTCCAGCACAATGTTCTGCAGGTCCAGTTGGGGATGATATGTTTCATTGGCAAGCCACAATTATGGGACCTAATGACAGCCCTTATCAAGGCGGTGTATTCTTTTTGACAATTCATTTTCCTACAGACTACCCCTTCAAACTACCTAAGGTTGCATTTACAACAAGAATTTATCATCCAAATTAACAGTAATGACAGCATTTGTCTCGATATTCTAAGATCACAGTGGTCTCCTGCTTTAATTATTTCTAAAGTTCTTTTATCCATTTGTTCACTGCTATGTGATCCAATCCCAGATGACCCCCTAGTACCAGAGATTGCACGGATGTATAAAACAGACAGAGATAAGTACAACAGAGTATCTCGGGAATGGACTCAGAAGTATGCCATGTGATGCTTAAAGTCAGACTAACCTGCATTATAGCTGGAATAAAATTTAAATTACTGTTTTTTTTTTTTCTTATCTGGCTGCTCCCCTATCAGACCTCATCTTTTTTAATTTTATTTTTTGTTTACCTCCCTCCATTCATTCACATGCTCATCTGAGAAGACTTAAGTTCTTCCAGCTTTGGACAATAACTGCTTTTAGAAACTGTAAAGTAGTTACAAGAGAACAGTTGCCCAAGATTCAAAATTTAAAAAAAAAAAAAAATGGAGCATGTGTATTATGTGGCCAATGTCTTCACTCTAACTTGCTTATGAGACTAAAACCATTCCTCACTGCTCTAACATGCTGAAGAATCATCTGAGAGGGATGGAGATGGATGCTGAGTTGTCACATCAAAGGAAGCAGCATTATTCTAACAGCGTCCATTCTTTTTTAAGCCTTCCACTGTTAGAGATTTGAGGTTACATGATATACTTTATGCTCATAACTGATATGGCTGGAGAATTGGTATTGAATTTATAGCATTAGCAGAACAGAAAATGTGATGTATTTTATGCATGTCAATAAAGGAATGACCTGTTCTTGTTCTACAGAGAATGGAAATTGGAAGTCAAACACCCTTTGTATTCCAAAATAGGGTCTCAAAACATTTTGTAATTTTCCTTTAAATTGTTAGGAGGCTTGGAGCTATTAGTTAATCTATCTTCCAATACACTGTTTAATATAGCACGGAATAAATGATGCAAGTTGTCAATGGATGAATGACCAACTAATAGCTCTGCTAGTAATTGATTTATTTTTCTTCATTAAAGTTGCATAAACCAAAAAACAAAACAATAAAGAAAGAAAGAAAGTGGACGTAGGAGGGGCAGACCATGTGTGCTGGTATAGAGGCTGAAAGTCAAAGAAGATAAGCTTGAGATTGCAACTATGTTTTTGCAGCATGACCTCAGTATCATAGTCTAAGTAGTGGAAGATGCATGTGGCAGAATGCAAGCTTAGTAGATCGGCATGCCTACTCTGGAACAGAGGTTCAGTAGGAGTTAAATGCATGCACTTGAGCGTCGTTTCAGGAGTGACGGTATATGTGTTTCAGAGTGAAGATAAATAGGTGCAGCAAAAGTGCTCTAAAATGTTGGGAAATACTTGTAAGAAGGCAGGTTCAGAGTGGAAGCTCAGTATTTGTGTGACTAATGTTATAGACTTAGACTTAAATTGAAGAAAGTAGAGAAGACCACTAGATGATTCAGTTCAGTTCAGTCGCTTAGTTGTGTCCGACTCTTTGTGACCCCATGAATCGCAGTATGCCAGGCCTTCCTGTCCATCACAAACTCCCGGAGTTCACTCAGACTTATGTCTATCGAGTCAGTGATGCCATTCAGCCATCTCATCATCTGTCGTCCCCTTCTCCTCCTGCCCCCAATCCCTCCCAGCATCAGAGTCTTTTCCAATGAGTCAGCTCTTCACATGAGGTGGCCAAAGTACTGGAGTTTCAGCTTCAGCATCATTCCCTCCAAAGAAATCCCAGGGCTGATCTCACTCAGAATGGATTGGTTGGATCTCCTTGTAGTCCAAGGGATTTTCAAGAGTCTTCTCCAACACCAGAGTTCAAAAGCATCCATTCTTTGGTGCTCAGCCTTCTTCACAGTCCAAGTCTCACATCCATACATGACTACTGGAAAAAGCATAGCCTTGACTAGATGGACCTTTGTTGGCAAAGTAATATCTCTGCTTTTGAATATGCTATCAAGTTTGGTCATAACTTTCCTTCCAAGGAGTAAGCATCTTTTAATTTCATGGCTGCAATCACCCTCTGCAGTGATTTTGGAGCCCCCCCCCCCCCCCCCAAATAAAGTCTGACACTCTTTCCATAGTTTCCCCATCTATTTCCCATGAAGTGATGGGACTGGAGGCCATGATCTTTTTTTTTTTTTTTTTTTTTCTTTGAATGTTGAGCTTTAAGCAAACTTTTTCACTCTCTACTTATGATTCAGGTATGACCTAAATCAGATCCCTTATGATTATATAGTGGACATGACAAAAGATTTAAGGGAATAGATTTGATAGAGTGCCTGAAGAACTACAGATGGAGGTTCATGAAATTGTACAGGAGGCAGTGACCAAGAACATCCCCAAGAAAAGTAATGCCAAAAGGCGAAATGGTTGTCTGAGGAGGCCTTACAAATAGTTAAGTAAAGAAGAGAAGCAAAAGGCAAAGGAGAAAAGGGAAGATATACCCATATGACTGCAGATTACCAAAGAATAGCAAGGAGAGATAAAAAAAGCCTTCCTCAGTGATCAATGCAAAGAAATAGAGGAAAACAATAGTTGGGAAAGACTAGCGATCTCTTCAAGGAAATTAGCGATACCAAGGGAATATTTCATGCCAAGATGGACACAATAAAGGACAGAAATTGTATGGACCTAAAAGAAGCAGAAGATATTAAGAAGAGGTAGCGAGAATCTATACAGAAAAGATTGAAGAACTATACAGAAAAAATCTTCATGATCCAGATAATCATGATGATGTGATCACTCACCTAGAGCCAGACATCCTGAAACATAAAGTCAAGTCAGCCTTAGGAAGCATCAATACAAACAAAGCTCGTGGAGATATGGAAACCCAGTTGAGCGATTTCAAATCCTAAAAGATAGTTCTGTGAAATTGCTGAATTCAATGTGCCAGCAAATTTGGAAAATTCAGCAGTGGCAACAAGACTGGAAAAGGTCAGTTGTTCCCGTATATGTATTTTAGAGCTTGTTCTCTGTAGTGGTGAAATGTTTCCCACAAAGTGTTAGACAGGACTGAAGCAAACGAGTGCAAAATGTTGTAAGTTTTTTTTGTTTGTTTTGTTTTCACGTGTGGCAGCTTTTCTCCAGTGAGAGTTAATTGTGAAAGTGGAGCAGGTGCTTGGCTTTCAAGGACCCTGGTGGTGCCAAGTGTACAGGGTTCAGGGACACAGAACTGACTAGACCACAGGAGTTATGACCCTATCAGAGTCTTTTTTTGAGCTTCTTGTAGATGGCGATCAGAAGGCCTCTTTTGCCAGTCTTTCTCCCTAGTTCCACCCATTGAGGCACTTAGAAGGCTTCGTTGCCTGGAATCCTTCCCTGTTGTTCAATGTGTCAGCACATAGAGATACCTCCCTGGCTGGGGTCCTACTCTGTAGATCAGTGCATCAGGCACTTAAAGAAGCATCGTGAGTAGGGTTCGACTCTAGTTTTGTGCATCAGGCACTTAAAGGAGCACCTGGGTGGTGTCCTGCTCTGTATTTCAGTGTGTTCAGCATTTGATGGGTCAGCCTCACTATTGTAGTAACTGCTGATGCTATCATGTGGAGAGAGAGAGGCTATGGTGATTGCTCCACCCGCATACATGTGACTCAGTGATATCGCCTTGCTTCCTTGGCTGCCTGGCTTTCCTCCACAGGCGTATCCTAGCACAGTTTCCTCCCTCACAGCCCCTCTCTCCATCTCGCCACAGTAAACAGCAGCCTTCGCCCAGGAATCGCTCCAGAATCCCTCAATTGCAGCTCCCAGCCACTGTGCCTTTCAGGAGACACATATCCTTGGCTGGGGTATGTACAGCTGTAGCAAGGACTCGCTGATTCTCATTACATCTAGTTATCCACAGATCAGTTGTCTCACTCTCAGCTTTAAATGTTTATTCTATGATTCAGACAAGCCCCCCAATATGGGATTAGACCCCTCCTTCACCCACTCAGGGCTGATTCAGTCCTAATAAGACTCATGATTTTCCCCCCAGTTCTTTCATCCTACTGAGTTTTGCGTGGTTCTATATATTCTTTTCCACTGGTCAGGCACTCCTGTCTGCTTTCAGCTGATGTTTTGATTACTTGTCTGTGTCTGAAGGTGTATGCCTGATGTATCCACAGAGAGATGTATTCCACATCTACCTACAGCTCCACCATCTTGTTCTCTCATCTCAAGATAGTTTTAGAGCACAGAATCCACAGTGGCAGTAGGTGTGCTATAAAATGTGAGTTCAGACATACACCTGAGGGCAAGCTTAGTGATTTTAGCACAGCTGATCTAAAGCATTGATTTACTATTGGCCAGACACATGGCTCAAATATTATGAAAATTATTTATGGTGTGCCAATTCTAGAGCACAAGATCAGTCGTTGTGTAACATTTGCTGTAGAATGCAAGTTCAGTTGTGGAAAGAGGTATGCTCCACAATGCAACTGAGACGTTTTAGTCATCTTGTGGTAGAGTACATGCTCAGTAATGGTAGGAACTGTGCTCTAGTGTTCATTCAGTAGTGGCTGGAGGCATGTTGCCATTGCCAATGGGATAGCTTCAGACAGCCTGTTCTAAAATGCAAGCACACTAGTGGCAGAATGTATGCTCCAGATTGCAAGCTAAGTAGTTTCAGTACTTCTATGCTAGAGCTCAGACACAGTAGTGATGTATGCAGGCTGCAAACTGCCATCCTACTATTTGTGTCATGTCCGCTCTGGAATACAGTCTTAGTACTGGTGGGGAGAATCCTCAAAAGTACAATCTCACGAGAAAAAGAACAAGTTCTCTAAAGCAAAGATTCAGTATTCGAACCATACTTGCTCTAGATCATGGTTCTGTATTACCAGGGGTGTGTCTAAAGTGTGCTTCAATGTTGAGATGCATGCTGAAGAGCTAAGTTCAGCAGATGAAGCATGCCTGCATTACATGTGCTTCAGAGTGTTGTCTCAGGAGTTGCAGTACACTTGCTTAAGAGTGCACACTCAGTAAGTGAGGGACATATTCTCTTGAACGCTGGGTTTTTATTTTTGGATGCATATCCAGAGATCAAACTGAGAAAATGTGATATGCCTGTTCTGCCACACAAGCTCAGTAGTGGGAAGATAAGTCCTCAACAGTGCAAGCACATGGGTTGTGGCATATGTGTGTTGTGACACATGATCAATTGAGGCAGGAAATATGAAGTATACACCAAGTCTCTAGTTGTGGAAGATCATCCATAGATGTAGCTGTGGAACACAGGTGCACTACTCACAACTTATACAGTCTAGAGTGCTGGATGGCTAGCAGCATAATGGCTGATATAAAATGCCACTGGAGTGATGGTTGCACACACCTTCTAGAGCAATACTTCAGGGAAGTGACTTTAATGCTTCAGAATTCAAAGTCACTAGTGGTGACACAGTTGATCTAGAATGACGGTTCACTCGTGGGTAGGATATGTGTTTTATAATGCAACCTCCACTTTCCTGGAATAGGTCCTCCAGAGTGCAAATTCAGTAGCTGGGACACATGCTCTAGAGTACAGGAAGAAGAGTTTGGGGAAATATGCAACAGCGGGCAAGCCAAGTCATTGGCAAATTTCAGCTGCAGAGTGTGGGATCACTACTTTAAGCTCACAGGCCATGGGGCAAGATTAGTAGTAGTGGAACTCATGGTCTATAAGGCAGGCTCAGCAGTGATTAAATAGTGTAACAGGGTGCAAAATCAGTAGCTGAACCGCTTACAAGTGGCAAGACACATGCTTCAGAGTGCAAAATTAGTATTGGCCACACACATGCTCTAGGCCACATGCTCACTAGCTGTGCCATGCCTGCTTAGTGTAAGGACTCAGAAGTCACAGGTGTGCTATAGTACTAGGATTGATACTGCCGGGATGCATGATTCAGTGTGCAGGTGTGTAGCTCAGGCATTCTTACTCTACAGCATAGTCTCTGTAGTGTCAGAACATTGGCTCTTGAAGGCACACACAGTCATGATGGGAGATATGTTCCTGAGTAAACCGCAGTAGTGCAAAACCCATGATAAAATGTGTGCACTCTGTAGTCATGAGAGCTGTACTCCCAATTGCAAGTTCAGTTACTGTGGAATGTGTGAAACTAGAGCATGTTCTCTGCAGAGCCCGGATGCCTGCCCTTGAACTCATGCTCAGTAGAGGTGTACCATGTCCTCCAGTGTTCAAACTCACTATGTCCATAGGAGTGCTGGCTCAGGTGTGTCCAGAAGTAAACAAACATCAGAGTGCAAGTTCAGTAATTGTTTAGGCACACCTGAACTACAGCGCAGGTTGAGTAGTGGCCTGACTTACCTATAAAGCAACAAGCTAATTATTGTGATTTTTATTGTTTAGAGTGAATATTCAGCAGGCAATGAACTCTTGTTCTGGAAGGCAATTTCAGTAGTGCAGGGATGCAGAATCCAGAGTGTAATATACCAAAAGTGTATGTGTACTTCCAACAGGCATGTTTTAGGGACAGGCTCAGTAGTGGCAGGCCATATTCTCAATAACCCGGGTTCAGGAGTGATGGGATGTATGCTCTACTGTGCAGTCTCAGTGACAGCAAGGCACTTGTTCTAAATTTTGTCAATAATCTCAATAGTGGCAGAAAGGGTAATCCAGATTAGAAACTAAGTAGTTCTAGCGTGCGTCCTCTGATGGTGGTCTCAGTATTGACAAGCGCATATTCCAGAGTGCAAAAGTCATGTTTGTAGCATGTGTGCTTTGAAATCGGAGAAGGAAATCGCAACCCAGTCCAATATTCTTGCCTGGAGAATTCCATGGACAGAGGAACCTGCTGGGCTGCTCTCCATAGGTTCGCACGGAGTCGGACAAGACTAAAGCGACTTAGCATGCATACATGCGTTGGAGAAGGAAGTGGCAACCCCCTCCAGTATTCTCGTCTGGAGAATCCCAGGGATACGGAAGCCTGGTGGGCTGCTGTCTATGTGGTCACACAGAGTCGGACACTACTGAAGTGACTTGGCGGCAGCAGCAGCAGTGGTTTGAAATCAGGGGTCAGTAGTTGTGAAAAGCTTCTTGCATTTTCAGTTGTTACGGCATCCCAGGTCCAGAGTGCAGGCACACTTGGTTGTGATACTTATGCTCTAGAGTTGTAATGTATGTTCCAGAGTGCAAGCTAATTAGTATACCTGTTCTAATTCAATTCTCAGTAAAAGCAGAATGCAAAGTCCTGATTTCAACCTCAGTAGTTGCTGCATGCATAATCAGAAGTAGTGCTTCATACACTCATGAGTGCCAGATCATGAGCTGCAGCATAATTGTCACAGAGTGGGGCACAAGTAGTTGCTGGATGCATACTACAGAGGGTGAGCTCAGTAGCTTCGTTACATGCATGTTTCACACTGTGAGCTCAATAGTACTCGATGGTACTACATTGAGAGTATTCCTACTTTAGAGTACTTGCTTAACAGGGGCAGAATGCATACCTTTGAATATAAACTCGGTAGACTCGTCCTAAGGTGGCAGTGACATATGAGAAGGAGTTCAATTTTTCCCCAGTAAATACCTCAACGGATTGTCAGGATATGGAGTAACTTTCACTAAACCGTTTCTATATGCTGGCAGAGGACACCAGAAAGGCCAATCAATTTGCTCATAATGAGGGAGGAGAAGAGATAAACAAGAAAAGAGAGACAAAGGATTTAGGGATAGAGACTGATTCTAGAACCAGATACGCAACAATGGACTGGTTCTGAATTGTAACCCTGCTTATTTAAATTAGATGAAGAGCACATCGTGTGAAATGCCAGACTGGATGAAGCACAAGCTGGAATCAAAATTGCTGGGAGAAATAGCAGGTAACCTGAGATACATAGATGACAAAACCCATATAGCAGAAAGTGAAGAGGGACTAAAGAGCCTCTTGATGAAAGTGAAACAGGAGAGTGCAAAAGCCAGCTTAAAACTCAACATTCAAAAATTAAGATCATGGCTTCTGGCCCCATGATTGAGAGATTTCACTTTTCACTTTCCTGCATTGGAGACGGAAATGGCAGCCTCCAGTGTTCTTGCCTGGCGAACCCAAGGGGCAGGGGAGCCTGGTGGGCTGACGTCTATGGGGTCACACAGAGTCGGACACGACTGAAGTGACTTAGCAACAGTAGCAGCCGCAGATGGGGAAACAATGGAAAGGCTGAGAGACTTTATTGTCTTGGCTTCAAAATCACTGTAGATGGTGGCTGCAGCATAAAATTAAAAGATACTTGCTTCTTGGAAGAAAAGCTATGACCAACCTAGGCAGGATATTTAAAAACAGAGATATTACTTTGCCAACAAAAGTCTTTCTAGTCCAAGCTATAATTTGTCCAGTAGTCATATATGGATGTGAGAGTTGGACTATACAGAAAGCTGAGCCCTGAAAAATTGATGCTTTTGAAGTGTGGTGTTGGAGAAGACTCTTGAGAGTCCCTTGGACAGCAGGGAATAAAATTAGTCAGTAAGACATTCAGTCCTGAATATTTATTGGAAGCACTGATGCTAAAGCTGAATTTGGCCACCTGATGCAAATAACTGATTCTTGCAAATGACCCCAGTGTTGAGAAAGATTGAAGGCAGGAGGAGAAGCAGAAGACAGGATGAGATTGAGTCCATCACTAACTCAATGGAGATGAGTTTGAGCAAGCTATGGAAATTCGTGATGAACAGAGGAGTCTGGTGTGTCACAGTCCTTGGGGTTACAAATAGTTGGACACGACTGAGAAACTGAACTGAACTTGTGTTGGGGAGAGAGAGTCAATTCCTATGCAGATTGATAAGACGTTTGGCCTACCCAAAGAAGAGAAAAATATCTGGATTCTTGAGGAGGAGATAGGGTTCTGGAATTCTCAAGGAGGAGAATTGCTTGCTTGTTTGTTTTTCTCTATATTCATTAGTCTTAGTCACATAAAATGTTTTGTTTTGTTTTTTCTTTAAACCTTGAAATGATGATTACACAGCAAACAATTCAGTTTAAACTCTGTAATTAGAATTATATAGCAACAGTGTATCATGCTTGAGGACAGTTTCTCCTCCCTGAAAACCTTCTGACGAATCCTTATATTTTAGGAGCTATATTATGGGAGTGGGTCTGGTAGGATCTTTCTATTGTTAACTTCTAATCCTGTTATCCTAAAATATAAATTGTGGGAGTAGGTCTGGTAAAATTTTCACAAATTTCAGACATGCTTTTGATGTATTATAATAACTAAATTAAAATGTATGTAACTCCCTGGCTAACACTAGCAAGGGGGGCATTCTCTGGCCCCCTTCTGATGTCCATGTCAGAAGCTTTCTCTGTTCCTTTTCTTACTTTAATAAAACTCTGATATACAAGAACTCTTGAGTGATCAAGCCTGGTCCTTAGTCCTGAAGTTAAATCTTCTTCTCAGAGATCATGAATCCAGCACTATCCATCTTAAGCTTTTAGAGAAGGAGAAGTTTCCATACCACAGGAAACCCTCTCAGAGGTTGATTCAGTGGGCCTCTTTGGAATCTCAGAGGGTGGTATAGCCACCCCACACCACCCCAAATCCAGCACTATCCACCTTAAGCTTTTAGAGAAGGAAAAGTTTCCATACGACAGGAAACCCTCTCAGAGGTTGATTCAGTGGGCCTCTTTGGAATCTCAGAGGGTGGTATAACCACCCCACACCACCATCTCAGAATTCAAGCCAAAAAAGCAATTTTTAGTGGGGAATTGCCTCACAGTCTCATGTCCACCCACAGTGAGTGGGGGCTTTGTACAGGGGCGCCCTCTGCATCTTCAGTCCTTAGAATAAAGATGGGGTTTGAATGCTCTACAGACACTCTGAGAGAACTAATGTGATGTAGCAGGCGGAAGCACATAATGCCAGAGAGAGAAAAATAAACAAAGAAAAGGAATGTTCCCACGGGAAGGCTCTAAGACCACACTGCAACCCCTGACATGCTTACAGAACAGACTATGCCCTAGTATTTACTGAAGGAGAGCACACTAGCTTTCCTTATGGACCTCCCAGGAGGCAAAAATTCAGAATGTTGACAACCAGAGGCAGAAGGCCATAACCTTTTAGGCCCAGGAGACTGCATCTCCTGCCAAGCTGTGAGCAGACTCTATTCATGAGCAGCCACTAACCATGACTTCCTGAGATCTGGGACAGTTTATGGCTGCCAAGAGTGTCATAACCTGAGAGCAACTCCTCTGAGGAGATGCACAGCTCACCATGCATGGACTGTATCCTTGTGGAGTATCTGAGAAACTGACCAGAATGAACCTGAGCAGTGCACGAAAAACATGGTCCACCAGGAACTATGACATCACAGCTATCCTGAAAACCTGAGTGGCTCTCTGGAAGAGTGTACTCTGGAACATTCTGGAACCTGAGCAGCTTGGACCTGGAAAGTGCATTAGACAAAGGGCCCACCCGGGACTATGCTCTGGCAGAACACCAGGCCACTTTGGCCTGGGAATAGCAGGAGATGCATGGCTCAACTGGGACTGGGCATTCATAGAACACCCAGAAGTATGAGCAGCTTGGGCCTTGGAAGTGCAGGAGACAAAGAACCCACCTGGGACTGTGCCCCAAACAGAGAACTGGGGAGTCTGGACTGCTTGGGCCTGGGAAGAGCAAGAGATACATGGTTCAACTGGGGCTGAGCCTTCATACAACACCTGGGAATCTGAGCAGCTTGGACCTGGGAAGTGCAGGAGACACACGGCCAACCTGGGACTTCACGCCTAGCACAGGATGGACCCTAGGTAGCTTGGGCCTGGGAAGTGCGTGAGATCCATGGCCCTTCTGTAACTGTGCCCTCAAGGGACACCCAGGAGCTTGAGTGGCTGGATCTGAGAAGTGTACATCACCTTGGACTTTGGCAGACCCTGTGCTGTCCATTCACAACAAAGGCTACCCACAAATCCCAGTGGTATTTGTTTGCAGTGTTCCTGCCTCTCCACAGCAAAACAGAGCAAATGACCCTGAATAAGGGTCTATTGTCACCTCTTCCTATCAGGGCTCAGATTAGACATTGAAGAGACTTGCAAGCAGAGGAGGCCAGCCTAAGTAAAGATAAGACAGGGGAACCACTCAAGAAGTGGCAGGTGCAACAGATTAAAATTAAGCACTAAAATTGCATTTAAGGACAATCGTGGACTTTGAGAAAAAGTGCAAGCTAGAACAAGGGATAACCTGACACTGAACTGACCCCAGAATATTTTTTCTAATTTTTGTGTTCAATTATGTTTCAGTTTATTTTATATTGTACATTTGGGAGTTCAAATTCTAGTCTAGGTTTTTTAATTTTTGCTTTCTGGAATTTGTTATGCATTTTGTAGTATTAAGAGTCTATTTTTTAATATCCATTTTCACTCAGGGATTTGATTACAGGCTTAATTGCTCTCTTTCCTTTTGACTTTCTTTTCTCCTCCTGATCACCTCTATCTAGCTCTTCCCTCTTCTTTTCTATACATAATGCTGTGGATCTCTTTGACTGTCCAGGATGTGGAGTTATTTCACCACTAACATGGGGTTTTGTCTTCTGTGCAATGTTGAAAGTGTAGTCTTGAGGTTACTGCAAGAGGGGGACCAAAAACCAGAGGCAGGTAGCTCAGCTCCAGAACTTTGGATCATCATAGAACCCCTGGCCCCAGGGAAGAGTGATAGACAATATCCCATCCAAAAGGATACACGCCTACACTGAAAGCAAGCTCCATCCAAGAGCAGCAAGCTCCAGTGCAAGACAACCCATGCTAATCTTCCAGCAAAACAAGAACACACTCAAGAAAATTACAAGGCACTTCTAAATTCAGTCACTCAGTTGTGTCTGACTCTTGGCAACCCCATGGACTGCAGCACACCAGGCCTCCCTGTCAATCACCAACTCCCAAAGTTACTCAACTCATGTCCACTGAATCAGTGATGCCATCCAACCATCTCATCCTCTGTCATACCTTTCTCCTCTGGACCTCAATCTCTCCCAGCATCAGGGTCATTTTAAATGAGTCAGCTCTTTGCATCTGGTGGCCAAATTATTGGAGTTTCAGCGTCAGCATCAGTTCTTCCAATGAATATTCAGGACTGATCTCCTTTAGGATGGACTTGTCGGATCTCCTTGAAGTACAAGGGCCTCTCAAGAGACTTCTCCGACAATACAGTTCAAAAGCATCAATTCTTTGATGCTCAACTTTTTTTTTTTTTTTCAAATTTTATTTTATTTTTAAACTTTACGTAATTGTATTAGTTTTGTCAAATATCAAAATGAATCCACCAGTGGTATACATGTGTTCCCCATCCTGAACCCTCCTCCCTCCTCCCTCCCCATTCCATCCCTCTGGGTCGTCCCAGTGCACTAGCTCCAAGCATCCAGTATAGTGCATCGAACCTGGACTGGCATCTCATTTCATAAATGATAGTCCAACTCTCACATCCATACATGACTACTAGAAAATCCATACCTTTGACTAGACAGACCTTTGTCGGCAAGATAATGTCTCTGTTTTTTAGTATGCTGTCTAGGTTGGTCATAACTTTCCTTCCCAGAAGTAAGCATCTTTGAATTTCATGGCTTCAATCACCATCTGCAGTGATTCTGGAGCCCTTCAAAAGAAAGTCAAACATTGATTGCCCTTCAATTTGCCATAAAGTGGTGGGATCAGATGCCATGATCTTAGTTTTCAGCTTTAAGCCAACGTTTCACTCTCCTCTTTTGATTTCATTAAATGACTCTTTAGTTCTTTCCTTTCTGCCATAAGGGTGGTGTCATCTGCATATCTGAGGTTATTTCTCCTGGAAAACTTGATTCCAGCTTGTGCTTCATCCAGCACAGTGTTTCTCATGAGGTACTCTGCATAGAAGTTAAATAAGCAGAGTGACAATATACAACTTTGACATATTCCTTATCCTATGTGAAGCTAGTCATTCCATGTCCCGTTCAAACTGCTGTTTTCCAGCCTGCATAGAGGCTTCTCAAGAGGCAGGTCAGCTGCTCTGGTATTCCCATCTCTTTCAGAATTTCCCAACATTTATTGTAATCCACACAGTCAAAGTCTTTGGAATAGTCAATAAAGCAAAAGTAGATCTTTTTCTGGAACTCCCTTGCTTGATTGATGATCCAGTGGATGTTGGCCATTTGATCTCTGTTTCCTCTGACTTTTCGAAAACCAGCTTGAACAGCTTGAAGTTTACGGTTCATGTATTGCTGAAGCATGGCTTGGAGAATTTTTAGCATTACTTTACTAGCATGTGAGATGAATGCAAATGTGCAGTAGTTTGAGCATTCTTTGGCATTGCCTTACTTTGGGATTGGAATGAAAACTAACCTTTTAAAGTCCCGAGCCACTGCTGAGTTTTTCAAATTTGCTGACATATTGAGTGCAGCACTTCCATAGCATAATCTTTTAGGATTTTAAATAGCTAACTGCAATTCTATCACTTCCACTAACTTTGTTCATAGTGATGCTTCTTAAGGCCCACTTGACTTCACATTCCAAGATGTCTGGACCTAGGTGAGAGATCAGATCATCATGATTATTTGGATTGTGAAGATCTTTTATGGACAGTTCTTCTGTGTAATCTTTGCCAACTCTTCTTAATATCTGCTGCTTCTGTTGGGTCCATACCATTTCTGTCCTTATTGTGCCTATCTTTGCATGAAATATTCCCTTGGAACCTCAAATTTTCTTGACGTGATCTCTAGTCTTTCCCATGCTATTACTTTCCTCAATTTCTTTGCACTGATCACTAAGGAAGGCTTTCTTATCTCTCCTTGCTATTCTTTGCAACTCTATATTCAAATGGCTATATCTTTCCTTCTCTCCTTTGCCTTTCCCTTCTCTTCATTTCACAGCTATTTGTAAGGCTTCCTCAGGCACCCATTTTGAGTTTTTGCATTTCTGTTTTCTTGGGGATGATCTTGATACCTGTCTCCATCCATGGTTCATCAGGCACTCTATCACACCTAGTCCCTTAAATTTATTTCTCACTTCCACTGTATAATCATAAGGGATTTGATATAGGTAATTCCTGAATGGTCTAATGGTTTTCCTTACTTTTTTCAATTTAAGTCAATATGTGGAAATAAGGATTTCCTGATCTGAGCCACAGTTAGCTCCTGGTCTTGTTTTATGCTCTCTAGGAGGAGTAAGCATCTTTTAATTTCATGGCTGTAGTCACTATCTGCAGTGATTTTGCAGCCCCCCACCTCCCCAAAATAAAGTCTGCCACCATTTCCTCTGTTTGTGCATATATTTTCCATGAAGTGATGGGGCAGGACGCCATGATTTCAGTTTTCCTAATGTAGAGCTTTAAGCCTACTTCTTCGCTTTCCTCTTTTATTTTCATCAAGAGATTGTTCAGTTTCTCTTCACTTTCTGCCATAAGGGTGGTTTCATCTGCATATCTGAAGTTATTGACATTTCTCCTGGCAATCTTGATTCCAGTTTTTTTGTTTCTTCCAGCCCAGCATTTCTCTGCATAGAAGGTAAATAAGCAGTGTGACAATATGTAGCCTTGAGGTACTCCTTTTCCTATTTGGAACCGGTCTGTTATTCAATGTCCAGTCCTAACTGTTGCTTCCTGACCTGCATACAGGCTCCTCAAGAGGCAGGTCCGGTGGTCTGGTATTCCCATCTCTTTCAGAATTTTCCAGTTCATTTTGATCCACACAGTCAAAGGCTTTTGCAGAAGTAGATGTTTTCCTGGAACTTGCTTGTTTTTTCAAAGATCCAGCAGATATTGGGAATTTGATCTCTGGTTCCTCTGTATTTTCTAAAACAAGCTTGAACATCTGGAAGTTAACACTTGATGTATTGCTGAAGCCTGGCTTGGAGAATTTTGAGCATGACTTTGCTAGCATGTGAGATGACTGCAACTGTAGGGCAGTTTGAGCATTCTTTGGCATTCCCTTTCTTTGAGATTGGAATGAAAACGACCTTTTCCAGTCCCGAGCCACTGCTGAGATTTTCAAATTTCCTGGCATATTGAGTGCATCACTTCCACAGCATCATCTTCTAGGATTTGAAATAGCTCAACTGGAATCAAAGCCATAATAGAACCCCCTAATTCTCTCATGAACACTGCATTGCCTCTCAGAAAAAAATGAGATCCACAGCCATCTTCTATAACAACAACAAAATAATTCCTTCAACTAGAAAACCTTCACAGTCCACTGGTCCCACCACATTCACTGGGAGGAGTCTAACCAATTAACAGCAACGATGACCCTCCCGTTTGCAGAAAATAGACCTCAAAGACAGCCATCTAAACAACATGAAAAGACAGAGACATATCCAGCAGGTGAAGGAACACAATAAAAATCAACAAATCAATGAAAGAGGAGGAGATAAGAAGTCTACAGGAAAAACAATTCAGCATAATAATAGTCAAAGTCTTGGAAATAAATGGAGCCACAGATAAATAGACTTTAGACATGTATTGAGAAGATCAAAGGGGTGTTTTAAAAGGACCTAGAAGAAGTAATGAATAGTCAATCAATAATGAACAATGCAATAACTGAGATAGAAATCACTCTGTACAACAAAAACAGTAGAGTAACTGAAGCAGAAGAAGGACTAAGTGAGCTGGAAGATAGAATGTTGGAAATAAATGAAGCAGAACAGGAAAAAAAAAAATAGAGAAATGAAGACAGCCTCAGAGACTTCTGGGACAATGTTAAATGCCCCACATTTAAATCATAGGTTTCTTGGAGAAAGAAGACAAAAGGAAAGGGCATGAGAAAATATTTGAGGAGAAAATAGCTAAAAACTTCCCTGAAATAGGAAAGGGAATAGACATCTAAGATGAAAAACCCCAGAGTGTTCCACAGGGATAAATCCAAGACAAAACATATCAAAATACACATTAATCAAAATAAAAACAAACAAATAAATATACACAATGAACAAATATTCAAGGAAACAAAGGAATAACAACAAATAACATAGACGGGAATCCCCATAAGCATAACAGCTGATCTTACCCTAGAAACTCTTCAGCTTAGAAAGGAGTGGCAAGATATACTTAAAGTGATGAAAGGCAAAAACCTACAGCCAAGATGACTCTATTCAACAAGGATAGCATTCTAATTCAAAAGAGGAGTCAAAAGCTTAACAGACAAACAAAAGCAATTAGAATTCAGAACCACCAAACCAGCACTTCAGGAAATGCTGAAGGATCTTATCTAGATTGGAAACAGAAAAGCTTTACAAAATAAATCCACAAAAATATATAGTAAATGGTAACAAGATCATACTTAGCAACAACTACCTTAAACATAAATGGGCTAAAAGCTCCAATGAAAATACAAAGACTGGCTGAATGAATATAAGAATATACTGCCTGCAAGAAAACCACCTCATAATTAGGGACACGTACAGAGTGAAAGTGATGACCAGGAAAAAGCTATTTTGTGAAAATGGAGAGCAAAAGAAAGTGGGAGAAGCAATACTCATATCAGATAAATGGGCTTTAATCAAAGACCACTATAGGAGACAAAGAAGGTTGCATTACCTAATAATCAAGGTATCAATCCAAGAAGAAGCTATATGCACCCCATGTAGGAGCACCTCAATACAAGAGACAAATGCCAACAACTATTAGAGCAGAAATAGACACTAACCAATAGTATTGGGTGATTTTAATACTTCACTCATAACATGGACAGATCATCCGGACAGAAAATCAATAAGGAAAACTCATGTTTTAGATGATACATTAGACCAGTTTGACCTAATTGATATCTACAGGGCATCCCACCCCAAAAGAATAGATTTCACTATATTCTCCTTATTCTCAAGTGCAAATGGAACAGTATCTTAAGACAGATCACATCCAAGGTCACGTCTAACCTTGGTAAACTTCAAAAAATTATAATATTTTCAAGCATATTTTCTGATCACAATGTTGTTAGATCAGATATCAACTACAGGAGAAAAACATAGAGGAAACACAAACAATTTGGAGGCTAAACAGCTGCTGCTGCTAAGTCACTTCAGTCGTGCCTGATTCCGTGCGACCCCATAGACGGCAGCCCACCAGGCTTCCCCGTCCCTGGGATTCTCCAGGCAAGAACACTGGAGTGGGTTGCCATTTCCTTCTCCAATGCATGAAAGTGAGAAGTGAAAGTGAAGTCGCTCAGTCGTGTCCGACTCTTAGCAATGCCATGGACTGCAGCCTTCCAGGCTCCTCCGTCCATGGGATTTTCCAGGCAAGAGTACTGGAGTGGGGTGTCATTGCCTTCTCCAAAACAGAAGAAAATTCAAATTTGAATTCAATAAAATTCAGAGATTTTTATGAAAAAAAAAAAAAAACTCTGCCAAAGTAGTCATAGATGGAACATACCTCAACATAATGAAAGCCTAATATGACAAAACCACTTCAAACATTATTATCAATAATGAAAAACTTGAAACATTTCCTTTAAAATCAGCATTAAGACAAGGGTGCCCATACTCATCACTACTAGTTTTGGAAATTCTAGCCACACTTTTCAAAGAAGAAAAAGATATAAAAAGAATCCTGATTGGAAAAGAAGAGGTAAAACTCTCTATATTTGCACATGATATTATCCTTTACACAGAAAACCCAAGAGATGCCACCAGAAAATTACTGGAGTTAATCAATGAATAGAGTAAATGTGCAGGGTATAAAATTAATACACAGAAACCCTTATATTCCTATACACTAACAATGAAAATTCAGAAAGAGAAATTAAGGAATAATCCTGTTCATCATTGCAATGAAAGGAATAAAATAACTAGAAATAAATTTGCATAAAAAGACAAAGGGCTTCCCTGATAGCTCAATTGATAAAGAAGCTACCTTCAATGTAGGAGACTCCTGTTCAATTCCTGGGTCAGGAAGATCCCCTGAAGAAGGGATAGGCTACCCACTGTAGTATTCTTGGGCTTCCCTTGTGGCCTAGCACGTGAAGAATCCTCCTGCAATGTGTGAGACCTGCACACAATGTGTTTGAGCCTTGGGTT